>NC_092358.1:23939753-24286046 GCF_030848805.1 Temnothorax longispinosus
ATACAGGGTACTCCTGAAGAATAAAACTACTTGGAATATCTTTGTCAATGCAACTTCTTTAGATCATTTTAAAATCTTTTTCTTTTTCGCGAAAATATCGACCGTGATTATTATATTTTTCTGATTTCCCCAACTTTGATAATAATTTAAGCTTATATTTTAATCAATATCCATTAATATCTATTAATATCCATTAATTTAAGCTAATATTTTAATAAATATCCATTTGAAATTGGTTGAAGAATATGATTAATAATATTTTTCAATCAAATTATTTACTTTCTTTTCTCAAGATCTCTTTAAAGTTTGCCAAAAGTTTTCCAATATTTTCAATTTTTAATTTATCAAAAATTATTGTAGTAGTATTCTTGATACGAGAAATGCGAGAAAAAATCAATTCCAAAAGAAAGTCAAAGAATCGGCAACAAACGTTCGATGGTTCGAGCCTCGTAACCCATCACGTAACGTCGTATCGTCAATTTTTTATCTCGCGTGTCCCAGCGCGCTGTAATTAAACTACACGCGGTCTGAATTGTAAATCGTTGATGGTACGAACAGGCGACCAGGCCGATGGCCACCAATCGTCAATGCTGCCATTATTGCGGTCGGACCGCGATCATTAACTAAATCGACGACAGATCCGTAGGAAATAATTTGCCGTAGGCGTCATCGAATCTCGGCGCGGTACGACAAGCAGGAAATTGCCAGGCTTCGTCGGGTTACGATCGCGTAACCCAATTCCGCGCGAAACAATGGTAGTAGCGGGCGCCGACCCGCTTTTGTCAGCAGCTGTCGCTACATGTCTGTAATTACTCGCGACGAAATCTCTCACTAGCATATCGATCGAAGACGTTCGACCGTTTGATTCAATTAGCGATTGGAGAGGCAGATATACAGGTCGTATTAGCAAGCTCTCCGGCCGATATATCTTCGACCCCCCGTCGACCCTTGCCCCTGCGCATCTTCCGCAAACGCGAAGTCAAAGCCCTCTTTGATAATTACCGACCTACGTCGGTTCGTCACATTAACGCGCCTTGTAACGCATCGATCCATTAACGCGCCAACCGGGCAAGTCTCAAGGCGGATGTTGCGACGATCCGCGCTGATATCCCGTGGGGATTACCAATGCCGCTGGTTGGGAACTGCTCCCAAACCATCTTTGGCTTCCTACCGGCGCGGCGCGGCGCGGCATGTCGCCGCACGTGCCGCACGTGACAAAAGAGCACAAAAGGTGTGTTGTGTTTGCGAATTTCTCTCGACAGATCTTCGAGTGGCTCCGAGAGCAGTTTCTCCACGAAATCATTTCACTTCCTGCGCTTGCCCCAGGTCTCTAGTTAGATCCCGTAACGATCAGAAAGGGTTACGGTGGCCGGTATAACGTAGTTATAATTCTATCAGAGCTGCCTTTGTTCGGGACCGTATTTCCAAACGGTGATCTCGATAAAGTAGCCAATGGTGTTCGCCGGAAGGCATTTCCTCGCGGAGCGGCGCGGTCGTCCGAGCGAGAGGGCGTGGATGCGCGCGGTTAAGGGTGGCTAAAACAGCTCGTAGATGCCGAGGGTGACGAGGGGGAGAGACGGAGAGAGAGACAGACCGAGGAAGAGTGAGGGGAAGTGGGGAATTAGTATGCGGCGGCTGTCACGGCGCCATCCCTCGACTGCGGCGCGGCGCCTTCCTGCACCTTTTGCCCAACCCTGGACCACCCGGGCTAGACCGTTAATTTTCCATCCCGTGACTCCAATCAATCTTACCGCCGTCAGCGAGTCTCCCTTATGGCGATACCCCGTGGCCCTTTCTCTCTCCTTTGGCTCTCGATACGTTACCCGTCTGCCACCTCGGATTCCAGCCGCTGTCATTTCCGGCTTCCCGATTCCGATGTGCGACTACTAAATACATCGGGCCGTCGTCGTTTACGCGAAAGGCCCGATGCGCGCGGTAACCGAGCGTCCGGTTGAATCGCGGCAACCAGTAAAGATCTCGATTTGACATAATTAGAGTCTGCAGGGAAATTAATTTTTCAACAATTTTCCCATAATGCGTTTACCCGAAGCAAAAAATAAGGAAAAAAATCTGTTTCGTTTGTTAGAGATTATTCACGTTACAAATAAATTATATCCTGATATTCATTCTCATGTTTATCGCCGTGTGAGTTTCGCGTTATTTTTGTTATAATTATTGCCGGAAAAAATGCCATTTACGGTTCGAGCTAGATCTTGATAGCCTAATAATAATGTTGTAAATTTTGTATCTTTGTACGTTTTTCCAAACTCAGTAAACTGTGTACTGATTTTTTTGTCGGTCTTTCAAATACAGCTCTTTGTTGGGACAGTTAATTCACATACTTAAATCGATAATCGATTTAACTTTTTTATGCTATTGCCGATCTGTTATCTCGTAATTATCTTTAAATTGGTAAATTTAATACTCTTAAAAATACATTAATCCTTGCAAATAATGGGTTATTTATGTAAAAATCTAAATTACATTGAACGCAGATTTAAAACCAATCTCTAAAGTTCTTAGATTTGTTTTAAGCGCAGAACATTTTTTTAAGCATTACGTGTATCACTATATTTAAAGTATACATTTAAAGTATACAATAATACTATTCTTTTTTAATTCAACTTTAATTCATTTAAATTGAAATTCAAGTAATTCGACGAATTACTTTCGTTATTTCAGTTAAGCAACCGTCGCGTCCCCCGTTCGGAATAACAATTGCGAGAGTTCTCTATCCGCGTATTGAGGATTATTACTGTCTGAGTTTCCTATCCATATTATCTGCTTTCGACACCAGCCTCGGGGCGGATCCTGTCGTGAAGACTCGCGCAACACGTAGCGTAATCGGCAAGAGCGTAAACGGAACGCCGACTTTAATGAAGTACGTCGGCGAGATGGCTGATTTAACTACTGGGATAACTATTCATCCCGACCAGACCTAAACAGCTCGAGTTTCTTTGCTTACGCTGTTCGAATTCATAAATAAAGTTTTCTCATGCCCCATATCACAAATACGATGAACAACATCGCGGAGCGTTTTCTCAATACGGTCTTGGAGGTGCGAATTAACAATAATCTTATTACAATGATGTGTTAATAAACGTTAATGGACGGCTAGAAATTCATCGGTTTGACGTGTCGTTATAATCTCAAAGTTTTCGAAAGACAAGCTCGCAGAGCTACTCCTCTCGTGGTGGGTCTGTGGAGCAGTTATATATTTTACGGCGGGATGAAATCGCGTTGACGTCTGAAACCCGCCTGCGACAAACCGCAAGGACGGATTTCGGATTCCGACGAATCCACCGAACGAGAACTAACATTGGCTTTCCCTCGAAGGCATCGTCTTCGCGGATTTTATGGAAATATTTTCTCCTCCTTCTCGGGATTTTCTTTTTAACGCGCGTTCCGTCTCTCTTTTTCTCCCTCTTTCTCCTTCTTCCTTCCCTTCTCTCTCGCGCCCTCCTAGACCACCCCCTTTAATCGCATTACCGTACGTAGATATATATATTTCCATTCGTCGAACTGTTCCATTCGTTCGACGCCGATTGAGGCGGTTCTTTTACCATCTTCGTGGCGTTTCATCTTCCGCTTGCTTACCTTCGCCGTTACCAATGGTAATTGGAAGCCGGTATCATTAAATGAGCGTGAAGGCAATTTCGCAGCAAATCTCCGACATAACTGAATCGTTTGCGCATTAATTGTATACTTTATCTCGTTAATGCAAATCAAAGTGCTGTTGGGACACTTTGTTACGCAAGATCGGAATGCTAGTGAAAGACAGCGAAGGTATTGTTAATTAATTATTTAGATTGATATTTTGATTAATCGATGTATCGCTGTTAAATTTTTAAAACAGGTTTTAAAAAAATTGTCCCAAATATTACATTATTGCGTGTTATCAAGCTGTGCTCGAATATTATGAAATTAGTGTAGAAACTTTCGGCGAGCGATTTTATTCTCCCGTCTCACAAATCGAATATTATTGTTTGTTCCTTCGGTCTCAATACCGAAAGGGATCTTCCTAGCCGAATTAGCGCTCGCGCAAACGCAAAAGGAGACGCGCAAAAGCCCGTCGGCACAGAGAGTGAGGCAAAGTTACGGCGCATTAGTTTGTTTAAGAGACAGACGCCGGAGGGAGAGCGCAGTCGCCCGGCGGACCGATGTTACTGGCCGTTTGAGGGACGACTTTCGGAATCGACTTTCCTGCCGGAGCGAAGAGAAGTTTGGCAATTTCCTTGGGCTAATCTGCTGGTCGGTCAGCATTGAGATGCTGCGGAGGTTACTATCGCAGGGAGACCGGGGACGAGGGAGGGAGAGAACGAGAGAGGAGGCGTAGCGGCACGGACGGGGTTGATCCATCGACCACGAACGCCGGGCGGTCCCATGAATTATACAAGCGACTCTCTATTGCTCTCTCATCTGGCATCTCTTTCTCAGAGATATCCCCCGTGGTGCCGACAAGAGGTACGACGAGGAAGCGGGAGCTGAAATCCTCCTCCCTGCGATGAAGAAAAGAGATGGGGAGGGAGGAGAGGAGGGCCAAAGACGCAGACGCGTGCCAGAGTGATCTGAGCTTACACATCACTGCGACTACCTTGACATGGCAACGAGTGACCATCCAATAAAGGATGACAATTAAAGCTTGACACGGACGTCGACACTTTTTCTTTCATTATCCCCGGCGCACGTTCGTTGGCGGCGCACACAAACTGATAGAAGTCGCAGACAGGATCCCTAGATTGATGAGTTTCGGCCGTTTGCAACGGCTTTTATAGGTATTAGCTCGCTTTGCGTGAAACTCGCCGCAATAGAACGTAAGTCCCGTTTTCTCGTCGTTATTTGTTTTTTTTCCTCTATCCATGCAGTCTGATTTATCCAGCGATGATATCGCATCGAAAATGTATATTTAACTGTTTTTATTATTTACGAATATCGATAATGAATAAATGAATTAACACGCTAACTTAATCAAAATTACAAATTAGCAGATTCATTTTCGGTTACTTAATTATAAGATTTCAGATTTTCTTGTTACTATTATCGAAAGCAAGATCTTTCCAATAATTAAAATTTAAAAAAGCATTAAATTTTAACATTGTAAAATCATAGAAATTGATCGCTAAATTTCGCAGTGAATAATTGCAATATTTCGATCGCGAAAAGGTGTATCAATCTTTCTCCTTTAAAAAGTTTTAATAAAAGATATATGTGTATACGCATTGAATTTTTTATATTGTATAAAGAATAATAAACGTACAAACAATACGCAGTCTAGATATCAGAAACAATGATGGCTTAACAAAAAGCAAGATATACGCGAAACACAACTAAATACGTATTGATACATTCAAGGCAATTGTTATTTTCCGAAGATATTCCCCGCCGATTTTTCCGCTGACCTATTTTCACGACGGTTTTGCATGACGGTAAATCCGGGATGGTCTCTCATAAAAAGTACTTGTCGCCCGCTCCCACGCTTATACATAGGCAAATATGTGTGCACGCATATTGTCCGCGTGTACGGCGAGAGAACGAGACATTTAACGAATTTACCTTTCAGGAAGTAACGAAGCAGTGTGTC
Source organism: Temnothorax longispinosus (assembly GCF_030848805.1). Classification (NCBI taxonomy): domain Eukaryota; kingdom Metazoa; phylum Arthropoda; class Insecta; order Hymenoptera; family Formicidae; genus Temnothorax; species Temnothorax longispinosus. The sequence continues at coordinate 23,945,335 of NC_092358.1, forward strand.
CGCTACTCCGCAATTAATTCAACCGTGCGGCCATTAAAAATACGCCACGCGAAATTTGCACAGTAAAGAGACAAAAATGTGTCGGGAAACGGCAACTCTTTCCGTCGCGCCGGCATCAAGGCGTGAAGTTAATTACCCTTTCGCCGGCGCTCTAAGATTTTCTCACTTTCGTAATACGCCACAAAGTTGCCATGAATATTCATCATTCGTTCTGAGAATGTGGAAAATCGTTCGAGACGCACTAACAGATTTCGGGATTCAGTTTTACGAGCGTAAGCTCATCCCGCGGAGCGCGCTCGTTCCCGCTATTGTGAGCGACACAATCTGTATTTATAGAGCTCGAAAGCTACGCTCTAAGCGCAGGCTCTCTTCTTTTTTGTTCCGCAATCAGAATGAGTACATGTAATGAATTTGGGTAACAAGGTCGCCGTTCATAATTATTTCACATATATGGAGAAATACGCCCATTAAAAATAGACTCTCAATTTCCAGGGCATGGCAGCGACGAGAATACACCGTACCGTAACAACGGCGCACATTATTCCCGATTATGCAGCATTAGCGCATTATGATAACGTGAAATTATTTTTCTGTCGTAATCTCTTGCGTAAATGAATTCATTTAGGTTACACAATATATATATGTTACACCGTTACATGCGCAAAACATTTCTTTCGCAATCATTATCTCCGCATTTCAGAATACAGAATATTTTTATAATGCGTGTCTCGTTATCGCGTTTTGAAGCACAATTCATAGGTCTTGAAAAAATTTTTACAGCTCTACAAACTATGAAATAATGAATTATATTAATTTATCTTTAAACTCGTTTTTACGAAAGAGAAAAGAGGGAAGAGGTCCACGCACATATCAGTGTTGACGGAAATAATATCGGCAAAGTTACGATACAGAGTTGCCGGAGCGACGCAGTTTCGTATCTCAGGTATAGTAAACGGGGGTGTAAGATTGCTCGTCCATTGCATCATAAATAATTTATTGAATCGGGGGTTACTAAGAATCGCGACTCAACGAGGAGGACAAAAGTTTCGAAGCGACCCCGAGGCTCTCCACGTTAAAGTTTCGGCCGTGCGGTACGAACTCATGCCCCGAAGGTAGACAGCGGGGTCTCCATACAACCCGGTACAAAATTTTTACGCCTCCGCGCGCTGACGAAGTTATAGAAAGGTGTGCCATATCGGTGGGACGTCCCGTTTTGTGTCTGCCGAGTTTGCGGAAGTCTGATCAATTCATAATTAAAGCGGCGGAGGTAATAGAGAACTTCGCGATATCACGCCGTCGAAAAGTGCCCACTGTGCAAGCAGTTATGTTCGCCCGCCTCTCGAGATGAAGAATTCAACGGTGAGTTCTTCGACGTGAAATCTCATGTGATTTCTATTGTAAATTATACTGCAAGACCCATTCCGCGGAGAGGAGAATTGCAGTTTTAAACCTATGAATTTATAGTACACGATATGTACACGGAATTTCGAGTTACTCGTCCGTCGTTATAAACGACGAATCTATTAAAAAATAGTTAAAAAAATGTGTTATTAAGAGCAGATATCAGTTAGCTTTAATCTATATCTGTACCTTAAAAGTAAAGGATCGTATCTCTAGTTTCTGTCAAAATGGAGCTAATTCACTTTTCAATATAACAGGAGCTTAAAGTGTATAATATAAAGTGTATAAAACATCTTATGTTTATTATTATTAGTTCCTAAGATACAATGTTTAGAAAAAGTCGTATTGAAAATTTTTATAGTAACTTAATTTTTAACCCAGGTACAGCGTGTTATTGCACTATTAAACATGTAAGATACTTTTATTCAAAACTTAATAAATCAAGTCGCTACTTTTATTTTATATCTAAAAAAATGTATTATTTCTTTCTCGAAATGTTTAAAAATGGACATACGATTCTTTACTTCTAAGGTACAGATATGCAGCACTATAATTGTTAAAAATTGCTCCATTTCGAAAATGATAAATTCTTTCTTGCTTCTTTTAAAAATAGAATTAAAAAATGTGTTATAAAAAGAAAGTACCAATTAGCTTTAATATTACACGGAAAGAACGGTTTTGCTGAAGTACCTATCTAAAAATTTAGTTAGATATAGATCTAAAAATAATTTTTTTTTGATGATACAAAAAAATTATTTTCAGATCTGTATCTAGCTAAATTTTTAGATACTTCAGCAAAACCGTCCTTTCTGTGTAGAAATAAAATACTATATATATATGTAGTACTATAATTATTAAAAATTATTCAAAAATGATATATTTCTTTCTCGCTTCACCTTTTTTCACGGATCTATTACTTAATAAATGAGTAACAATAACTTAAACACCTCTCGCTAAAAGCCTTCAAAAGTGTTCAATTGCATTAATATTGTAGCAAGGAGTGATTGATATTTATAGAACAATTACATTTTATAATATTCATGATATTCCAAAATTATCCGAGAAATAGGAATACTAATATAGCTGGAAATGAATATTTCTTCGGAGCACACCTCTCGGATAAGTTAAGAATATAACTTCGTGGAGATACTATCTGCGTGAATATCAGTGAGAAAATGCTTGCCGGCAACGTTTCAAAATCTAAACGAGATTTTCGGTGAAACTCGTTCCTCCGTGTAACTCCGATGGCAAAATTGCTAAGTGCCGCTGCGTTACCAGCGTCCGGAATGCATGTGCAGAAAGAGTTTCACAACAAATTTATCAAAGTCACGCCGGGCCACGACTTCGTTTGCATCTTACGCTGAAGAATTCGTTAGTGAAATTCTCAAATCCAAATGAAAAGCTCGTAGAACTTTGCGAGCCACGATACCACGCGACCGCGGAAGTTTTCAAAGTCCGGACAACTCAGTATGGATTTGCAGAAGGAATTTGAGTACAACAAGAAGTTTTTCGTTTGCAAGAATTTTATCAGGAGCTTGTTAAGCGTTAAGAGATTTTTACTGTCGCGAGTCGCATTATAATTACCTTGCGAGGAAGTTTTACGGTATCGAGATTTACAAGAGTAAAAACACGGTTTTAGAGGTGTAACATGTCAATCGTTGAAGCGATGTACTTTGCCAAAAAGTGCGATAATAAAATTTAGATATATACAATCGTGATTAATTGACTCTTGATAGAAACAATCAAATTATCACGATAGAGAGATGAATATGATGCTGCAACATATATAGCGACAGACCCAATAATCCTTGTAAACTCGTATAAAGAGAGACGTAACTTATTAATGTAATATATGTATATCGTATAAAATCAATAAAAAATAATAATTACCAACTATCTCAAAAAAAAATATTACGGTGTTAAAAAGATTACGTTCGTATCTATTTAAGTATTAGATACATTATTTGCACTAATTTAGTGTTACACATTTTTTCCCGGCAGACCCCGTGTAAAAGGATAATGTCCCATGCACAAGCATGTCCGAATTAAGGGGAGTGAAAAATGACATTATGGACGCCGACAAAGCAGCCGCGTAACGGCCGTTTATTAAATCCGCGTCTTAGCAGCGACACAGAGAGCGGTTGAACCGGTGGATGCGGCAGGGGTGGACGTTGCATTATGTATACGACGCTCGGGCTGAGGAAATCACAAGAGGGAGGGGAGAGGCGGTGGGGGCGGCAGAGGGAGACGAAGGACGAGACGAGGAGCCAAATGAATACGATATTGTTACTATCCGAGCGAACGCCGTAAGTTTTGCCCCGTTCCACCTGTCACTCTTCGCGCGCTAAGCCCGCGCTTCAACACCGCTACAAATAGCAGTTTGACTCGACCGCGGAATAAATTAGCCAGGAAATTCGAGCTTTTTCGAGTAAAGAGCGGAGGGGGAAGGGAAAGGGGATGGATCTCTGCGAAGGAAAAAAGGGGCCTCAAGAGGGTAAAGGCGAGGTAAGACGCGGGCACGAAACGCGCTCGGATATCAAGAAACAGGGGTACTTTGCCCCTTAGGCAGTCCTTAATAATAAATTCATATCTCGACCCCTCGTCTGTTTCCCCTATTCTTTACTGCTGCTGTAGCTCCGCAACCGAGGCATCCTCTTCGCTTCGCGGGACGACTTACCCCCGCGGAGTGAGGTAAGGTCCTGCCCCCCCCCCTCTGCTCCCGCATCGCTCGTTTCCTTCAGTCAGTCTACAAATCTCTTTTTTTATGTCGCTTAATAAAACTTGTCTGACATATCTCTAACTGCCGCCACTTAATTTCGAGCCCGCCCGACCATCTTCAAGGAACGCGACGGATTCCGTTACTTCTGCCGGTTGTTACTGACTGTACCGAAGTAGGTTTGTTTGCTTCTCTCCCCTGGGCCGTCGTGTACCTCCGCCAAGCCTTCGCGGGACCTTTTCGAAGTTATTTCTCCGCTTCCTCTTTGGAGAAGCTCCGAGAAATTCGAATTCCTTTCTGGTCTGACTTTTTCCTCGTATTCTCATCCTCTCGCTCGTAGACAGAACAATGGGGATGGTCACAGTCGATTCTAAATCGACGATTTTAAATGGATGGAAAAAGGGCGCACACACCCTCTCTTTATTTGCTGTTTACTTTTCCGCGCAAGGCGAGAACGTTAATCCCCATCAAAGGAGTTCAATTTCTAAAATCTCAAGATATGTCAATTTATTGAATATCTTATTATATTTCTTTCGTCACAATTCCAAGTTGTGATGTACATCGGTATAAAGACAAAAATGCATCGTGAGAATCGTTTGTGCATATCGTACAGACAATAGTCCCGGCCTTAAGCGTTCGCAATTATCAATAATTACGCGTCTTAGAATAGAATATATAACGACGCTCGTATATAACTCCGCATCGCATTTGATTGCGGAGCATGACTCTTAGCGCGCGGTTAATCCCGCATCCCTTTCGGGGATACCAATAATTCAGCATTAGCGCCACACCAATAGTCCAACGAGTCATCCGGTCGGAATATGGGATTCCGTCGAAAATGCTTTTCGCAATAATTTACCATCGCGATGTATCGCGGTTAATTTTGTTTCGCGCAAAAGAAAAAAAATCATTTTTTTTCTTCTAAAAAAGACGTCGCTTATCTGCAAAGCTAAAAAAAGGTGCTTTCGAAAAATTTTAATTTTGTCTGCGCCACAATGTGGATAGTATGCGCGGCACGCGCGAATTTGCAACTATCCAGTTTCGCATAGCTAAGCTTGTAACATCAATTACGATTTTAATACAAAGAGACCGTTTTAGTTAAAAGAGGGATATTTTTAGATGTGTAATTAATTGAAAAATATCTAGAAAATGTATAATGCGCGTTTTATTTTTGAAATAATCTCGATTTCTTGCGTAACTTTTCTTACGTAAATAATCTAGATATTTAAGAAATATCTAATTTGTTAAACATTTACGTGCGGAGGTCCGTAGCGAGATTGACGGCAAGAAAGAAAAATTCTATATATATCGAACAATCGTTTTCGCCTTTTGTTTTTATCGAACTAGGAAGGTTTACATTCCCACCACTCTTTCTCTTATCGGTAGTCTTTTATGCTAAATGTTTGCTTCATTTGAATATTGCTAATGCGAAAAACCGATCCATACTAATGGAGTGATCTCCCCGCATTCGTTTTCGTAAGCGCCGTCGATTCTATTTGCTCTCTACATATCCCGATTCATACTCTTTTTCATGAGGTACGTACGTTCGTACTTCGTCCCCATATTTCATCCATATCTCCAGTTTTATCGTGACTGTAAGCCGCAGATGAAATCCTTGATTGTATGCATTTTATATTCCTTCACACGGCGAAGGTAACGTAAAGCGCAGGCGAAGACTAACGAATCGAAAAGAAAAAAAAAGAGAAAAAGAAACGCGTGTCACATTAAAAATGTGGGAGCATTGAGACCCAGTCAGGGGTAAAGCCTAAACAGTAGTATACATATATACTTTCCTCTACATATATACGTATATATATATATATATATATATATATATATATACACACACACACACACACACACACACACACATACATACACGTATGTGGAGCTGCTTTCGGTATTTATACAAACCGCGTTAAACTGCAGCCAACTAATGTTGCGATTTAATTCAAGGAAAGTGCCACTGCGAATCGCGATCTGTTGGCAAATATTAGGCAGAGGTAATTAACATGGATATATTTGTCTAGGAGGAAGATCGCGTGACGCGCGCGCGTTCGTCGCGGAGTTTAACCGTGTCAAACCGTGCGCTGAGCGCGCGTTGCCCGAAGAAACCACGGTATCCGTCAACGGGTGTGCCGTAGAAATTACGTAGTTCGTTGAGAACCGACCGTCTTCGTCGACTTCGTAAACAACCGGGGAATGACAGAACGACATAAACGCGCCAAACAGCTCGCGACGAACCGTCATTACCTTAGTAAACGATACTGAGGAGAGATGGCTCGGGGCGCATGCAGGCAAACCGAGAGAGATATATACTTACTGTACAGACGAATCGTCCCGTCGGTTTCTCCACGTGGGTTCTTGGCGATGCACTTGTAGCTACCGTAGTCTTCTTTCTGAAAGTAAACCGGTGAAAGCAAATTACACCACTCTCTAAAATGCATGGAAATTTTAATGAAGTAATCACAATAAAATATTCTTTATTAATTGTCAAATTTAATATTTAAAACCGAAACGTTTTAATTCCCCCGTATATTCATGACTTTGCTCATTACGAATTTTATTCTTTTATAATTAATAGAATCACGCAAATGTACAAAGTATTGTATTTTCTTTTAATGTTAATCGATAGTTATTGTTATTGTATCTTCTGAAATGTTAATACCGTTATTACTAAATAGTCGTAAATTATTCTGATATCTATGTAGTCGTATAGCGCCATGTATTATGCATTTTATTTTGTGCGGATATTCTAGACGAGTGCTTTATTACGTTCATCGTCTGTCGCGCTCATCGTCCATTTGCAACGATCGTGATTTACGATATGGCGCTATATATTACCCAATCGTGAATTTTAACGCGGTATACATGATTAAGTCACGCGCTTTTTTAACAGCGATTATTACGTCGCGATTTTCGTGTTCCGATTATCGTGCAATTTTAATTCATTAAATATGCAAAAAAATTTACGCTCAATTTTCGTGTAATGTATTGGAAGAACTAAAAATATTTTTATACTGTTTATATAATTAACGATAAATTCTTATATATACATATATATAATAAAGAAGAAATCCTTTTTTGCTTCTTTTCTCAAAAACCATTTTTATACAATTGCAAATGTACGCGAAGAATTATTTGGGAATTCTTAAATGGGTTATTTTCGAAAAACAAATGGAATTGTTGATTATGCCTTCACTCACCTGTATATCGCATATCGTAAGCGTCATGTGCGTCTTGTAGGGTGGCCTGTCCGGCAACGACACAGTCTTGTATTTACCGCTCTCGTGAATCATTAGGCCGTCCTCCCTCGCCCAGTAATTCAAAGAAGTCGGATGAGCCTCGGTATAACATTCCAGCGTAACGGAGTAACCCAGGGGCGCGCCGACCAATTGGTGCGGTATCCAGAGCATAGGGGGGACTGCAACAGCAGAAGTGATTGATTGGCTCATAAATGTTCCAATTACTAACAATACACGATGGGCCTACGATCGATATCCCTTTCACGCGTCTATAAATCTCGCTCGCCCGGCTCGATTACGAGCGCGCGCGCTGCGAGCCGGTGCGAAGGGATAACTCGAGACGATCGCGAATTTCTTTTTCGATGTACTAATTGAATGAATTATATTTCTTAGAATAAAGACACCAAGTTTAAGACTCTCTGCACTCTCAACTTTGGATCGGAGTTGCTTAGGAGCGAATGTCTCAGTAAAAAGAATTCAATTACATGGATTTTAACGACGTTATTACTTAAATATTTGTATTGGTGATTGCACGATAGGAAAGGCCAATAAAGATAACAGAACGTTGTGGCACGTGGCCTTAACTATCAGTCCGCTAACGATCTGTTCGATCATATACGTACGACAAAAAGGCGCTAGAATGCGGATGTGGATGTTGAAAATATTTATATTAAGATATTTCATCTTCTTTGCGATCGTTATCTCTTTAACCATTATAGAAACGAAATAAATGAAGAATTATTACAGAAACAATTTACATAATATATATCGATAAAAATGTTTACGCATTAATATTGTCTTCCGGTTCTTTTAATATCTCTTTTTCTCCTATAAAAATTGTATTTTCTCGGTACGGTCAAGAACCTTTTCAGTCTCTCTATTATTATATTAATGAATATAAAATAATTACTTAAAAGAAATTATACTAAATGATGAGTTGGTGGTATATGGATATAATATAGATTAAATAAGATTAAAATAATGTTTTCAATGTCCCACAAATATAATTAAGAAAATAAAAAGTTTTTACGTGCATAAAAAATGGGCGCAAAACTTCGCATTTTTATGGGTTGAAAGAGAAGGAGAAAGAGAGAGAGAGGCACTTTTTAAAGTTTTATACAAACATAACATGGAAAGCTGGGCTTAATTTTTGCTATATATCGTGAATCCTAAATGCGTATCACGCGGCCCTTTAATAAAAAAGTAATCCCATTTCGATGAACAACCCCCTGCCCCTTGTTGTCAGGGCTGGTGATAACATTTCCTCGAGGTAAGACCGCTTCAATTTAACTTAACCTTCTAAGAATATACCTAACCCCTAACCCATATTCTCTCACAGACTGCCACGATATTCGCGAGAAAAATATCACGCAAAACAAGCCGAATACAAATGACAGCTGATTGCATAAGCGATAAAAATATATAAACAAAGGCAAACGACTACGTTTCTCCGAACAAACTATTTTTGTTCAAACGTATTATTCCCGCGGAAGAGATCAATAAGTAGAAGATGTCGATTTGAAATCGTGCATGAAAAATCTGATTTGACGCGTGCAACGCTCAAAATCGGCGTAAATAATTTCAGCATTTAAATAATATCGATTATTCGTTGAATGGCCAGGAATGGAGAAACTAACTTCACAAATTCCACAGAGAATTAAATGCGCTCTCCTCTCTTCTCTCATGCTAAAAATAGAAGTTCTATTTTATAGAACAAAAGACTTATGCATAACGGATAGACAAATTTTGCATACTTACTAATTGCAAGCTGTACTTGCGAAATTATATAACTTAACTATCAATGAGTTAAAATCTCTATTTTTACTTTTCCTCGAATACATCATATCTCTTGATTTACGAGATACTTCTTCTCGGTACGGTCGCAAATCTCTCGAACAACTTTCGGAATAAAATTTGTCTTACAATCTTTTTCTTCGATTTCAGTAATTTTCTATAATTTGCTGCACAATTATTGCACGATCCACAATCCGCAAATTAACAATTAATTTTAATTATTCAATAAAAGCCATTAAAAAACTGCTTGAAAAATGTATTTTACGAAGGAGAGAAAGTACTGTTTTTTTTAACAGTTTCCCTAGAAAAAGAGAAAAACAGGGTTTGTCGGATCCTGGATACCGGAACGATCGAGTTTGCTCCCGTTTCATCTGGGATCTCCTTTAAGCAAGAGCCTCGGTAAACGGCGACTCGATTAAATGCGATTGTCCTTCGAGTCCTCTAGAAAATGACCACACGAGAGTCCAACCAATCCGTTTTCCGGCGATTGTTTTTCAACTCTTTCGCTTATTCGCGACGACTCTTTCGAATTTTCGTCGCTTTAAGTGTTTACTAATTTCATGCTTATAGAATAGAATATTACTCCCTTTCATTATTTATTAGGCGAGACATTCTGCAAATAGTGATTAACTCAAAATATAAATCTATTCGAATATGTGACGAGAATCTCAAATCGTTTCAAATGTTATTCGGAATTAAACAATTTTTGGAAGTCTTAAAAATCTTGGAATATTTCGGGAGTCTTGAATATGCCAAAAATCTTGAAACTCTCTCTTTGAGAAATATTCTCTTTTATAACAGTATGATTTATTATTTCAATTCCTATCCACGATTATACTTTTATAAAACGTTAGAAGTCTATTTTTTTATAAAAAATTATTAACGCTGTAAGCAAACATATTCGGGAAAAATTCCATAATTTCTCACATTTTTTGTAATGCCGGAATCAAAATCAACCGCAAAAAAAAAACTTATTTTATCAGTGTTTTACACAAAAAGTTAAATTTGTTCTTAAAATACGTAATGCATTGATATGTTACGTAAAATCGAGAAATTTCGTGCAACTATAATTCTTAGTGACGAAAAAAAAAGTAACGTGCAAGTAAAATAAATATCGTTAAATGTATAACATCGGACGCGTCTACTAAACACGCTCTCGCGGATTCCCCGTTCGTTCACTGTAAAGCGACCCCGCTAGCATCGGTCGTCTCGCCGGGGTGGGTGTTCTTTTTGCCACGTAATACAGGACCGTGAATTACTACGGATTTCAAGGGAGGGATCGCTCTTGTGCCTCTCGTGTCGTCTCCCCGCACCCTTTTTCCCTTCTTTCCCCCCTGCCCCGCGACGAGCGCGAAGCAACGAGGGAGGCCTGTCTTCGGATAACGCAAAGGATATCCGACACCTTCTTAAAATGCAAAACATTCCGTCTGAGGGTGAGAAGGGACGGGACCAACCTAGGTTGTCTGCAATGCTTCGGATCCTTATTGCGCAGACAAGCTCGGGCTTTCCTGGTAGACGAAGGCCTCTGACCGGAGCCGTTGGACGTCCTACGTTCATTTCTTTTTTTTCTCTCAAAGTGTCTTTTGCGCGCGATGTCAAATTCGATCGATGAAAGCGGAGTGCTTTCAACGTAAGACACTTCTTCGCGTGCATTGACGGGCTTTACATATAATTAATTGCAAGAGATATATAAACTTTTTTGAAACGTTTTTACGTCTCCTTTTACATTCGTATTCTTTGATTAGTTTAGAAATACTTCTTTCTTACTTTATTGTTAGTAAGAATGCGACGACGATCCATTTCTTTAGGTATAAGCTACTAAAATATTCCTATTCTTTAATCTAGTCCGAAGAAACGTTCCACTTTATCGGAATTTTAATTAACGGCGTAGATACAGAAGTAAACGCGTAATTACATTTGTAAAATTATTGCGTTATTGTTAAAACAGAAGAGAGATATTGCTCGATGCCAAGGAATTAAAGAGAATCATATATAATCATCTCACAGAATTTTATTTCATCAACATATTATAACTCGGCATATTATAACAATACGTGTTTCAAGCGGGAAATTTTTACAGGTAATAGATGTTTTATCAAGCAAAGTGATCCGCGGTGAACAGTGAAGGGTTTAAACATTAGCACGGGCCACTGCGAAATGTAAACGACGTCGAGTTAGATTGCGGAGAACAATGTGTGGAACGACCCGCAAGGTAGATGAAAGCTAATTCAGGTGGAAGTTAAACAGAGTTAAAGGTACGTAGGTACGTTTTAGGTATATATAGGGTAGGCAGAGGCTAGGTCGAGACGGGTTACGTTACGAGAGTTCGGCCTTACATTCATCACGCAAGAGGCCTTGAAGCCTGAAGATCGGTATGCCCTTTAATAAAGAATGGCTGGACGCGCGCTGCTGGCTTGCTCAGGCAGTGTGCAGCGCATAAAATTTTGCCTCAATGTTTCCAGTCGAACCGCTACGCGCTGCTTTCCCGTCAAATTATCCGCGCGAGGGAAGAAAAGGAAAACGAAAATAGACGCGTACGCTTATCAATTATGAAAAATTTTCTCTAAACTTTATGAAAATTTATATTAAAGGGAAATAATTGCGAATTTCAAGACTATACCTTTACCTCCCGTTATTTCCAACATGCTTCACGACCGTAACCTCGTAACAGGAAGATCATGTACGCTCAGAGGAAGAAAAAGACATTACTAATTTTCCAGTTTTCAACAGTGATTTTTATCAAAAACAAAAATTAAAATTTATTCTATTTCTCTTTTTGTGTATAAAATCACTATATTTTCTCTGAGATATTATCGGATATAAAACGTCCTGTATGTAAAATATGTGTAATATGTGACAGATTTGAAATCAATGCTTTCGGGGGCTAAAAGGCAATTATCCGTTTGTAAAATATCGCCGAATAATATCACTTTAAATTTAAAACGATGAAAAATAATTAAAATGATAAAACGATTAAAAGCTGTTAATTATCGGATGCCACTTTTCATTTACCTTCTCGTTTACTTCCTCCTTTTTTCACGCCAGTGATTTAACAGTTTTTAAGTCCGTGCTAAAGTTGGTACTTTTGGCACGCGTTAAAGACTCAAAGTAATACAATTCTAGCCAAGGTAGAATTAAAAATAACTGTATGCGGAATGCTACTGAGACACGTTCAAGACATTCGTGAAATTGTGCCGGATCGCAGGATTATTTGCTCGATCAAGATTATCTGGCTGAACGCATTGCGCATAACGTCTAACGAGAGAGAACCTGTGAGCCACGATAAGCAAGCAGCTGTTTCGCAAGCGCGATAAGAACATTATCGTTGACCTTGCCCTTCCTTAATGCTTCCGTATCGTCAATCTTGAGGCTCTCCTGACCTCGTTCTATATCGTGTGAAACAACAGCGGTTCCTTCAAGCTGTAACCGCTTGTAATCGTTTCCTGCATAATCATTCGTCTTAATTTGCAAACACTTTTTGCTATCATACATTAGATACTTTTATGATTTAAATTTTAGATTCTAAAAAAAGGGTATCGACGCAGTTATAATCTACATTCTAATTTCATTACTCTCCAAATCTGAATTAGTGAAAAGTTACTGGAGTGGCATACTTTAGACTGACGCATCAGTGACTATTTACTGATATACTGGAGTGGCATACTTTAGATTGACGCATCAGTGACTATTATCAGTGAATAATCACTGATGCGTCAGTCTAAAGTATGCCACTCCAGTGACTTCACTAATTCAGATTTAGAGAGTATACAACTTACGCGACATAACTTACTGTATACATGAATTCCTGTATCCATTTATCATGGTGCAATATAAAATATTCTTAATTTTAAAAACAAAACACATACGCTCGATAATAGCAAAGCTAAAGAAAGGTTACCCGGCCAATCCTTAATTTTGTTTAAGAAAGATGTTAATAATCCCAACGAATTCATTCCCGACTATTTTTGATGCCTAATGAAAAATTTTGTTTTAAAAACCTCTGTTTTCTGCCTAATGAGATGTTAATTGGATTAATAACCAATGTTGCTCAACATCACAAATAGCTTGCCTTCTTCACGTTTCAAGCTGTTTGGAGGTAGTATAAATTTCATCGTTGCAGCGGAGCGGCACGGGCGCTAGCCGAGAAAGAAGGAGGGGAAAAAATTAGCGTGGAAAAAGAGAGTTGCATCCAAAAGTGCGCAGGCAACTTCTACGAAACTTGATCTACCTGAGAAAGATTCTTCGACCTACTTTTTATAAATAATTTAACGCTACATTAGCCCTTTTCGGCGACCCCTAAGAGATCGTTTAGCCAGCCTAACTGGCGTCCGGCAGTCAGCGGGATTAGATTTACGGTTGCATAGGGTCAACTGCATTAACCGGCGCCAACGGGGCCTGTAAGGAAGAGAGACGGATAGACAGAGAGAGAGAGGGAGAGTGCGTCGAAAGCGCTATCAGCCGAAACACATTTTCCACGTGCGACTGCCCGCCATTTTTCACGGTTCGTTTCACACGAAATCGATTTATCACGGCAAGCGCGCGGCCCTGTACCGTCGGTTTTCATACTGGCGGTTTTGTAGCGTTTTCTACTTTATTGGTCCTGCCTTTAATCCGGCTGATGGCTTTCCTTCCTTCTAGATTGTGCGTATTATTCAGGTGTGATTTCAAATCGCCTCGCCCACTATCGTGATATTGTCACCTAAGAGACCGATCGTCGGAAGATTGCCGTCGACAATAGAGATCGTTTAATTGTTATCGCCAAGTGTGGCGATATCTAATTCCGCATATTGATATCTTAAAAAAAGGCAGGATCTAAAATCGTATCGATTAATAACCGCGGTTCGAATGCGTAAAGGTTATTCGTAATTCATCGCAGGATCGAATAAAGTCGGGTCCGATAATTGTTTGCATTTAGATTCGGGCATGTAGACTATGTACCCCGACACGCAATGATCTGTGATCCCCGTTTTAGAGAGCGGGAATTCAGTGAGCGCTAATACACGGACTTAAGGCTAGGACTTAACCGTCTCTCGGGACGCTTGCTGGAAGGTAGCTGGCAGTTCGATTTACGGTAATTCGACTGGTATTCGGCACCGGTGTCCCTGGTCTCTCAGATGTCAAACGGTCGCCTGAATAAGGACCGAAAACGCGGCTGCGGAAGATGGGGTAGAGGGCGAAAGGCGGTGGGAAGGTGGGGCAAGACGAGGTAGTGGAACGGTTCTCCGATTTAGCTCGGAGTGTCTTCGCCTTTAACGAGGAGAAGCCGCAGGAAGGGTTCGCATAGCTCAGAACCAGCTCGCCGGCTTACTGCTCCACTTAACATCGACGCGCGGTGTTAATTACAGGCGAAAAGTATCGCTTTGTGCAACATATCTTTCGAAGGTACATTTTTGCGCCAACGCCGATCTATGTTGGTCTAAGTTCCGTTAATTTTATTAGTAAAGTGGGTAAAATAAATAATTCATATTTTTTATGGCACATTATGCAGAGTTAAAATATTTTATATTATAATTATTTAATAATTTTAAATATTTTATAATTATCTCCATTTGATATTAGAATCTGTGAAGTAGATAATTTATTGTTTTTAAATTATGTTTTTAAAAATTATTTTACTTATAAAAGGAAATTATTATAAAGAATATTAAATCCAGATATGCATTTATTTCTTTTTATAATATTTAATTGCAATTATTTTCAATTATGATTATGAATCAACAATTTTGTAAAAGTAATATTAACTTCTGTGTGTATCGAGTGTAAAACTTTTAGGGAAACGTTGTGTTTCAAGATCGCTAACATGATTACGTGAATTGCTGAAACATCACTATATGCATATCTGTTTTAAGCATATGCAGGGGTGCGCTGCTGCGATTTTCATCGCGGAAACCAAGGCTTTCGCAAACTTACTTAACAGTATCATGAAACTTGACTGGTACAAACTATCTCCGTAACGACAACTGGCAGCAGCATTACGCTACCAGTTACCATCGCGCACATACCTATATTCTATCCATTCGTATCAATCATTTAACGGAGCGTAAACGATCGTATTGACAATATTTCTATATATACAGATTCGAATTTGTGTGCATATTTAACATATAAAATGTCTCATCAAATACAATGAATGCTACATAAAATAAAGAAACGAAAAAAGACTTGCGTCATATAGTTTTACTAGAAATAAAATAAATAAATAAATATTATTCGGAAGTGTTCTCTTTTTATTTATTTTTTTGCTTGTATATCTTTTTTTACGTCTCTCTTTCGGAATCTCATTCTTTAAAGACTAGCATCCCTTTAAAAATTATCATTTCATAAATCGATATAGTAAACTTGGTTGCATATCCGTCATTAAACAAGAAAATGCGAAACGACTTTTCTTCTCAAAAGCTGTCAAAAATATTTACATTAAAACCGATCTCTGTAGCCTCTTTCCACCCAATTTCGTTTAAATTTGGCGAGCGTGTGGCCTCGAGACGACCGAGGATCAAAGGACACTTTGCGCGCTAGCATCAGTTTTGCTTAGCAGATAAAAAGCTGCTCGCTTGCATTTCCATGACATACCTGCGGCGAAATAATGGAAAATTATCGTAGAAAGTATCAATTAAAAGAAAGTTTTTCGTCAATAATGTATGTATAGAATAAAATTGAAAAATGGCAGTGAGAGAAAAAAGTTACAGAAGTGAGAGATGTATAATTAGCAAATTAATATGTAAGATAGAAATCGCGCCATATTAGTAAAAAAGTTAAAATATCATCTGTTTCTCAATAATTGATAGCATCTATTTGTGTATCCCTATGTACTTGCTGAATAATAAATACTTATCAGTAGCACATCCATTAGATATGAATTTTTATGCTAGTCTGACTCGCGTGTAACGAGATAAGCTAGACAAATGTACGCGAGTAAAAATAAAGAAGTGTATGCTATGAATATCTCTCGTAAGCAGTAATACCACGTATAAAAGTAATAAACAAGGTGATGGAACAAATGACAGAAATTGTGAAAAAAAACAGCAAGTTACGAGAGGTCCAAAAGATACTATTAAATACCTGTACTATATTATATTGACTGCATTTCGATATTTACTGTCAGCAACTGTAAGTACTGAAAATCTAGTAAACGTGACGTAAAATATAGAAAAATATAGATTTTCAGTACTGACAGTGAATGTTGGAATGCAGCCATAAGCTTATAAATTTTATATTATCTATATAAAACAGTTTTGTATAGAAAATCAATCACAGAGCATTAGTGTGTTAATACGTCTTTCGCAAATGGAAGTAGTGCGGAAAGTGCAAACCAACAATATAGATTTTGTTATAAAAAATCGCAATCAAGGAGTTATATTTGAAACGATAAAAAGAGAACGAAAACGAAAAACCAAAACATAAATCGAGAGACAGGAATTTAGATTTAAAAAATGGAATAAAAGATAGGAATTTATAGATTCTTTTGTCTCGTTGAAATATTCAGATATAAAAAATTGCAGAAATTTATGTTACGTGAATTTTCATTACTGTTTTGAAATAATACCTAATTGTGGCTGTATTATTATAGCGAAGGCAATTCAGCATTTTCCATTTAAAAAAGAATTAATTATTTAAATGACATTTCCGATAAGATTCCATACTTTATTTAGAAATATCAATTCTAATTTAATGTTTAAAGTTCATTCGGCTAACTCGGAGAAATAGACCATACAATATAAATAAACTTATTTCCTGCTTTTCTAAAAATATTTGTCTATTTTCATTAAACCATATACAACAACGTTAAATTACGGAAAATAAAAATAAAAAGAATCACACACAAACGTAATATTATAAATATATTATATAACCGTATCGCTTTATTTTCGGAGAATTTGAATAAATTTCTAAATTCTTTAAAAATAATTTGTTTATACGATAACTGTTATTTTAACGAAATAAAATCTTAAAACGATAAAATTTTCTAAAATGTTGACTGGCGTTCCTTTATACAGCAGAGAACGTAAAGCCACGCCATTTTAGTCACAGTAACCAAATAACATCAGTAATCATAAAAGAAAGCAATGATAGGATAACTTCTCTCCTTTGCGCGCGTGTCTCTGGATTACTATATATTTTTCAACAGGGAACGCTTCTACGTAATAAATAGCACCGTTTGCCCGCAGCTTGGAGCTACTTAAGGCACTGTTTCTCACTGTCATAGGTAATGTAACAGATTAATGTCCCATTTTTCGAGGCTCGGTATCTCTGCCCATGCCGCATACTAATGCGCGCGGCAAGGATACGCAAGGCGAAAACCACTCCGGTGGCGTCTCTGTTATTTTTAGTATGATTAACGTAAAGTCAGCTCGCCCGGCTCGCGATAAAAATCCCCGCCGCGTTCTGTCCGCATTTAAAATGGGGATCTAGCCGCGCTAGACAGGGAGGCAGGGCGCGAGAGAAAGAGAGAAAGGGGGTGCGTTCGAGCGCGGACGATAAGTGAAGTAAAATGGATGCATAAAACGTGAACACTTTATGGCTTGTTTATGGCAATCTCCGTTAGCTTTCTAGCAAATTGCGCGCTAAGTAAAACCGAGCATGCGGTGTCCCCAAGTTTTTCGCGACGCAACGAACTTGGCGCAGTCACACAGGTAGTCACATAGCCTTAATTCACTCTCACCGATTTACTCTCCTCGCACTTTTCTGATAGGTGGAGCCTCGATTAACTGGGAAACGTTAACCGCGTGTGTTCGGGGTAAGGAAACTGCGAATTAACCGATAATTAAACGGTCGAGTTGAAATCACGAAGTTCTTCTTGCCTATAGTGTTTATCCGCGACTGTACGAAACGACTAAAGATCAGAATGTAAAATAAATATACCCGAACATTGCAATTGCAAATTACAATAGTATGTACGCTCATATATCGTGAGAAAAACGCGTTATTTATTAATCTTGCAACTTTTTTAAATAATGACGCAACCAGGCCACGCTTGTCAAAAATGTCAATAAGTACTTGGAAATGCACTGGAAGCGAGGGAGATACACAATAAGCAATTTTCTTCCTTAAGAACAGATTGAGAGTTGATTATATAGTTGGTAAATGACAAAAAGAAATGGAAAGAAATCGAATTAAGTAGCGAGTCAACTGGTGAAAACTCATTTAGAGCCCCTAATTATCTCGAATAAGGGAAAGAGTTTGATTTATGCCAGTCATATCGCGTGAAATGTTGCTGATGAAGCGCATGCATCTCGCTGAAGCACCGCCAATTCCACGAGAACTCGCGCTGCTGCATAGCTGTACTTGTATGTCGCGCCGGTTTACATATGCGTGCAAACTTTCATTCAGGAAATTGAGAGATAGACATCTGTCGACAGCGGCCATTGTATCCGCCGATGGGATTCGGGCCTTAAAACGCCCCACGAATTAAACAGTATCCCTGATCCTTCCCGACTCGCGCACTAGATAAATCCTCGTCTTCCATCCATCATGCACGGCTGTTATCGTACCAATCGATCGGATTAACGCCAAACACGCGCTGTATCCATTAGACTCTTCCACCGTTTTGGGTAACAAAATTATAATTTCGATCAAGTTATCTGTATATTACGCTTTAAAGTTTAAAACGAGGATTATTCGCAGTGACAATTTTTTTATTGTACGATCTCGTAATAAAATTTATAATTACAAATTATCCGATTATCGAGTGAATGTAAAATCAATATTACACTTAAATAATAATATTTTTGTAAATTTTAAATCTCTCGTGAATAGCTTTGTTTTTCCTTGATTAAAACATTCACTGCTGATAATGCGTATACCGTCGTCTTCGTTTTTTTTTTTGCACGAAGAAAAATTGAATACAGAGATACTTTAGAACGCGGACATTTTATTCGCACTTTGTTAGTAAATTCCGTTACATTAAAGAGTCCTAATTTTAACTATTGCGTTCCGGCTGCATTGGAAAGAGTTGGATATGCAGATAATTCGTCATGGAGAAACGACGGCGTGCATGGTGGGTCGCTTAAAATGACGGAATGAGCGAATTGGTACGATTATCTGCAGAAATGGAACCATGTAATGCATTCCGGAAATTGCGATACTGCACATTCCTCCGTGTCGCATCTCGCACGCCACATTCAGTCGGTTGATTCGCGCCGATAAATTGTCAATGCTTTCGCCGTCGTATAGCACAACCGAATCCGTGAAATTCTACACCCAGACGGAACGACCCGTTAGTTTGCGTTTTTCAACCCTCGCGACAGAATTTTATTGCGACACTCATCCGAGGTGTTTTTTCGCCATTCGATATTATTCGTTAAAAATATTTTGATTGCATTGTATATTGATGCTATAATTTCGGATTTCGGACAATATTAACAACGGCATTTCAACGTGTGTAAAAAAAGCACGTCACAAAATAATAATCAAACAAGTGAAAGATTTTACGATACGCATTATCAATATTTCTTCATAATTTTTTCGCAACGCTTCAAAATGCTATACACTATACAAAATAAAGTAAGATTGACAATGGCATTTTTTAATAGAAATGCATCATATGTGAATTTTAATCGTCATAATAAGTACACACTGCAAATCCAAGTGTATTATTTTAGCTGAATGGCTTCATACACATTTCTTACCGTTTAAAATCACGTCACTTAACACGATTAAACGTATTAACTTTTAATTTAATACGATTAAACGTGATGTTAACCCTTAAATGCCACACCTCTCAAGAATCTCGTAAATGACATGAGGGGTTTAAAAGACCTCAGCATGAAAAATGTCTCCTTACTCATTGATTTTTTGATCTTTAGTTATGAAAATTTTTTTCAATGTTGTTCAAGGCTTAGAAAAGAGAATAAAATGCTTATATTGTTAAAATTTCAATTTCAACATAGTATAAAAAATTAAATAAACTGAGTACTGCTAAGTGTACAAACGGGTCAATCACTCAACTATCATCAATGGGAGCATGAGCTCCATTTTTGGCAAGAACATTTGAAAATATATCATTGTAAAGGGTCTCGGGTCCGCTGAACCCCAGGGGGCATTTAAGGGTTAAATGACGTAATTTAACACATTAAAAAACATGTAAAAAAAGCTTCAGTCTAATGTGTCATTTTTAGACATTTATGCGTAAAAATAACACACTTGGATTTGCAGTGTATGTGAAAGCCATCGTTGTTAATTTACTGTCCAAATGTACAAGATGATCGCAGCAAAAGTTAAAATGTCTTACTACGACAACGGAACTCAAAACGACAAATTTGTATATAGCTCAAGCTAAAATTGTTTCGGTATTGGCAACGGCATCAGTGACATAACTTTATAGTCTGATCATATTCCGCGTATCAGTCGCACATATGGAATAACTCATAACCATATCAAATGTAACGCTTGCGCTAAATATGATATACATGACATAATTTTCGTATCATGTCGAGTTGATTAGTCGGTATACGTACCGCGCGCCGTCGAAACAAGCCGAAATGCGTATCATGAAACGCGTTTATTAGCATAATATCGATTTAAAATGTGACGTGTATGCAGCACATGCTCAGCGCAACGCTCCTATCTAAGCATAAATTTAATTGTTCGCAAGGTGTACCGGCGAACAGATTAAAACCAATACCGTCCAGGGTTTTGACTGTGATTTAATTGCAATTAATTGCTCAAACGATATCGCGTCGAGCCTCACCGCGCCAACAACTTTCGCTCCATCTAATGAAATAAATTTGTTCATTGCTATAATAAAATAATAATTTAATATCTTACAAATTTGACTGATCCTCCGAACAAGTTGATATTTTGAAACATCTTTGCTCTTTCTCTGACAACTAATCTTTGTCAGCTGATCGTTTGGTCAATTGTTTTACTATTTTGCTCAATTTAAAGTAAAACAAAAATCATACAAAAATGGATATATACATTTTCTCCATAACACAAAAATTGAAGGCGACATCTGCTTCTAATTGCAAATTAAGCAACATCAGCGTGATAATATTTCTACGTGCAAGTATCAGGAATAAATACATAAATAAATACATCTCTTATTTGCAAGGGATAGAGTAAGATCGATAGACATCACCAGATCCCCGGCACTCTTGCGAGTACTTTTAACTTTTCTATTCTATGTACGTATTGGCGTTCAGTTTTGTAGCTCCATCGAGAGAACGTAAAGTCGAACGGCTGACTTCTCCTGCAGGAGTGTACTTTATGGCACGTGCATTAATTCACTGGCTTGAAAAAGAAAACAGGGAAAGGAAAGAAAAAAAAGAGAGGAAAGGCCGACACGCCCTTCTCATGAAGACATCCTATCTTTCTCTCTCTCTCTCTCTCTCTCTCTCTCTCTCTCTCTCTCTCTCTCTCTCTCTCTCTGCCTCTGCCTCTAGTTTTTGCGTTTTTGATGTAATGTCGTAAAACAGACAGCTCTTGAAAGACAACTCGAAAAAACGAGCGTAATAGTGCTAACAATAGAAATTAATGTAACTTAATAGAGGGACATTTTGAAAATGAATAAAAAAGAAGAAATACACAAACATTTTTTGATAGCATAATAATTAAACTTTTAACAAAATACCGTTGAGTGAACTTTTTTCGTCTATATAATTATAGCTAAGTATAATAAATCAATCAGTGTCTATATATTTTCATTTGCGCGTAAACAGTAGTAATATATTTATTTTAATATTAATTACATTAATTTTTGTCGTTAACAATAATGCTTGCGTTTTTAAATCATCACGTACGGAGCGACGTATAAAATGCAACTGGATTTTATTACTAAAACATAGTTTATCCTATTTATATGTAGTTCGTTGCCTGGAGGCAGTACGATAAAGGGTTAAGCAAAGGCAAGCTGTTTAACAGCAAAAGCCGAGATAAGAGATGAGATGAAAGAGATAGAGAAGCGAGCGTACGTATTATATATCGTGGCGTTTCAGGTTTCAGTGCGCAAATGCCGCTTCAGGCAGACGACAATCGAATACGAAATCCTTTCCCTAATGCTATCCACCGACTACCACCGACGATCGCTCGACGATCGCCCGACATTCGTCCCTTCGATTTGTCTATCGTCAATCCACGTAAAGCAGATTCGTCTTCTAATGCCTACGTTCAAACGAGAATCAAATGGAGAATAGCGCGATGAAATGTCTATACACAATGTCGAAGATTATTCGCGTTTATGCGAAATGCAGGGCGCTTGATTGGATTATAAAATTATCATAGACACTCGTCAAGTCTCTGAATTTGTAAAACTAGTCTATAAGGTCGTAGCATTTATATATCATCATCCATTTCCTTATATCATATTACGAATAATATTGCCGGAATATTTTATTATGAAATATATTTTTAAAAACACCTTATACCTATAATCAGTTTTGGATCTAATGAATTGATGAAATATAAATGAAATATAATTATATGGATGATAAAATAGAAGAAGTGATAAACCTAATAAAGTTCCTCTAATTAGTGAAAATATTTAACATTATTATAAAATTAAAATATGCATTGCAGCATTAAAGAGCTTAAAATATGGATCAATATGAGATATTTAACAGATTTTCTATCATCTTAAGCATATTCCTAATATTCGTTAATAAACGTGATTCCTAACAGAATCTAATAAATTTATAATAGCTAAATTTTTGTAATCTGATAAAATGTGTAAAATGTTGATTGTTAATAATAACGTTGATAATATTTAAATATACGTTTTTGTATTCCGTTTCCAACCTCCGTTTAATGGTACTTGAGAATTGTTTGGCAGTTCTTGTACGATATCGTTTAAACGTCGTTTCGCCTAAATAGAGTTTTAGAACGCCCCTACGCGATCGCATCATGGCCGGGAACGCAAATGATTATTTCAAAGATTAGTAATTACTTCCCTTTTCGTTTTACTCCCGCCAATCTTCCCAAGAGCCGTTAGACTTCCCTTCGTTTCAGGCGGGGGTGGTAAGCGTGGCGGCGAAGGGAGGAAGAGCAACATCTTGCTCGGATTAGAGATTCGCGGGGAGGAGGGGCAGGAAGAAGCTGCTTGGGAATGAAGACAGTTAAGAGGGGATGAAGATGGCGCCGATGCCGTTGTAGAATATGTACGGGGGTTGGGATCGTAATGACACAGTCAAATTCATACGGAGAGAAAGAGAGAAGAGGAGGCAGGGAGAGAAAGAAAGGGGATGATAGAGGGAGAAAGAGACGGGGAAGAACCTCGGATGAAAAATTACCGATGATAACGGGCGCCGGGCGCGGAAACCGCGCTAAATGATCGCTCGCGGTTCTTTTGTGCGATTTGTGGCACCTTTACAAGCGGGCGCACGCGGGGGGTGGTGGCGCACTGAAAAGGGATCTGGGGCTCGCGAAACCACGTCCATGAGAACTGCCGTTCGCTATTGCCGGGGGGTTTTACGAATTGTTCCTTGATGCAATATACGCGATAAGATAATGGCCGCGTTTTGAAAGTCGAATATATATGGGAACGACAGGGGTGATAAAGCGTAATTAGTTGACGCATATATCTCACTGCGAGACAAAGAAGCCGACGAATTACGTTAACGTAAACGGCGCGGCGTAACGGCGCCGAAAATGTTCTAATTTGACGTTAACGCGGAAAAGTGCCGCGGCAACTCTGCGCGCATACATCAAGTAAACGTACGTAAATTTTAGTATTCCCGACCACGGTATACAACGTGGCCCAGCTCAAATTGGTTATGTGGCGTTGCTCGAAATAGAGCAATTAGACTATCTTAACCGTTCCCCAAACAGTAACGAGGTAATTTACGCATATTCTCGGTCAAGCCTGGCGTGCTAGGGTTGCATTTCAGCCCCGGAGGAGCGTCAAACGCGCTATATAGCACCATTGAGCATATAATAATTACACGACTCGTATTAAAACTTATGCAATAACGTTTAATATAGAGATCAATCGAGAAACAATAGCGATTCGTCAAAAAAAAATAGTTATCGATATAATTATAAATAATCACACACACAAGTCTATAATTATTTATAATATCTATTATTATTTTATAAATGTTATAAGTCCTGAATATATATATATTATTATTATTATAAGATTAGCCATACATACGGAGGACGTAACAATCTTTAACAGTGATCCTCGAATTTTTCGTGAAAATCGCACGACGTTCCGTGGAATCGGAAAGAAACGTCTCATCGGATTGAATTAAGATAGGTAACACAGTCTACTCGCGGATAGTCTCTCGATCGTAGCTCGCCTTTCTTTCAAAAATTCCGTCGAAACGCTAATCAAGGGTCGTGTAACGGGCCTAGAATATAAATTCGCTCTTTCCCGCAAATTTTCTCGTGGCCATCCCCCCGTGTCGCTGCCCTCCTTCTCCCCTCACCGGTACGCGCACGGCACACAGCGTCGCAAGTATTCTTTCCACGCGGCTGCTTATCCGCACGGCGCTGAATTATTTCCCTCGTTTGCCGCCGCAGATTATTCTGTCAGTCAGCTGGGACTTAGGGCGAATGGAAGAAGGAGCCGCCATCGTGTTGAAGAGTGGTAGTGTGGCGGCTCGTCGCTCTTCACGCACACACACGCACACATACACACACACACACATACACATGCATCTCTCACACCTCTCGTCCGCGTCCCACCGTGGTATATGATAATTTTACGGTAGCCGTCTAGCGGAGTCCGTGATAAAAAGACGAGCGTACCCTCGGGCTCTCGGCCGCGAAGCACTTTTCCGGACGACGACATATTCGCTGATTCATCCGCTCAGGGCCAAGTCGCGAAGGTGAAGGATATGAGCGTGGAGAGAGTTACGTGTCCAGACTTCGCAAGCTATATCGATCGAATTGTAACGCCTAACACCCGATGGGGGGGGGGGGGGTTATTGAGCGATTAATGACAAAGAATTAATTTAAGGGTGATTATAAGATAAATATGTCGCAAATATGCCATACTTGAAGGCTCATCAAAATGTTTATTCTAAAATGACAGGGAGAAGTTTACTATCTTATTTTGAATTATATTAAAATTTCTCGAATATTTATAAACGTTGGCTTATAATTAAACTGATGGTTTTATAATTAAACCAAGTTTTCATTTCTCTTCTCTCGTCTTCTCGTCCTGCAAAGCAATTATTTTCATATAACAAAATACTTCTTGATAAGACGAAAATGGTTGATAAAACAAACTTTAAGCTCTTTGAAGGTTGACGATAGGTAAATGGCCACGGAAGTGTCTTTGATCGTCACGGTGAAAATCACCGTGTCGACCAACGTGTGGCGTGCAAAATCGACGGCAGTGTTAAAAGTCGTGGAATGACGAAATCGAGGGGTAACTTTTGCAGTCCAAGCACGTAACCTGTCTCGCAGGAGCGTTCGTTATCTTGGGTCAGACACAGACGAATGAATCATAAAAATACGCGACATCAAAATTATAAAATTGCGCGATTCCTTGAATATCGGATTATTTCACGAATATACGATCGATGAAACGATATCGATGTCGATTTTACTATTCCAATATTTCAAAGAGTAAATTATGACTGAGTCATTAAAAAGTATAAAGAAATAATTAAAAGAGCAGTCATTATAATTTAAAATAACATAATTGAATAAGTTGTAACTTCATAATTTTTTTTTTTACGCGATTGTAAAGTTGTGTAGCAAGTTTTAAATATAAAGATGGTAGGACGATTGTTGAAGTCCGCTTAAGTATTAAACATTCGCGTGGTTGAAAATACTCTAAAAATTTTTATAAATTTTTAAAAAGCTTTTAAAAAACTTTTAAAATTTCTTATAAATAAATGTTACTACAAAAGTTGTTCAGGGATACATCAAATATTAATACAAGAGTAATAAACTGAAAGTAACGTTCTCTTACACGTGTACGTTTAACAACTCTTATTTAATGACTTTTATATTAATTGAAGTAGTGGACTACACTTTGTATGCGTCAATTATAAATTGTTCTAATTATAGAAATCACGTCACTCAAGAATTAATCGATTGATCATTAGTAATCTGGTTAATTTGTAAAAGAATATTTTTAACTCCGCATCGTAACTTTTTATGATGCAATTGTTTTTAATTCCGCATTTTTTCTCAATTTTTCATGGTATGTTAACTCTTTATTCCATATATACATAAAAATAATTGAGTAACAACGTTTGTGATCCCTATGTTAATTTTTATCATGAAATTGAGATAGAGAATGCCATTGTAC
This sequence comes from Temnothorax longispinosus, assembly GCF_030848805.1. Lineage (NCBI taxonomy): Eukaryota > Metazoa > Arthropoda > Insecta > Hymenoptera > Formicidae > Temnothorax > Temnothorax longispinosus. Next base: position 23,971,691 of record NC_092358.1, read on the forward strand.
GATTGATAAAAAATATCGGAAAACATTTTGATAATGCATTTATTCTCATGACACAATTATCCTAATTAATTTCAAATTACTTTTCAAAACATTCAATCGAGACATGGATGAAAAAGGTTAGTAAGTATATCTTCATTAAGGGACGCGCTGAAAAATCTCGGCGTGACGGATCTTCATCGAATTTCACACGGACTCTGACGCTGTAAACGCGTCTTCGGCGGAGTATTCGCAGTCTCGTTGCGACAACGCGTAAGAAATGTAGTTTGCCCGAGTGGACAATGACTGCTCGAGTAGTCGAGGCACGTATCGGGCGCGCCGGAGGGACATCGCAGCCGCTTCACTCTCGACGAGGACGAATGAATCGAGAGACGCTTGACATTACAATTATCGGATAAACGTGGCGCGGGCAGCGTTGCGTCCGTCTTAAGCCAAAGAAAATGGATGATGGGGCCCTGTTGAAGGAGCTACGGCGATTAGCCAAGAGCATTTCGTGATTTATGACGCCGAGACAGACAGAAATGACAAAAAAAAGACGAGAGAAGAGAAATGAAAGAAAAACCGTTTTGATAGAATGAAATCCGTCCGGAGATATAACCGATGAATTCGGCATTCAATAGATAAGAAACAGAGGAGGGGGCGGAGTGCGTTTAGCTATTGTGCAATTTGTAGATATACATCGCGTTGCGAATTAATAAATCGAAAGTTAATAAATCATTAAGCTCCGAAAGGCCATTAGGCCACGCTGGAAAGTATAGCCGGGGCTTAAGTCATAATGGCTCTTATCACGTAATATCGGATTATAATGTGAGACGTATAATTAAACTTCAATGTAACCTGGCGCGCCGTACTTTGAAAGCGCCGCTTCTGTCGTTGACATCGCGTCCATGGAGGACGCGAGCTCGTGTACGCAATTGTACAAGCCACTTTAGCGTGTGTGCATCGGGAGTCGATGTATGCCGCGTTAAAGGCTATAACGAGTCCTCGTGTGGCGCGATAATTACAAGCCTCGGGTACCCGCGGAAAGCACGCGCGGATTGCGTTATGACATGATTATTGTAGCCCGCCCTGCCAGCAATACAGTATAACATGCCCGCGCAATACACTCCCCGGCGATATGTCACGTCGCGCATCCACTTTATACGCAATTGCAGTACGTTATAATTTGTCCATAAAATCGTAAAACGATATAAAACGTTTGACTTGTCCGTGCAAAAATCGCGCGCGTCCAATGCGCGACATTACCCGCAGTCGTTTGCCGACAGAACAAGAATAAATATTATCACTCTTGTGACTTTAAATGTTTCGTATAATTGCGATTGCATGGCGTATATACGCGTATATATTGTTAGCTGGAAAAATTTATTCGTTACTCGCCGAATAATAAATGGAGCAAATTTAGAATTTAACCAACGCATGCACGTACAATTTCATATCTTCAGATAGATTTATAAGATAGACTAAAATTAAAGTAGACTTTACAGGGTGTGGACATAATTCTTGCTCTTAAAACATTTATGTACAGAAGAGGATCGTAAAATTAATGTGTAAGGAGATTAATATGTTATCTCTCTCTCTCTCTCTCTCTCTCTCTCTCTCTGTCTCTCTCATTCTCGGCGCGCGTCTCTGCCATATTCAACTAGCAGGGTCAAAGGCTGATAAAGATCGTTATAACAATTATACACACGTATGAGAGCGGATTGCGTTATGACATGATTATTATGGGTGAGCCCTGGTCCCGGTGTAACGGCACGGTTACAATACACTACTCGGCAATACGTCAAGCCGTACGTCTACTCCATGTGCCGTTGCATACTGGCTACGCGACATGCAACTGCTCACCCTCCCTCGTAACGCCGGGCATCAGACGGAGAGAATGAGAGTCATGCGATGAGAGACCGTAGAGACGCGCGGGCTTGCCCGATGAGGAATGAGGAGGAAGGTAGCTCGACGCACGACGCAACGCGCAAATTCACCGTGTACTTCTCTCTCGCCGTGCTTTACATTTTTCTACATAATTTTGATTACGCCACCTGCGCTTTCGGATACCTCCGCACCAGGTGTATCGCCGTGCCTGGAGATTGGAGAGAAAATTTCGGAGATTTTGAAAATATCAAAAACTAAAATATATTCCTCCTCCTTCTTATTTAATCAGTGCTCGACGCTTAATTTATTTCCTCATAAAATTCAATATGATACAGCTGTGCAGTTGAATTCTGATTTTTAATAAAAATGAATCTTTTTTAGACTTTATATGATATGTAATTAGAGAGAAGTGCTCTTTTTCGCAAGAAACAAATTTCAAACTGTGAATCAAGGCATAGAAATTATGATTATAGAAATCACGATATCTCTTGGCATTTTTACGTTATCATGTATAATTTAGATTCGTATTATCTACATATACGTTCGTTAGTGTAAAGGTAATAATTTTGACTGCGCTAAGTAGTGTGAAGTAATTCACAAAAGCCGCGAGATAATTAAATTGCGCTTCAGTAATCTAGTTGCCGTCTTTAACTACGCGAAAGTACACGGTGCATGGTGTACATAGCGCGCACAGCTATATACGGTCTCGAAATCTAGCGCTATTTCTCGACCACATCTCGAGAAGAAGTGCTACGATACGCTGTCGTTTGCGTTCAGGGCAAAAGCATCAGAGACCCCATTAATGCATGCCTGTTATGTTTTTGTATCTATCTTTCTCTTATACTTATTCTAACGTGAGAAAGCTGACGTCTAACTAGGGAGTTGCAGCACTTTCCATTCGCGCCGAGTGCGAAGTGAAATGTAGCCCGTTCGGAGGACTGAAATGAGAAGATATTGGCGACCGGAGGCGTGAATCCATGAGATTTTATAGTTTTATCGCGTTAACGGTATTTTCCGCAAGCCGGAAAATATCCCTCGGTTTGTATGTGCAACTTAGGAATTGCTGTAAAGTACACGTTGTCGTCTTTCGAAAATAGAAATATCGACGGGACGAGAGGACTTCTTCCGCGCGAAATAATAATGTAAAGATCGTTAATTGCGGAATTAAATTATCTGTTTCCGATGAGAGTACGAACGATCTTATCAACGCGCGTCGATTCCGCATCAGCGTGTTGCGAAAAGTCATAGCAGCGACACGTATATGTGTGTGCGCGGATCCGTGTATAAGGTAGACGAAACGTGGGCTAATTCGCGGTATGCAAGCTCATAAAAATTCAACGCCCCTCGGAATTCATACGCGTCGTCGCGCCTCACGTCGCGTCGCCTCGATGCGGTGCAGTGCGACCGCATTTAAAAAGGGCAAACAAAAGCTACATCACCGGGCACTGGGTATCGCTGCGTCTCGGTTCCCCCCTTGAAGAATATCCACGGCTATCCCGCTCTCTCTCTCTCTCTCTCTCTCTCTCTCTCTCTCTCTCTCTCTCTCTCTCTCTCTCTCGAATGTGCAGCTCTAGGAAAAATTATTCGCGACGGTATGCACTGTTCGCGCGCATTTCCGAACGAGGAAATCGCGCTAGATCGAGATCAAAAACCGGACTCTGCCCAGTTCGCCGTCTTTATGCTACGGGCTTTGAAGCTCAAACACTGGAAAGTGACACGGCTGTGCATTAGTATACAGTGGGAGAGCATATAAAAGGCATTACGTAATCGCAATTACTTTTGTGGAGAACGCAGAAATTGTTCACTTCAATAATATCCCTGAATACCATGTAGATACCTACTTTATTAAAAAATCCAACACTTGATTTTATATTACACAGAATATTTGATTATTGAAAGTGATAAAGAAAATTTTTATACGGCGTAATAAAGATATTCGATTTAATAAGACACTCCTCAGTTTGAACGGTAAAAAAAAAGGATTTCACTCAAGACTGATTTCATTCAATGTTTTGTGTGTGACTATGTACGAAGACACGAATCACATAAAGGATCCACATGCCTTTTCAACGAAGCTGCTCGACGTGCGGAGATCAAAAACACTGTTTCGAGCTCTCGAGGCTTTTCAACCTCGAGCTTTCGAGCTTAACTACCCTGTGCATCACTATGCGCACTTCACCGTCACGTATTGCAAAAACCATAAAGACCGGAAACAACTCGTTTTCCGATAACATTAAAACTTGAACTGTAACTTTTAAGTACGCCAATATAATTAATACGCCAGTTTGATTAAAATTAATTTGTCGTATGCGACACAAAAATTGTTCTGTCACAACAGCTTTTTTTCCCAATAATCTAATCTCTATCCATTACTTCCAAATATTGACATCATGTCTATATTTTAAGTTATTATATAAAAAGAAATATCATGTCATGAAAAGTCTTGTTGTCATAATAATTAGAATAGTTGAAATCTCGTTTGTAATGCTTTCTATATCAGTCAGATTACGACAGAGTCGCACAAATTTTCAACGCACTCGAAAATGCACAAGTACCTGGACACATTTTGCGTTATTTCTTCATAAAAGTAATTCTTCAAAGGTGGCCCCGTGTAAACATATTTCGTGAGCAAGGCGAAATGACGTTGAATATGGTGCGACGTCCGCCTACACCCTGCTATTTTATCATGTTGCGTGCTACTCACTTATGAATCTTCCGTAGGCGCGAGACTGCACCACCCGAGTACTCGCCAAATGTAAACGGGTGTTAGTCGTCGAGTCGCGTAACACCTATCTAGATGCGCCCAAAATCATTCCTACGTTTATCGTTCGATCGTCTCGCTGTGTTCGGCGAACCAGAAATGATCGGAACAAACGTGCTCGTTCCTGCGTAACTCCGTAAAGATACTTGGTTGCGGTTTGCGTCGGAAGTACAGCACGTGGTTTATTGAGGCAACGTGAAAAAAATAGATAAGAAAACGTGAGAACTGTAAAAATAAAAATTGCAAGGCGCACCATGCCACCGCGTGATCTCTTTGATCCTCTTCGTTGAGGAAAGCGTGGAGAAATAAATCTAAATTTGATCTCCTCGACTTCAACTTCAAGATTAATTTTCTCCGAAGTTATTGAAAATAAAAAAGAAACGAATTAAATTACAGCCGGAGTTTTAACTCCGATCGCTCTTCACCCGCTGTACATATACGTATACATTGGGGTGTGTCAATGTATATGTATGCGTCTTTTTCTCAGCTACGAAGACGCCTCTTTGTTCCTTGAAAGCATGTGGCTATAGGATTCGCGTCTCTTTCTATGTATGTCACCGAGCGCTTTGATATGCTGCGAGGGTAAACAGCGGCGGCTTCGTCTGGCAGCTTTAGTGTTCCGCGCGTAGTGAGTGAGTTTCGAGGGTTGAAATATTTTATTTATCGCCCGCGCGAGAGAAGATCTGTAATCTAACTTTATACCAACTCAAATGCCTAATACAGCGCGTAACTTAACTTTAACCCGTGGCTTAGTTACCAAAAGGCATCTAGCACTAAAGCTTTAAAAATGATTAAAAACGAGCTAATTATGGTGGAAGGAAAACTATTTCACTTTCCAACGAAAATCATCACTTCATTCGCATGAAATGCGTTTATCTCCTTTATAATGTAAAAACGTAATTCACTCAGAACGTCTATTCCGAGTAACTCACGGATATATTCGTGAAATCAGATTGACTCAAAGGGAAATCTTTTGTCCATTTTTTTACGCTTACTGGGCCTCATGTGACATTATTTTTAACATATTCCGTTTATTATATTTAAGCATTGCAAAAAGAGGAACAGGAAAAGGTAAAAATAGAGAAATTGAAATGTATTTGAAGGTAAATCTCTAAAATTACGGTCCAATCTCGCGTTGAAACAAGTGAAAATAGAAGTTCTTTTTCAACGAAGAGCTTTCCATTTTTCATCATATTTTTATACAAACGCGTTCTAAAAATTACAATGCGCTTTTATTCGCGCGGATTAATTTCGTAGCTTGATTTTCAATACTTCTCTCTCAAGACACTCGGCGCTCCGTCACGTCGTCGTGGCGGCGGATTTCCCATGCTGTGCCTTTTCGCATCGTTCGCGCACACGGGGGCATCAGTGGAGAGAAAGAGGAAAAGGGAGAAAGAGGGAATAGGCCACCGAGACACATTAATGAGTTTTTCGAGGGACGTGCCGGGCGCAGAGACGATCGACAAGAGGCGGGAATTAGAGGTGCGAGAAAGCCACGAGGTAGGGTCGTTTGGCAACAAAGAAGGAAAGAAGCGAAAAGTCAGAATGAGAGAGAGAGGGAAGAGGAGGAAGGAAGAGAGAGAAGACGGCCAAATCGAGGGAAACCGGGGAAGGGGCCGCTTGAGATCGATTCCCCAGTTTTAAATTTAAATAAATGCCAGCTCGCGTAGCCGATAAGGCCTTACCTCGCAATAGACGCGCGCAAACCCCTCTCGTTTTAGTGGCAATCTTTCTTTCCACCGCCGCTACGTACCGGTCGACTTGCTTGACAGAGACCTGAGAACATCCCTTCCCATCCCCCTTCCCCGATAAGATCAATATTATCAGAAAATCCGATTGTCATTACTTGCATCTGTTAATACTTGCACCTGCTGAAGATTTTCGAAACGTTTCACGCCGTACCCGATAAACGCGATTTGATTTAGCGGCAGAAATATCGAAGGCAAATATCGTTCGACGTCACTTTATTTTCGCAAAGATAGCCGCTTGATATATTACTTCAGAATGTAGCGTTTAGAAAAATAATCTTGATATCTAATTTGATAATAATTAATATTTTGAGAAAGAAAGAGAGACAGAGAGGGAGAGGGAGAGAGAGAGAGAGAGAGAGAGAGAGAGAGAGAGAGAGAAAGAAAAAACACGCGTATGTATGGTAATTATCTAACATTGTATTTATATACGGTGTACCTATATTGAGCTGACTGAGACGCGAAACTAAAAAGCAGAAATGATAGAAATGACGATCTGTTGCAAAGTAACAATTAATTTTAAATTTATCGATAGATTCGCGAGGGTTATGAAATCGCATTTTCGTCGGTCGGAAAAGCGGATGATTTCCGGGCTTTACTCGGATAAACCGAAATCAATGGATTCAAATGCCGATCTGTAATATCGGCGCCCACGTGGCGTACGCTCCAAGCAGAATTCCAATTTCCTCGGGCGTCGGACAATTAAATTACAATCGGCAAACACGATAAGCACGATCGTTCCGATCAGAATGGATGTTGCGGGGTAGCATCGTTTAAATCAAAATGTCCGACTTTTTTTCGGAAAAAAAGGGGACAAATAAAAACACTGTCCATACCGTTCGTCGATGTAGATCAATACTCCTCGTATCGTAGAAATTAAATCTTGTTTCATCGGAGATACCGCGCTCGTTAATAGTTTCATGCCATGCATAAATAATTCTATAATTGCCACTGTAACACTACAGAAGTTGTGCTTTCTTTTTTGCGTGAAGAGAATCGTAAATATTTAACAAATTTTCTGAATAAACTCTTTTCCCTATACTGGATGTCTCGTTAAAAATCGTTTAGTGAAGAGTGCGAAAGAGCGATAAAAACACATTTCGAAAGACAATTTTCTAAAACCAACATTTAGTTATTTGCGAGCGTACATTCATCTCTTGCACGTAATCGAAACAAACAGTATCTTCATCTAGTCTCTCTACTATTCGGGTTAGAAGAGCGTAACGTAATGCGACAAAGAGACGCGGAGTTAATGATCGTATTTGCATCAATTTGCCGCTACTTTTTGTACAACAAATTTATCTTCCAAGTAAAACTTGTTTTAATTTTCACCCTCCCTTCTCATTAGTGTAATACATACTTTTTTTTAAAAAACATATTCACTTAGATTACGATGAGAAAAAGATAAAGAAATCTGACGCGCGCGTAGAACGAAAAAAAAAAAACGAACAAAGTTTTTCGCGATTGTACGTAACAATTACCAGCAATTGTCCCCTGGTTTAGCAGTGGGGCGCGCCCCTATTTCCCATCAAGATTTTTAACAGCGGCAATAGCGACGGCCACCTTGACGTAATTCCGTTTCCGAGTTTGCAGGTGGCTTAATTTTTGCCGTAACACGTCTGTCGTTGCGCGCGCTCCGCTCCGGTGCGTCCCGCGGAGATACGGCACGGATTTTTCTCGTTGCTGATTTTAATAACAGATTGCTACTGGAGGCAAGGGAGGGAAACGCAGGGATGTTAGCGCCGGAACCCGAGGGACAAGGAGAGGAAGGTAAAAGAGAGAGAAGGATCGCGAGCCTGAGTCACTGCTTATACGTGACTACGGCGACGACGACGACGGCGGCGGCGGCGGCGTCGTCGCCGCCGCCACCACCTCCGCTACCCCCTTTTACCACCTCGATATAACCCCCCCCCGTCCCCCGTGCCGCATTCTCTGCAATGTTTCGCCGTTATATACATTCTCTGCAAATGCGATACCTATACTCACCTACACGAACGGCGGACACGTTCGAATAAATTAAAACGATTCTTTCCGTGACCTGCAACCTCATTTCGTCTTTCGCCGTCTGACGGGGGGCATCTTCGGCGACGCCGACGGTAAGAACAATAAATAAAATTAGCACGACCCGTGACGGATTGCACCTGTGCTTCTGTACTACGTGTACTTGCGTGTGAATAGTTTATCGCGTCCCGTTTATTGCAAATAGATCGGGCCATTTATCGCGCTGATATAGCTTCGCGAACGAAATGTATTGTGATAAACGACAATTGTCTTTTTTCGTAAGGAATGTATATAAATATACAAAAGCATAAATATTAATAAAAATATATATCATAAATATATATGTCATATATATAATATTATATATAATATCTATATGTAACGGTAACAATTCGGGAACACAGCAAAATAGATTATTTGTTTGCACGAACTGTTGTTATTGCAATGCTGAATCCATTTCTGAAGCACGTTTCACATATTAAAAAAGTTACGCTGTGTACAATAAAAGTGAATACTGCATAGTTGCGCTTTGCATCTCTAATTAGTAAACTCAAAAAATTAAATAATTTGAATGAAAATAAACGTAAAGCTAAATATAACCGAAAATTAAGTTTTTAAAACATTATCTCGATTTAATTGCGTTTGCGCTGAAAATTCTTTGGCACACAAGCGAACTCAATTAGAGTTATTTGGTACGTTGTGACCAAATTTTAAAAAAAATCAAAGGTTGAACGTTTCTGGAACTTTATTCAAAAATTCTAGTTTACACACTCGCGTTTCTTAATGGAAATTTATGCAGAACGCGCTACACGTAATTTCAGCTTTCTCCCCTTCATCAACAAGTCCGTCTGTCCGAGTCGGAAATGGTGACTTTATCATCCTAAATTCGCGCTAACTAATGAGAAACGAAAATTATATTCTTTAGTAGGACGTTGTTTTGCCGGAAATAATAATCTTTGACGAGACCACGCATATCGTTTCGCATACTCAAAAATTAAAGAACATACGTAAAAGTAAGCATTCCGCGTTACTATAATATTTGTCATAAAGGATTAGTTAAAATCGTCAGAAATGCTGAAAAACTGCACGACACGAAATATTTTCCCAGTGAACGGTAAAAATGCGAAGATTAAAAAGTCAAAATTTTTTAATTAGAGTTATTGTTGGTATAAAAATCAAATACGTCGACGGTACATACGCGGTATATTTGCGAACGTGTCATAATTTTGCAAGTTTACAAGTATAATGCGCGTGGATAAAATATCTAAATATAAGCACATATATGTCCTCAAATATCAATACTTGCAGAATATTAATAATGGTACCAACGATACAATGTTTGCTTTTCTGTTAACTGTATTAATGGATGCAACAAGGGAGTTCAATTGTGTTTGCTGAAATTACATTCGCCGGCAAACAAATGCGATATACTGCGATCGCATTGGCGTTTCACGTATTCGAGGGTGAAAATATTTCGCGAGACGTTTGCAGACGTGGCGACAATATGTTTAACGATAGCTTTATAATTATCATATTAAAATATTGTCACGTTGTGTACGTCACGTTGCCGACGCACGAAGTTACGAGGGATGAAACAGCGGCAACATCAGGCGGGGTGAGATGAAAAGCGTATACAACAGTTTTTCAGACCGTAAACTTGTAATGTCATCAGACCAAGGATCGCTGGTAGATGGTTGTAATCTGTCTGACCATTTAATTAATCTCCGCTTGAACACGTAAAAACGCGCCAAGTGTTACCGCCGACCTCCCAGCTGCAGCACTTGCGTTCATCCCATCTAAAAATGTGTCACCACGGCATCGTCTAGTAATCATCGCGAAGGCGCTATCGATTTCTACATACTAGCATATAAATCGTAATACACATGTATGTATATGTGCCGTTTGAAATATTCTCACACTAAAACAGTCCTATTGGAATTTACATCTCTCAGTAATATCTTGTATATTGATTACAAAATGAAAAAAGAACTATACACCTATTTTTTAAAAAGAAGATAATTTCATATTGCAAGTGAAACGTAAAAATTCACTTTGCAAAATATTAACCTCGCATATACGCGATCGATTCCTCGTTACTATTGAAATTCGTGCTGATATTGACCATTGGAATATTCTGCCGTGATACGCAAACAAGTTATAATATGAAATGGCCACGGATCAGTGAAAGAGCCAATATTAAAAGTGTTTCTTTTGAATGAATGAGAACGATTGAAACGAGAAATTGGACAAAACTGTGTATCGCTCGATGGAAACTATACATTATATCTCACAATAAATACTATGTATGTGTGACATTTTACAGCATATTTTCAGATCCTGCAAATATTAGCTACTAATCTTCGACGCCGACTGTTTGAACAAATCTATTTAAAAGCAAAAGCGTAATGAGATATTAATCATTCTCATATGCAAGTATTCTGCAGTAAACAACGTGATCACTGTATTAATGATGCAAATTGACTGTTACTCTCTCTTCTCCTGACTGTTTATAAAACTTTTGGCATCAATAAAAAAGGTAATCTTACAAAACTTTTGTTTTTAACATTCTACAACATCCTAATTGCGTCAGAGTTCCAGTATTTAATTTATATAAATTTATTTACAGTGTCATTACGACTAACGTTTTGCAAAAAATACAACGGGTCTGGAAGCGAACATTTGCAAAGTGTATGTATTGTAATGGAACAGCGGTTTCTGCCAATTTCTTACATAATTTCTCATCGACGACGATGAGTTAGACACAATCGTGGACAAAACTATTGCATTACTTGATCGTAATTTGACTTCAAAAGAGCCCAAGGTAATGCTCATTGACAAAAGGCTTTGCCGGTTACATGGTCGCAAATAGAATTAAAGGACACTTAAAAGGATAATCCGTAGCATATCCGCGTTGTGAACCGCGGCAAATACATCTGCCTCTTTCTTCATCGCTCTCTCGAGCAACATCTCAACCGAATCATAATTACGACGTATCTCTTTCTGACGCTGCTGAATTAATTAGTTTTAGTTTAATTATATGAATAATCATCATTCCGTTTTCCCGTCTGTTCCCGCAAGATCTCTCGTGTGCAGCTCCGGATTGGCTTAGATCTTACGTGAAAACTCGAGGGAGCCGTCTTAAGAATACGAAGATTATGTTTTGCATAAGCTCCGACAAACTTCCGCTCTCATCACTCTACACTATCTCTTTGTAGTCGACGTAAAAGGCGGATGCAATTTTACTTTACGGATAATTAATAATTAAATATCGCGAAGCTTTCAAAGGTAGCGCAATACGGCACGGGATTGTAATCGTCCTTTCTTCATTGAGTATCACGTAATGCGCGTGTTTTATTTTCTTCTTATACTTGTCTTCAGGAACGAGTTAAGAAATTGAAATGTGTATCATGGACGTCTTGATAATCTTTGCATTCTGTAATCGATCCAGGTTTCTATATGATCTTTATGCGGATACGAGCAAAAACCTGCAGACGCGAAAGAGACGCATAAAGAGCGATCCACTTTGAAACATGCATCAACAAATACATGAACGGACCTACAACGGATACGAAAACGGAAGCAAAACGAGTATCGTTTGGTGAGGGAAACCATGTCATAGAGGAGCTATGAGGAAGAGAGGCACGTGCCCGGTATTTAGGAGACGCAGTAACGTAACAATAGGCAAGTACAAGGGTGGAAACGGTAATGGTGTGTCGCGGTTCGCCCGAGCTTACTTTTATGTCTCACTAGGGAACCACCGCCGTCTCTTTCTCTTCTCTTTCCCTCTGTATCGTCCCCCTTGACGCGCGCACTCACACATGATCGTGACTTTCAACGCCCCTTTGGCTGCCTTTCTACCGTTGCCGTCTCTCTTTCTGTCTCTGTCTTTATCTCTTTCTCCCTCTCTCGGTTTCGTTCACTTGTACGCTTATTTTAGCGCAGCGGGAAGCAGCCTAGAGGCAAGGGAAAGAGAGGGAGAGTGAGAGAGTGAGTGAGAAAGAGGTGAGGGACTCGGTAAAGCCCGCTTTGTCGTCGGTTTCCTTTCTATGTTATTAAATTGTATGTGTTGAACCCCTTTCTCCAAGCAGCGTATTGTACCGACGTAGTGCAATGCCGCAGTTGCCACTTAGAAGCTACCTCACAGCTGCAGCAGTCTATAACTTATTTGTCGGCAGGTACCTTTACTCTCGCGAGAAATCTAGTTGCCCGAAAATCTGGTTATGCGATCCCTTTCAAATCTTTTCTTTCTACTTTCTTTTTTTTTCGTGTCAATATCGTGTGATTTTTAAACGAAGATGCATCTATTATTATGATATATGACAAAACCTTTTAAGACCAACTTTTTTAACCAAATCAATGCTCAACTATTATCGTAATAAGCTTTAACAGGTTAGATAAAAAGAAAATATTTTCGTGAATTTATAAAAGATGAATTTTAGCAAAATTCGCCAAAGAAGACGCTATAGAAAAGATTGATAGAATAATGCCGATACTTTGTGATTATATTGTTTATAATAGTTATATAACAATGATTTTTCTCCGAATGATGTAAGAATGGCGCGTTAATCTTTGATAGATTATCGCAATTTGATAAGCATAGTAATTTGATAAGCATAGAATGTACTTACAATCGACCGACACTTTGATCTGCTTGCTAACCGATGGTGGTATACCGTTGCTAGCGATGCATAAATACGCGCCCATGTCCAATCTCGAAATCCGCGCCATTTCCAGCGTTTCGCCCTCCCATTCTGCCACTGAAATTGTAACCGTTCAACATTCATTACTTGTCAATTAACTGTAGTTAATTATTTCTTATTCTCACGGTATATATTTTCAATTTCTTTAAATTTTTAAGAGAAGATTAATGTATATGTATGACCGTTTTGTCTATCAACACAAAGTTTCGCCATCAAATTATATCGGACTTACCAGATAAAGTTTTGTTGATCGAGATCTTGGAACCGTCGTCTCGCTTCCAACGAATGTTAGGTGTTGGACTTCCGGTCGCTTTGCAGGTAAGACTTACATTGGCGCCCTCGCGAACGATCGCATCCGATGAACTCTGCGAATCGTCAATATTCGGCGGCACTATAACAACAAACATTAACAGTTTTACTTAGCTACGGACAGTACAAAATTTATAGACATAATAGGAAATGAAAGTAAGACATATAGGCAAGGCGCAGTATAAATAATGCAATTGCGTGAAATAATTTAAAGTGCCATTATCCGTTAAAAATTATACGGCGAATATAGTAAGTAGAAATGCCATTTTTTATGTAATACGTATGTATATATATGTATATAGAGACCCATACATATATGTATTACAATATACACATAGATACATACACTTGTTCAATAAATTCGTCGCTCTCTCTCTCTCTCTCTCTCTTTCTCCCTCCCTCCCTCCCTCTCTGTTTGCATATAATATAAATATATTACAGAAACGCGCTTTTTTATTGCATAAAGAGATAAATTGTATAAATCAAAGTCACAGTACAGTGATCGATTATTGATAACTCTTTAATTGTACCATGACAGCAATATCATTGCACATTTCACATTTGTGTATATTGACCACGTCGTCACTGCTCTTGAATTAAACGGCTAACCACGTGTGTGTGTGCATGCGCGAGAGGCGTATAATTCAATTATAATGTCGTCGTGGTAACGAATAATATTAGTATATGGACATACGTCGTCTGCAACGTCGACGTTGATCAACCTGGAAATGCAAGTAGCTAGGATTGGTTGACATGTTTAAATGGACAAATATCGCGTTGCTTATATGCAAATATGACGCATCAGCCGAATTACTCATCTTCCTCGTATACTAATTAATCAATCAATTTATGACGTATCAACGAAAAACACTCACGTCACTTCAATGTGTTTAACATTTTCAGTTGTCATTACAAGACGATATATCGCCTTGTATTGAATATTTAATCCATTTCCTAATTTTCTACAGTTCAGTGATACTTAGTATTTATAATTAAATACATGATTTATCATACATACGTATAAATAAAATGTATATTTTTGAAAAATCCTATCAGAGAGTAACTTTATATTTATTACATTTATCTATAATTCTTTATCATATTACAAATAATTCTTCTCAGTTATAACTCCAAAAAATAATTTATTTTGATATTGTGGATAAACAAATATCTATTTCAATACTCAAAATAAGAATTTCAACTATATTAATACAAATTAATTAATTCAATTTAATCGCATTGTACCGCAGTAATATTGTTTCATTTGAATGAAACTATTTAAGAATAAGTCCGCCGCTCTTTGTAACAAAGAAGTCGAAGAAATCTAGGGCGACGTAGAATTATAAAATGATGGAATCTTGGACAGACAAAAAGAAGCTTTCTATCATTAGATATTAAATTTAAGATTTATAAAGTGCACCGGCCAGAATGAAATCATGCGAGCGAGACAAAAAAATAAAGCTTAAAATAAATAAGCCGCAGGATGACAATATTTATTGATATGTGCTGAAATAACAGTGATTACTTCATATTGTACTACAAGTGTGACAAGTCATTTATAGGCTACATATATAACTTTTCCACACTATTCGTGTCTTACAGTCTGTAATGCTGAATATTCGAAAAGCTTTCTATCTTTAGAGAGAGAGAGAGAAAGAGATATCGCGGATTTCTGAAGTAATTCAGGTCATTATAATTGATTTTTGCAAGCGGTTTAACGTGTATTACAATAGAATATATATCCAAAGAGAGAGATAAAAAGAGAGAGGAGATTAAAACTTATCACAATAGGCTATTCCTCATCATATAAGACAAAAAAGATATCATTTTATATAACTTTATATAAATGAAAATAGTATAATTGAATAGTTGCTTTAAGTTAACCATGTTCGATAATTAACTGAAGTAGAATATTGCAATATGCAATACATTCGTATATATTTCGATATAATACGTTTTTCCAGTACTGTTCTTTACGTGTTTTTTTCGTATATATTCATTATAAGAAGAATTTTTATGTCGTATAATTTGCATTGTTATAACGGTCAATTGGATAAAATAGCACAATAATTTTTAAACAAAATCAATGTTCAATCAATTAGAGAAAAATGCCATTTACAGTCCGGCGACTAAATCTTGGTAGCCTATTAATAATTGTATACTATTTCCAAACTCAGTAAACTGCACGTCAATTTTTTTATTGGTTTTTAAAACGCAGCTCTTAGTTAGAACAGTACATAAATCCACATACTTAAATCGATAATCGATTTAAATTTATATGCTAATGAATATCCTTATTAAATCACTGTAAAGAATTTATTGCGAAAAATATCACCCCAATCAAGATTCGAACTTTTGGACCTCCCTACATTCCGTGACTAAAAATTAATGTTTCTTTTCTATAAAATTCGTTGCAACATACCATCAAATAGAAGAGTAATCATTAATTAACTAGAAAACGCTTGATATTTAACATCGTCTAATTCTTATAATATAATCAATCTCCGAACGAGAAGAAAATCCGCCTCTTTGTCCGCCAACAGCCGCGTGGTCACCGCGTACGTACGCGGCCAATCCTATGAATTACCGCAGGTGTCCGCCGATATCCTGCATTAATGCTAATGCGGGGTGTTACCGAATTGTTGAACAAGAGCAGATTGAACGCGCGCAGGGGAGGGGGAGGGGGAGGGGAGGAGGGGTGCGGTCCGCCCTCACTCTCGCCATTCTGCACGCCGTTATACTGCAGTCGCGTAACGGTCTGTTGATGCATTATTCAAGCGCAAACGCCGCCTCTGCCGCGCGCGTGTTGCCGCGCTGTTGTGCGTTAACTTGTCCTAAACTCCGGCAGCACACAACGTTCGGGAGGAGAGATCACTCGACGATGCTCACCGGAGACGGGAGTCTTGAGGATAAACGCACGGGCAACCACCCTAGTATTTCGAACGTGCAACAAAAATATGCATTACGTGTAACACGCATCTAAATATTCGCATATATTGACAATTCTAGACAGGACCCAGGTCGCGCGCCGCTTTTTGTCGAGTTGCCAATATCTCTTTCGGGGATCTCTCCAGAAAAATAGGAATGCCCCTTCTTTCGGGAAAAATAAGAAGTCGATCTCAATTTTCAATTTTTAATAAGAACTGAATCTATAATTGATGAAAACGCTACTATAATGATGTTATGCTGGTGAAATTGATAACAATGAAAATTTCTAATATAAAGAAAATCTCAGGATTGCAAAAAGGTTTCTTTCCGCGATGCAAGAAAACGTAATAAATTGAATAGATACGTTATAACAATAAATTGATAAAATGTGTTGTCATCCTATTGCTGTAAAATCCTTTTAAAATGTTTTGTTCCGGCGAGATATTGTGATTAACAACCAAAAGAGAAAGATATATACTGGGATGATTACTGAGGTTTATCGTGAATGAAGTCATTGTGAGCTGTAGATTGCTAATTATAGCATACCCTTAGGGAATCTAATGTCATGTTCATATCGTATCCTACAATATACATTATGATACGCCTCTTGACTGATGTAAGCGCATAGTTTATGCGCTTCATAACTTCATTCATGGAGAATATAACGCAAGATTTAATTACAAGGTACATTTGCGATCAACAAATGTTCGTTTTTCTTATAAATAATTGTTCAACAAATATTATAATTATACATTTCAAGATATTCATCAAAAATATGCAAAATGAGAAAATATTTAAATATGAGAAAGTATTTAAAATAAAACTTATTTTCAAAGAGAAATATTTAAGAAATAGGAAAAAATTACGTTATTTGTTTAAAAAAGTAAATAAGTTGTGTTTTATTTGTCTTATAAAATATTATTAAAATACTAAGAAAGATTTTTCTTGCTATCTGTAGCTTCTGAGAAAATAGTTCGTATTAATATTACATGTGTCATAAATATAACATAAAGAATTAAGAAATTGTTAGCAACTGTCAAAGACAGAGTGACACAGTGAGTGTTTGCTTTCCAATTCTGTCGCGGCTTCTTTACTGGTTAAATAAACCAACTTGCTCCTAAATCAAATAAAAGTAGTCTAAGCTTCTGATTTATTTAGATAGTGGACAACCGCGCGCAAGTGACAGATCGAAAAATCGAGAAAGAGGTCCATCAACTAAATAGGGCAGAAACAAGAAACGTATAATATCTGATGTATGTTCACCTGGTCAGGAAATTAGCAAATACTCGCTATGACGAGAAATATGGATATTTGAACAATACGATGTTCTTGTAACATTTTAGTGACGCAAACCGTCTTTTTTTTAATTCTTTTAATTTTTCTCAATTCATAAGATTTATACATGTGCATTAAAATGTGACACGATTGGAAAGTTTATTTGCAAAGAATGTTTCGAGTTTATTTTTTGTTATGAATAAAACATAGGACAAGTAAAAGAAATATTGTCAGTAAAAGTAAAAAATAGAAAGAATAAAAAAAGAATAGAAAGCTACATTTTTTAAATCATACAAACGTAAACCTATTGTAGATCGTCGTGCTACAATTAACCTTTGTCCTCGATAAATCCCAGTAAATCCTATTTTTTTCCAAAAAAATATCGTTTAAACGGCCGGCCATTTTGCAAAATAAATCGGACGATTATCTCGCGCGACAAATGTGAGAACAGATAATACTTAAATACATTGGCGGAAGCTTGTTACGCGCGATGTAGTCATGGCAGATCGTCGTTGTGTCGGCATCATCGGGATTATCACGAAGTGTCGAGAGTCGAGAGAGTACCGCGAGGAGATCTTGCGTGTGTTTGTGCGACGGAGAGCAAGAGTCCCGTGGAAACAATTAATCTAGCCCTCTGATTACTCCACACCGACGCATCCGTCCCCTCAACCCCGGTATCGTTGCTCTCGCTTCAACGGTGGCTGCAGCCCAAACGTCAAAACTCGAGATATTAATATGTTCTCTCAGCTGGCAGAGGGATGGCGACCGTCTCGAGATCTTATTGATATTCCCTCTTCTGATTAAATTATTATAGTTCTGTTCTGCTTTTCCATGCAAAATTAGCAGGAACGGGGATACTTTCGCTCTCTAAGCATAAATCTGTTTAGATGGTTGCGATAAAATGCTTATGTTCCGTTACAAACTTCGTGACTTCGGTAAACTGACTCCATTACGCGAAATGAGATTTATTCGAAGTATCTAATGGATTCACAGTACGATACGATAAGGTCGTAAATAACAATGGACCATGGCATGTTCTCTGCTAATGGCGCCGCAGAATTAACGTAAAGCGTATGAGAATAGTTCTTTTCTCCAAAATAATAAAATATAGTAAAGTAAGGTGTACTAGCGGAAAAACGAAATTCGTGGGTTTATTCGCTTACAGAAATAGTTAATTCTCATAAAATATTAATAATATATATATGTACATGGAAATATGTATTTTTAAATAAAACATGGTTTTCATCCCAAAAAGGAATCAATTTTCCGATAATAAATAGGGTTATAATTTGTTCTTAGTTAAAAATTTAAAAGAATAGGTAATTATATCTAACATTACGTGTTCTACGTGTACACTAATATATTCTGTTTTTAGAAAATTACCCTTAACAGATATATTGCCATAATTTTGACATCGCAAGAAATATAGAAATGTATAGTTCAATCACGATGCAAAAATAAATATTCTTCCCAATTATCATTTTAATTTTATAAATCCGAAACAAAAGAGATCTTTCGATATCACTATTAATCCGCGAAACATATTTCGAATCTTTTATATATAAATTAGTAATTTTGTGAAAATAATATAACAGTATTTTGTTCTCTAGAATTAAAGTGACCAACATGTTTAACGTCTACTTTGTATTAATAAGCAACATCAGAATATAACTGTTTTAAAAAAATAATAATGCAAAATAATAATAATAATAATAAAAATGCTAAATACTATAACGTTAAGCAATTTTAACATTATAAAACTGATATATCGCATAAGCAGAGCCCCTTACCTACGACGTGTAGATAGCCATATTGCGTTTTGGCGGCGGCAGTGTTAATCTGGCACATGTACTTTCCCTTGTCCTCCTCGTGCACGTCGTTGATATGTAGGAACCAGGTCCTGTGCTTATCGTGCGACACGGATATTCTGGGGTTCCTGGTAATAACGTGATTCTGTACCGTCAGGATAGCGCTCTTGTCGAAAAGCATCCAGGCCACCTGAAACGAGATGGATATCACATTATACATCGTAAACGCAGTTCGTATATCGATTATTACGAAGTTGCCGTCCGTTCTTATAACGATATTCCGCAATATCATTCCCATTAAAAGTTATGCGTTATAGTATTTATAAAACGTCATTTTTCTGCCTTACTTTCTCATTAACGTTTAGATTTCGAATAAAGATCGCAGAAATGGTAGCTCGTAAGGATAGATACATATTATATATCCTTTTTAGTTTTTAGTTGCGCTAAAATTCAAGGCGGGTATGGCGAATAAAAATGTACAGTAACGATATAAAGGAAGGAAAAGAACAAGGAAATATAGGAATGAGATTCGCGAACGAGACGGATGATCAATGATGCTTTCAAGCATGGAGTGATCTACAAACCTACTATGGTTATATAGATATTCGCCAGTGGAATAAATCGCTCCGGGACTTCGAGGGCATATGTACTAACGTGCAATGTAATATGTATATAGCGCGTTGTGTGATATGCGCTTTATGTTTTATACGAGCAAAGTTTTCCGAGAGCGCACGATGACGCTGTGCAGACGAGTAAAAACTGGTCCCCATAGAGAGAGGCCAACCCGGCCATTTCTCTCGTTAAATGACCGCTTATTGAGAATCCGGATGGTTGCATTCTGCATAGCGTCGTTGAATAGCGTCGATTGTTATTGTCGTTCGAAATATGTAAGTTTTCCAGCCTCTCCGAAATGGGGGAAATGGAATAAGAAACTGGAGGCGGAGATAAGTAGAAAGTATCGCGACAACACGGGATACGGAAGTGCTCTGAGATATTTAGCCGATTTTCCCATTCACGTCGAAGAAAGTGAAGACCAAAGAAAGGTAACAAAGGGAAACGGGGAGGGGAGGAGGGTAGAGAATAAAGAGAATTCTGATCTCTCATTCGCTCGCTGCGAAAAGTCCCTGGAGAAATAAGAAGGGCAGCCAGTTCTTTCGCCCCAACACGAGGAATGTTGCACTTCAACATAGCCGCTCCCTTTCACAATGTGCAAATGTGCTGTTGTACAGACAGGCTATATCGCGAGATCGTGATAACTCTCGGCGCGGGCGCGGCGTCGCGACGCTAATCCCTGATGTTCGCGAGAGCCTTGCCAGAGGTACGCGCGACGAAAGTAAAAGAGAACGGCTCGCAAAAATTTTATAAATTGTCATGATTTATAAAAATCACAATTAGTATTATACTGTAATTAAAATAACGTACAACTATAAATATTGTAATTATATTATTTACGGAAAGAATAAACAACACACAGGACAGATTTTCGAAACGCAATAATATTCCTTAAGAAACGTGAGAGAACCCGAAGTCTTCACGGCAAAGTCACATATACTTAAGTGGATTTACCTTTTACAATCGATTAACGCAATAGGGGAACAAAGTTCTTCTACGGCCGTAAATCTCGAGAAGCATAACTATTCGCTTCTGACTCGGAACCAAGATCGTTTCGCAGTCGTTTCTCGCGTCTTCCGACCGTAACCGAATTTTCGTCCACCATTTATCCAGTCGCTCTTGCACCGGCGGCTGTCGGCGGTTATCTTCGCAGAGATATACGAATCTCGGCGGGGATTCCCGGCGTCGCGTCGGTGGGATTGCATGGATACCGAAAAACGCAGTTGACACTTTCATCATTTGCCTTTTCGCGGCAACGTATCAATTGTTCGAATTTCACGGTGACAACCTCGCGTTGCGATTTATGTATAAATTCTTTTTTTTTCTAATACAATTTAATCTTTTTATGTATTAAAATATAATTCCTACAGGCGTATTTTTTTCTATTATAATGAGATAAAAATGTGCAGTTAAATTTATTTTATAACCATTAAAAAAATAAAATAAAGTTTACTTTGTACATAAACTATGGGCTGTACTAAGATAATTATTGTAATCATAAATTTCTTTTTACGAAATTTTGCTTTAAGTTAACATATTCACTTGGGAAAATTTATTGAAAATGAAGTAAAATTGTTAAATGATGCAATACTTATCGTACATTTAAGAGTTTTCTCAACTTTGCAGCAATAACGTTATTTCACAAATCCTTGGAAAAGATCCAAAGAAAATGAATTATATAAGGTTGGGCACCTATGCTCTTTACAGAACAATAAGAGCCCTTAGCTCGATTCGTTTGATCCTTCTCATTGGCATACGGATAATCGAAGGAAATACTATTGTATTCTTTATTTCCTTTGATTGTCATTTCTAATAGCAATTGCATTGAACCTGTTTTTTCTCGAGATTCTTATTGCATTCAATAAACACAGAAAAGAAAGAACAAGAAAAATATTACAGTACGCAATCAGTCATGAGACAGAGAACCCTATTATTAAAAGTATAATTCTCAACGGCACACCGGCGCAATCTCCGAGCAATGAGAAGCCAATTTTTCTGCCTCTTATCGATTTCTGCTTCGTCACTTACGGTGACGATCCGACGATGTAAAATCGGTGTTCCGGTGTTAAGTTTAAGACGCGATACGCAGGTGACACGAAGAGCTATGAGAAAAGCAAGTTCGAGTGACCATCTTTCCGACTCGTAGCTCGCTTTCCGATGCATCAACATGCAAGCCACACCAAAACTAAGATGGATGCGCGGGCGCGCGAGAGGGGTTTGCTCTAGGAGTTTGTTCCCCCAAGAGCTGTGGCACGAAGCATTGATTCCTCAGCGTGAGAGGAGAGTTACAGCTTTGTTTACTACGAGGGCGACGAGCTCAGCGCCGTCCAGTCTGGCCTGGCGCTAGCTATGCTGTCGGTGTCTTCTTTTCTACCACGTTCTCCTTTCCTACTTCCCTCTCTTTCGACCGGTCCGTGACTCCCTTCCCCATCCCCTTTTCCACCCAACGGAACGTCTGGACCGGGAGACCTATAGTTAACGTCAAGATCAACTCTCCTCGTCCTTTCCAACGTTCTTCTTTTACGCGAGTACTCCATGGTCCCCGCGTACGCAAACACATTCACCAGGCTAGGCGGTTTATACAGAACCGTGGAAAGCGAAAGAGCGGCGTGGCTGAGCCAACCATCTCGCGCACTCCCTCCCGTCATCTCTCATCCCCTTAGCCATTGTGTATGTGGAAAGTTGGACCACATTCCGGTTGAATGTATTACAACCACTTAACCCGCAAGCTGTCGAGACCTTCAGACCGGAGAATCCATGCGGCGTATGAACCTCTACTGAGGCTGATAGTTCGCTTAATAGGCACATTAAGCCCACTGATGGTTAAGCTCCGGTGAAGAGCGATTACATAAGTGATACTTTTTACATATAGAAATATCAGATTGATGCAAAAGATTTTTTGTCAAGTCTGCCAAATAAAGTTCAAAGCAAAAGCAATAAAATCAAATTGAAATTGTTGCCACTGACTTCAATAAATTCCTTTTTATTTGAAAAGATTATTTTTTTAATTTTCTTTTTAAAAGAGCTCTCTGAAATTCTAACTTCATTCAATACAAAACTTGACAGAAAAACAAAGAATCTTTCGCGTCACAACTTAATATTATTTATAGTAATTTAAGTTTATTTATAAACTTACACAAAATTAACTGAGAAGGATCAACTTTCTCGAGACTTTATTTTTCATTATTCTCTTTTGTTTATTTTACTGGACCAGGGGAATGCGTTAACGTTTTGAATACTCACGTCGCATTACAGACAGTTTATTACTCTCGCGTACTCCGCGAGAATAATAAACGCGTACAAATACACTTGTCCAGACATTGGAAACTATTCGAATAGAAATTTACAACGTGTAAAACAACGCGAAAAGTCAGTTTAGTCAGTTAAGTTCGTCGAACTTTCGCTGTACTTCTCTGTATAAAATTGGATTAGGTTAGCACTCAAACTGTCGAAAATTCGGACCATTCGACCGTGTCTTTCCCCCTACAGCTTGATTCAACAAATTGACCACAATAAATTGTCTCCTGACACACAATCGTTTTGTGTCGGAATTAGATTTTCTTACAGTTTCGTTTATATACGATAACAATGTGCTACGTATCTTATTTACGTAAAATCTGAATTTCTTGATCCTTTAAATTAATAAACAGAGAGGTAATAGTGAGGTTCGGTATGCCGGCTTGCGAAGCTTCTTCATTAGTAGACCCTTCTTACCTCACGCTTATACCACACCATGCAAGAACTTAGGACACCTTATAGATAAATGTATTAGGACCACTTATCCCACAAGCTGTCGGGTGCTTCGAGCTTGTAGACAACCTCTTAATTATCATAGAGCGTTAAGCCATTGCGCAGGCCGGAAGTACGACAGTACTGCCATGAGTGCTAAAAGCACCTAGAAACTTCGTGTCAAATACTGTAAATAGGCGAGAGTATCCCGCACGGCACGCAATCCATGTGACACGAAGTTTCTCACTGAAAAAAGAAATGTCTATATTAGGTTAAATAATAAATGAACAATTAGCAATTTCTAGACGATTGTTTGCAGAAAATTGAAACATCGTTTATACATAGTGAACAGTAAATATAAGAATAAGAAAGAAGAATAAAGAGAGAATAATGAAAAATATAATATCGATATTAGTTTTGTATACATATAATAAGTCACTTTGTTTAAACAACATTTTCTGTATTTAAAATAAGAAAGTTATGTATATGTTCAAGGTTGAGAAAGATAAAATGGACAAAATGCAGAAAATTAAATTAAAATAAGCTTAATATTTTGTAAGTTTTGTATGAAATTTTGACTTAGATAAAAACATTAAATATTATACATATACGTATCAAAATTATATTTTTCAATTTTAATCTGTCCATAATTCCATTATGCCTTTGTTATGTAAAGTGTTGATGTATTCGTAGATACATACAATGTACATACTTGTTTTAAAGCGTATGTGCGACAGATATAATATTTCAACACGTAGCGCCTCGCATTTTCAATCAAACAACCGAGTGCCATAGCTGGATCATAACGACAGAGAACCGGATGCTGCTTCTTGTCAGCCAGGAAGACATCGCGCTAGCGAGAAGCATTGCGCGCCGCACTCGCCGCCCTCCGCTTGTCAACACGTTCTTTCTAGCGGAGTTCGAGCGTTCCCTCGGTTCCGCAGTGCCCGCCAGTGGAAACGCAGGGTGAGAGACGTGATTCAATTTAAAAATCATTCGCTAAGTGCTTGGGCTGAAATATCTTTCTTTTTTTTTTTATTCGTGAAAACACATCGCGCCGCGCTTCTTCCGGTACGACCATTTAGCCCGCCCGCTTTAATTCACATTGTCCTGGCGGACCCCCGTCGGTCGTGAATCCCCTTCGACGTTTCGACGCCGAAATATGGACGGCCGCTCGAACCACTCGCTGGCAACGGCCACCGAGTTGCGGTTTAATCGTCACGTAGTCCAACGATCTCGCAGTACGCGCGTTCACTTTGCGAAGAAAAACGAAAAAAATAGAATGCGACGCGACGAAGTGTGTTTGTCCACTCACCAGCGAGAAACGTGTTATCGAAAACGTTATTGCGTTTAAAGAGAGCAAGCGAAAAAGTGTGAAAACAAATAAACGGGGGGGGATGTTTGATGTTCGACGACATCGGCAATCATTTCGTTATTAGCTGATTCAATCGCATTTCTAAAACTAGGTGATAAGATTCCGATTGCGATTAAATAGATCAGTTTGGCATTTGTAATTTCATATTTCTGTATCTTAGAGGTAAAGAATTGTACCTCAAATTTTTGTAAAAAACAATACTTTTCCCAAAGAGTTTAAATTGTATAATGGCAAAAGGATCTTCATTATTACTAATTCCTAAGATACCATATTTAGAAAATTTCGTCCTGGAAATTTTCATAGAAATAAACTTTGAACCTTGTTTTCTCTAAATTTATAATAATAGAGATATGATTTTTTATCTCTAAGATACAGATTTATAATTGCGATTTAATCAAAGAACTCGAATGAAGTTTATCTTGATACACAGCCCAAATTCTATTTTTCTCGCGTTTCAACATAAGTAATCGATTTTTGAGACAGAATTATATGCATATATGTTAATAGATTTTAAATCTTTTATCAGTCGGATAAAAATTGCATATTACTTAAATGTACCCTGTGGAAGTGATTCAAAAAGAGATTGCATGTAATGAAAAAAAACAGGTAAGTTAAATATTCTGAGAAACAGAACAATTATTCTAAAAAAATGTCTAATTTAAAATAGATATTCAAAGTGTTACAACACCAAGACTCTTACGGAACGCTATTTCCTGTTATAGCCTAAATGACAATATCATGTAACAATTTTATTACTTTTTTATTCGGTAATAAAGATTGCGATATGCATTTGTTTAGTCTTTTTAAAACTTGATATATCAGCGGTTATGGAATATCAAAATGACTGTCAAGATTCATCTGTTGAATTATTTTACATCTTAAGTTTCTCAGCAGAAATGCGTCTATAAATGGACAGACATATAGAGATTTTAAAACGCTGACATGATTATGTCAGCGATATTAAATCTAATATTCATAGGAGGAAAGTTTATTTTCGTTTCCATCGGAAAAATATAAATAATATATATCAGCAGTTCATTATTATTATTATCATTTCCTTCCAATTTATTACGTCCCAGACCAAAAAGACCAAAATGTGAGTTTAAAAAGAAAAATGAGATTAAACGGCGATATGGCGATTTATATAATCTGATTTTCTTTAATTACTAAAATTACACAATTTTACTTTTTATGATAGAAATATGTGACATTTTCTACAAAGTAACAATAATAAATTGTTTTGCATAAATATTTTTTTCGATCAAAATGAAGGAACAATAGATTTTATTTTTCAACTAAATATTGTATCAATGTCTGATAGATCTTTATAAAAAGGATAATTAATCAATCATGTTCATAAAAAAAGAGCTTAAATAATACGTTAAGCTCAATTTTAACAATCTATGATTTGTGTCAGAGTTCAGGATAGAGATCTATTTATTATACATTATATATTATATATTATGTCACATAATATATGAGAACTATTTGAAGAGGATCAGAATTCAGGATATTTTATATGTACATATAATAATATACATAATATATTAAAATACGTATATCAAAGTATACGGTATATAAAATTACAGATACAATTCTGTTCTGAAATCAGATGGAAATTATAGATTGTTTTAAATGAGCTTAGTAACTTCACTAAAGCCTGATCTACAATGTGCTCTTTGCTTCCTGTTTTTTGCTCTTAACCTGTTTACGACTATCCCGTATTTCGCAATTGCGTTGCGTAACGCGATGTTTTTTGTTCTCTGTCGCCCAAGATAAAAATTGACGAACTTCAGAAGAGACAAGAAACATCACGTTACGCGACGGAATTGCGAAATACGAGATAGTCGCAAAGAGGTTAAGAGCAAAAAACAGAAAGCAAAGAGCACATTGTAGATCAGGCTTAAAACACTGGCTAAAAATAATAACGTATATACATATATCCATTAATGATATACATATCATTCAGAAAAATTCAAATAATATTTCCATCGAATTTCTTCCAACTTCTGCAGAACAGAACGGAATTTACGGAATCATTACCTTACAATGCGAACGTATCCACGAAGCGAAGCATAGATAGCAGCGGTGTGCCATAACAGCGCGTTCATCGTGGCTGACTTTGCGTCACGGGAAGCGGGGCGGCGTACACCTATTTTATAACACACGGTGAATATTTCGTAGCGGGGTAGCGGGTAACGATTGACGGTCGACTCGACGCTCGGTGCCTTGTGGCGTACGGCGCGTGTGTACACAACTCACAAGGTCAGCGCGTTAACGTTCGCGACTCCGTCGACTCGGAGCGAGGGGGGGGGGGGAGTGGGGCGCGTAGTGGCGTGAGACGCGCGCCACCCCACTCCAATCCCCATTACCCATTATCCCTCTCGCGACGCGACCGCGACGGGACGGGAAGTGTCGGGAAGAAGGAGCGCGATCGCCGCGATTATTTCTCGTATCGCACGAATGATTAGCCGATATTCGCTTAACAAGCGATGCGATTGACGCTTCGTGCAAATGTCGGGACTATGGCTTATCGAAGCAGGTAATCGAGAGTCTAAAGCTCGTCTAAAGCGAGAATCGTAACAATAGGCGTAATAAGGAAGGGTAATTATTGCCGCTGTACTCAAGTTCCAGACTTTTCTAACGATACGTGAATCCGCCTCGAACTTTCCTTTGGTTTAAGCACAACGTAACGTATACGTGGATCGTTGAATCGGACATCTTCATTATTTTAATCAAATTAAAATAATATATTGAGCAGTTAATTGTGACCGTACCTTGCTGATTACATAGAAGCGCCGCTCCACTCGGAGCTCGGAGGCGATGCTTCGTGTCCGCGAGAGACGCCATTAGCGAAATAGCGATCGGACGAGCGGGAAGAGGCGAAAGGCGAAAGTGACGCCAACGCCAAATTCGCTCCGATATCGCGCGAGATCGGAGTGAAGGCGGTTGGCGTCATTTTCGCCTTTTTCGATCCCTAATGGCGTCTCCAAATCTCGCGGATGCGAAGCGTCGCCCTGGATCGCCTCCGAGCTCCGAGTCGAGCGGCGCTTTTAATCAGCAAGGTACGGTCGTAATTAACTCCGTGTATTGACAGTCGTTAACCGTGTAGTATAAATTCGATGTTGTACGGCGGTAATTTATTAAAACCGAGCACCTGGCGAGATTCGTTCGGTCGGAGCTTACCTACTACCTACTACCGTGTAGCAGATAAATACGATGAACGCCTGTATCACGGTTATTGTATCTCGTGGATATATAATTACCCTTTAATTTCGACTCGCGCGTGTTTGTTCTCCCGCTTATATCGTTGTAATGCGGAATAATACGAACGCTCGACAACAACGATAAGTTCGAAACACGAGCGAGCGTTCTCTGAGTTCTCTCGCTCGATACGCGCGAGGGAATGCAACAGAGGAGCGATTAAACGTTAATGTCGCCATCGCCGGCATCGCCGCGGCGGTGGCGGCTGCCGCGTGAAGTTGGCCGTGCACTTACCGAATTTCCACCGTTATTCGAGATTCGTCCATTACGCTAACTTACGTTGCGAGGTGTCGAGCGGATCGTGGCGTCGTGCGAGATCGTGATTCTTTGCTCCCCCATCGCGACGCGGTAAAGTGCGCATCGAATGCGATTAATGTCGGGAGTGCCGCGCGATCGTCGTACCTCGCTGAGCAATGCACCGAATGCGTGTAATGTCGTAATTAACCCACGCTGTCGCGAGTCGCGAGTGTTGTGTGAGTGCCACAGGAAGAGCCAGCCACGGTAGAACGCGAGAGGAGGAGGCCCGGGCAGGGGCATCGGGCAACGGCGGGGCAACCGTGAGGTAATTTACTGAATTTATTTCATTTTATTTATTATTTTTGGTACTTATTCATTTTACAGGCGCCACTAAAAAAAATATAAATGTATAGATACATATGTACATATATTTATATATAACAGTAAATTTAATTACTATTACTTCAATAAATAATAAATAGGCTAATAATTGCTATACTCTCAAGTAGAAAAAAATGGAAGTGGCGCTCACATAATGAATGTGTGTGTGTGTGTGTGAGAGCCCTTATTTTTTTATTTGTTATATTAACGGTCTGTTCCTGCATCTATATGTTGCATGACGTATTCCATGCGCGATTTGATATCATTGTGGAATGTGATCCATATACAAAGATTTTTCAGTTTTAAAATATTTTGTAAAATTCATTTCATATATATTTATACTATCTAATATAATTATAGACTTTATAAATAATAAATATTGTCGCAAACTATATTTAATATAATAACCAGACCAATAATTATTTTTGATATATTAATTATTTTGAGTAAAATGTAACTTGGAATATTTGTATTTTACAGATCAACGTTTACATTACAACTCCGCTGCGCATCGTATCGGTGAGTGAATTATTTTTTATTGTAACTTAAGCCAACGGATCTATGGAAACAGTATGAAACACCTTTATTTCGCGTTTGCGAGCATAAAGCGTACAAGATCGTGATTTACGGAATCAATGAAAGAAACTTATTGTTAGTAAAAGGTATCGCGCGCGCGAGAGAGAGAGAGAGAGAGAGAGAGAGAGAGAGAGAGAGAGAGAGAGAGAGACAGATAGTCAGATAGTAACTTCTCGTTAGAAAGAAATCGCGCGATTATTTCATACGTTGTACGTGTAAATTCGCACGTGTCAGTCTATATGCATTTTTGTGTACCTTCCTGATGGATATTGGAAAAGTTGCGCGCGACATCCTGTAGCTCAAATCACCCCCGATGGAAGGAAATGTCTGCTCGACTGCGCCTCTTTCGCGTCTCGCAACAGTTATCCCGTAACTTTCGTTCTTCCTGTAGCTGTTTTCGTATGTCTTTCTCTTTCTCTCGCACTTTCATAACAACAATGGTAGACGCCAACTTTGGGACACGCCTGCTCCACTCGGTCGTGAAAACAACATCGACAAATATTTTGATTTACAGCCGCGGTCCGAGATGTTCATCATCCCGCACGTACATTATTAGCGACGAGCTGCGAGAGAGTTTTTGGATATAAAGACGCTCCGAGAGTCCAGCTTGGATCCAATCGAATTTAATTGAACGAGAAGTTCGGGATGATAAGTTTAGATAACTCCAAAATTCGCAATTTTGCAAGTATGCGCGAATCCGTGCTTCGACCTGTCCTTATTTCAATCAAAATGTTTAGTAAGCACCGTGCAATTCGCTTGGAAATCACCGCGCGCCGCGCCGGCCCGTCGCGTCCGCATAAAGTTATTCGTAGTTCTCGATAAATCGTCCGCTATCCTCCGGCAGCGATCGCGATGTATTAATCCGCATACATCCCCGATCGATGTCTGGACACGGGGAGCGACATACTCGGTTAGGTATTCAGGTTTCCCAGATATCTCGCCGTTCGTGTAAATTCATCGTCCATTCGGACACCGACCAAACGAGATCTTCGGCATGTAGTATACACACGTATCATCTGGCACACACGTCCACCTCCCTCCCTCCCTCCCTCCTTTTCTCTCTCTCTCTCTCTCTCTCTCTCTCTCTCTCTCTCTCTCTCTGTCTTTCTCTCTTATACTGTTGTGTTGGATATTGGTAAAGTTGTACGCGACATCCCTGCAACTCGAACAGCCCACGTTCTCTATAGCGATGTTCGAATTCTCTCCATTCGGATACCGTTGCCTTCTTCCTTCTTTATCCCGATTTCTCGGTTCTACCTCCTCGCTGCGCGTCCTTTTCCGCTCCTTTGACTCCTACTCTTTCTTTGGTAGTCTCGATGCGGTCCCAACTTTCTTCCCTCCCAAAAAGAACGACAAAACGTCGTTCCGATAAAAATTCTATCTCTAATCGTACTTTTGCTACAGAAATCACGTTAATAAAATTCATTGAATAGGTATGACTTCGATTTCCAATTGTCTATATTGTCTATAAAATCAAAAGCAATTATTTATATAATTTTGTTTTATTGCATTTCGACTGTCACAATTTACTTCGCGTCCACTTTCATTAATTTCCATGTTTTTAATTAATTTTTGCTGTCATCTATACTTTGCAGAGATTTTTAATATAGTTTTTGCGCTCAAATTTCAAAATAAATAAATCGATATTATATATTGTATAAGAATATCAAAGCTTATTGCTATAAAATTTGCAAATATCGCTTATCACCTCGTTATAATGCCTATATACCAATAATAAAATATCAAGGCAATGTTGGAAAATTTCATGTCTATAGGTACGGGTGGCTATACGCAAGCATGTCGCTGTTAATACCAATCGATTTGTTGTGACCAAAAAAAAAACAGCGTCCGACAGGTCAACGCCGAGTGGATATATGCGGGCCAGTAATTTTTTAATTGCATTTCCATCGGACATTTTTATGGTTGGCTATTTTGGTGGCAGCGTAGGCTCATCCGGTTGCACCCTCCTCTCTTTTACGCGCTGAATGCAACGATTTAGCATCCATCCTTATAAATTCATTTTCACGGCGTGTTGTGCGAAATGAAATAAATCCATATTGGATTCTCCGTTGAGCAGAGAAACACGATCAATACAAACAAGTAACAAGCGATAAATATAATTATATATATTTTATCGTTATGATAATACTATGATAAAGATGACCGTAGATCATTAAAATTCATAGATTCATTGCACAGTAAATTAATAATTTTATTACACATATTTATTATTTATCTTTTATATACTTTCCGCGGCACTAAGACTAATATTTCCGTTCGGTATTGAAATTTTTTTTTTTATTGATAGGAATTATTTCTCCTTACGCGCGAAAGCTATTAAAAGGTATTAGAAAGCTATTACAAGGTATACTAAGCAGTTTTTCTGAAGAAGAGTTCTTACGTTGCACTCGCAATATTATCGCGGCTCCAATAATTCCCACTAGCATGATATCTGCTGTTTCTACTATCCTAACACGACGATAAAAGTTTTCCATTTGACATTATTGTGGTCCGGTGTACCGCACGCCAAACTAGTATCCGTATGTGGCAATATGTTCGATAGCGACCATCAGGCACCGTAAGTTGGTCTCTTTTGTTTTCGTCCTTGTAACACACCGATAGACGGTGGAACCTCCTTCTCTTTCCCGTAGTTCGCTACGGCCTAATAGCTGTCTAGGATCGGCGCAGCCTTTTATTACTTCGACACCGTATAGTATAGCTTGGTTTTCCTCGGCATTCTACGTCGCGAAAATGGCAGCGACGATGCCTGACGCGATGGTGTGCGAGCGAAAGAAAGTGGAAAGAGTCAAAGGGAATGAACGGTACGGAGTTGGCGGAACGCGAGTATGAAAAGGGAGAGGAGAGATAGAGAGAGAGAGAAAGAGACAGAGTACAAGCGGGAGAAAGAGACAAAAGAGAACGGATAGAGGGACAAGCGAGAGAGAATTAGAGGTGGTGGAAAAGTGGAGGAGCGTAGACGGAAAAAGGAGAGACAAAGGGGCGGAGAAGGACAGGGGGTCGAATTCCCAGTAGATCACTGTCACGCCGCGAGAAGCCAATATAAATACCTCAACGCCTCGCCCGGTTTGCCGCTCGCATTGCTATACGGCTGCCCCGCTGTAACTTGTCTGTCCCGTTTGTTTTCCCACGCGCAGTCAAGAGAGGGATGAGACGCGCTGACGAGAGGAAATGGCGACGCGGCGCTCGCGAAAAGAAAGGGCTCATAGGCGACACGGCTGCTTGGATTATTCCGCGCACACCGGCGGAGCGCATCTCTGCTTCTTATTTCGAGGACCGATCTCAACTCGATTGAGCGCTTTTACAGTGACAGAAACAGAAAAAAAACTAACAAATATTGAGATATATCTTCCGTTCGTAGTTTTTCGCGATTGAATTATGCAATGCATCTTCCTGTGCGAGTGACGCATCTTTTATGCCATGACGGCACTTGAAGAAACGAAATTAGCACATATCCGCGATGAAAGATCTCCTATCTTGATATTTCTAGAGCATTGTTTACGATCCTTGCGTAAAGTATAGACTTCAGTCTATATCGCTGTTTTCGAACATATCGAAACAGATTGGACGCGATAAGAGAATTTGAATTATTCCACGTGCATACGCCTATCCCTTTTCGTATCCTATCCTTCTCGGGGGGTCAACCCTGTGCCATCCTCCTCAGACACTCGTTTTTCATCTGTCTCGGAGGACAGAGCTCTTGACGGCACAGGGAATTGGCGTCCTTCCTAGGAAGAGGTTCGTGGCTTCTGTCCTAGGAAGACGCCAGAGGGAATATCTCGTCACGTACGTCCGACAACTCGCGGGCGGAATTAAGGAAAACTTTTGTTCGAAAGTTTGTTTTTTGCGCAGTGCCGTGGCTCGACTGTAAGAGCATCGTCGATCGTGGAAAAGTTAAGGTTGCCGTTGGAGCTTCTTTTCTTTTTTTCCCCTGTTTTTCTATTATTTTTTTCTATTTTTTTTTTGTTATTACAGCGCACTCGGATCTTGGATAAATCGCGGTTTCTCTCCCGGTATATCTCGATGATTTTTCTCCCTTCCTGTTAGTTTATTATCGTACATGGGCAAATTGCGGCGCTCGCGAAATGAACTGGTTATCCCTATGCGCCACTACACGCGCGCGTGACTCCGTAACCGAAGGCGAAACAGTCGAAAAGACACGTACGCGATGGCGTAAAATTAACGTTGAGACGCTATTGTAAAGCTCAACGAGTGAAAACTTAATTGGACAAAATGCAGACAGATTTGTGGAAGCAGGTTAAGGCACTTGTACCGAGAGATTCATTCATTATAGCTGTTTCCGTTTAATTAACCGGAGATAAAATCGCACGTTAGCTTCGTGAAGAGTATTTAAACGTTTGAGTATTTCGCAGGGATCACGGTATCCGAAACAGACGAAATTACGAATTATTTCTTATCGCGAATCTTTCCTTCCTCGGAATGTGTTGAAATTAGTTGTAAACATTTTCCACACCGAACACGAGCAATCGCGAGATTAAGAGCGGAACAATTCAGCTTTGCTGCAAACGGTATGCCGACTGTAATATTTACCGCCGAGTTATGGAGTTCTTAAACTTCGTTATTAGTTCTCTATGTACGGATGAACGGGAGTTTCGTTTATCTCTTCTCAGTTGTTCCGGCCGCGGAAATTTATCCCGATGCATTGCGTTTGACTTTATGTTCATTCTTCGCAAGAATCTTAAATAATCGGTATCGCGTTTCGAGTCTTTCTTTCTTTCTTTCGCTGTCTTTCCACAGTTCGCGTATTACTTTTTAGAGACATTCTTTGTAAAAATGATCATTTCATGAAATATGGAATAGGTTGAAGCAAAAGTAAAAATAACAGATTTAGTTATTATTTTAAAGCAAAAATTTTTAACGAACATTTCAGACACTTGTTAAAATTAAAAATTCTTTTAAAATAAAGAGATGTGATGGATTTCTTTTCTTATGTGTATTAATTTTTCAACATTTTTCTAAATTGATAATAAAAGTACGATTTAGTACTTTGCCTATACCCTTAAAGTGTTTGCACATTTTATTAATTCTAATTTTGAAATTTATATCATTTACATTTTCTCCTTCCTAATCACAATATACAAATAGTAGGAAATGAAACAATTGTATACTGCTGCACTTAGCAGGATAATAAAATAATATCATCTGTACATATATAATTTTAAGTGAGCAGAGGACATTTATCAGACCTTAATTTACAATATTAATTTTAACTTCAAGCCACCACTTGAGAATTTTTTATATTTCTATATATGGTAAGAATTTTACTACAATTATTGTTGGGGTAATTTTCAATTGTTCGCACACACACACACACACACACCGTATTGGTAGCATTACTTTTATCACCTCGATGATCGAGGGATGATTTTATGGCTGATTTCGTATGCCACGTGAGTACTAGGGTGGTTTAATGAGCCGCAGCCCCGCGTCTTCCCCGTGTCGACATCACCTTTTCGTCTGTTCGTCTCCCGCTCGGCTATCGTCGCCGAATGACCTCGGTTTCTCTCTCGGCTCCGGCGCACCTCCACCACGCTTTCAACCTGCTTCTCTTTTGCCCCCCCCCCCTCCCCGTTTTACCCCTCTGTTGCTACCTAACGTCTCCGATTTTGCGCACCCTCCGACATCCTCACAATTACGCGTTGCGCGTGCCTTGACTAGAGAAACGTATACCACAACTAACCTTCACTCTCTTGGCTGATGGGAAGCAACATCCGAGCGGTCCTCCTTTAGTCGCGCCTGTTCTTCGCTCTTTCCACTTGCTTTCTCCGTTATACAATTGTAGTCTTGTACGTAAACGTACAGGAAATCTTAGGTCAATTTTTGTTCTTTTGTAATTAGAAACAATATTTAATAAATGTAAAACTATATGGTGGTTTAAAAAAATAAAGTTTAAATATTAAATCGTAAGTTACGCATATAAGGATGAAATTAAATTTTTTGTAAAATTGCTACTTTCTTGATATTGAGTAAAAGTGTTAATTATAAAAACAAATTAATATAATTGCTACGTTGTTAGAAAGGATAAATAATAAATACTGATATATTTATACTTTTAGTGTTAGTTAAATCCATGTAATGAATAACGAATCAATCGCGCTCTAAAATCGACGAATGCAAGTTACTCTGAACACGTGTATTGCGGAATAACAGATAGTATGTACGTTCGTTAAGCTGCCAAATTTGGACCTTCAACGAGTTAACTTTCAGCCGCCGGAACCGTAATTAATGTCCTGTTTTAAACTCAAGGCATATGTAACAGTTAAATAGTAAACGCAAACCAATCAAAATATCACAATGTACATGTCAATCTAAAAAAAATGTACGTGACATATACTGATTTATATCGTATAATGATTAAAGTATGTAAATGATTCATCGCTTATAAAACGTTTGTATTATACGCCAACTAAACTTTGTAAGAAATTATATAAAGTAAATCTGTGAAGTATACAAGTCTTACTTTTGTTTGCTTGATATAATGATTTATGTAATGCGTTCCTCCGTCTAATGCTAATAATTAGTATGAGTTAAACTTTGTCGTAGCAAGAAGACGGGGAGTCCACGTTGAGCGAAAGAAGTTTTGTAATCACTTAAAGTGCATTCGCGTGCGGCTTGGGAATTCAAGCTGCTAAGACGCAGATGACAATTTTTCAGCGTCTAGTAGGCTACGTGATGTGTAATATTGCAATTGCTTCGTCTCGGTGGATTAAATCTACACACGTGATTCTTAACAATTTGACGGCAGTAATAAAAAGCATTGCGATTGCATTTTTGAATATTACAATCATTTGTCAATGCTGGTACATTAAAAGTTAATACGTTAAAAAACGGTTTTATACTGGAAAACATTAATAGAATCTCCTATAAATATATTTTGAAGCAATATTCCAATCCATATAATTTTGCTTTTATTTAATATTTTGTTTTTAATTATAACACAAAAAAACGGACTGTTTTCATTAATCCTATGTTTGAATTAAACAATATCTCATCGCAATACCAATAAACCACGTCTATTTTCGTAATATTTTTAATACAAATAAAAAGGATTTTAATTGTAAAAAAAGTTCATTGAAATAATGATTTTGAAGAATGGATTATTTATTTCACTATATTCTCGCGCTTAACTTAACTTAAACTTCAACTTATTTAAATTAAATAAATGAGATAATGTATAAATACGTTATCTAATTACAGGTCTAAGAAAGTCATTATTTAAATTTTATATGACTACTAGCAAAATTTTAAAATAACTGTAGTATTTTATTATTTACTATGACATTTTACGTTTATGCAGCATATTGCAGTTAGTAATTGTACTATAATTCGGCTGTTGTAGGTATTATTCGTATGAATAATATCTTAGGTGTGCGACATACAACTCCCATATAAAATTCGAATACTAATATGTGCATAAGCACGCGGTTTAGCATTATTAACTCCGCTATAGCTTAGATATTTATACTACAGCTTTTAATCGACAGTTTGAATAGAAATTACGATGCAGCGTCTTTAATAATTAAATACAATATTATTCGATAATTTGCTCTGTACATGTAAGCTCTATATCGGCGTGCATAATGTCGTTCCTTTGAACAGTTGTATGCTAAAGCAGTATGAATAACCAATTTAATATCAATATTGGTTGAACGTGGAATCGATCGTGAAACCTAACGTTTCGGATATAGTTGTACGTATATTAATATTACATACGCGGATTTCTTCAAGTTTATTCTATTAATCTTTTGCAATTAAGTAAACCTTACGCAGGATAAGAGACCATGAAAGATCAATCTTAGGGTGAATAATATTCTTCTACACATTTACACGGCATCCAAGAACTAATAATAATTTGTTTTAAGGAGATGAAATATAATTTAATGTTTTATTTAACGCGTAAGTAAGTTTATTTGATTTTAATGATCGCAGTATTAAATCTTTTAATATCTTAGCGAAATATTTTCCGTTTATTTGTTTGTTAGCTTTTACGAGTATGTAATGACTGTATAAGTTTCGATCACAATTTATCGATTTGCCCGTATCCGATCACACAAATAAAAACGATTCTCTGCCATATCGTGAATCACGATGTGGCTACAAATATTCTGCCTTTTTTTATTTGATTTTACTACCAAATGTGAGAAAATGCACTTTGGAGACGGCGGCCGGCGAATACATATCATTCTCTTGGAGCGCGTATTTTTAGCGCGCCGCGCCGTAGAAGTCATAGACCAGAGATCATAGCGGGATTCCCGATGGCACACCATAATGTATCATACCGATGATCCGATCGTGAGTTACGGAGTTTTGAAGTACAAGAGTGGATTTACGATGGTGC
The DNA here is from genome assembly GCF_030848805.1 of Temnothorax longispinosus. Lineage (NCBI taxonomy): Eukaryota > Metazoa > Arthropoda > Insecta > Hymenoptera > Formicidae > Temnothorax > Temnothorax longispinosus. Next base: position 24,009,635 of record NC_092358.1, read on the forward strand.
GTGAAAGTTAGCCGCTGATCTTGCTCCAAGTGGCGGAATTCACTCTTGCACTTTGGAATCCCATAACTTACGAATGGAGACGTCAGAACGTTATGGAATAACGCAACGATTCTATTCGATGTCTACCCGCAACGTTTGTATCTCTGTAAACAGAAAACTATCGCAGGTGCATTGAAAAAATATTCCCGTACCTAATTCAATATTCTTTTTACAAATTGCATATTTTGGAACAATATAAAAGCATTGTTCAATAAATTTAACAACAACAATATATTTTACTCTTTCCCATTTTCTTTTACTTCTCGTTATTTATCTAAGTAATAAGTATTCAGTTTAATAACGTATTTGACACTAAAATTAACCAACTAACGAGCCAACTAATTAGTTTATCGTCATGGTGTTCTCAATTCTTAAAAGAAAATTTTATTTATATGTAAAAATAATATTTTTATGTTAAAATGACATATATCTGTAAATTTAAATTTTCTATAAACCTCAAATAATTTTGAATTAATATTCTCTTCTATGGTAAGATATTAAAATGTAAATTTCTAAAACGATTAATAAAGTATTAATGTTAATTTAATAATTTTCAATTTAATTTCGTATTGCACATTCTTACACAAAAAATAAATTAGACGGATGACTATAAGTATCTCAGTAGGATTAAATATCTGCACAAATTTATCCTGACCCATCCATTTTAAGATAATGGATTTATGAAATATTATATATGTATTAATTTGTAACACTATTATATTCATATAGATATTATTAGGTATAACTAGAGAGAGGTGATCCCCAGTTTTCGTCTTCCGCGCAAACACATTCTCGTTTTGCGTTAGTACTTCACCAAGAAAATACACATTTACATACTTCGCAACTCCTCATACAGATTTTGATTTATTCAGAAACAAGATACTTTTAATTCGTGGGAAGAGTTCTCTCTCTCTCTCTCTCTCTCTCTCTCTCTCTCTCTCTCTCTCTCTCTCTTTCGTCTTTCTTATATATTTTAGATAAATGTACGCGAAAGTTCTTTTTAACTTTTTTAATAATTATCTCGTTTACTCTATTACTTTATTATATCGTTCTCTACACAATATAAATTATGTAAATATGTTGCTAGATACTGAAATAGAATTTAAGCAATACTATACGTTCATTTAATTTTTGAATGGAACATCGTCCGTTTTCTTCTCAAAGCTTGACCCACTTCGCGTGATATCGTGATTTCACACCCTTCATCTTATTATCCTGCACCCATGCATTTTATACGTGACCAGCACATCCAAATAGCATACAAAGAAACCATTAAATGGCAGATAAACAGCACTCGTTCCCGTATCTAATGGCTCTCATACGTCTCGGTCATATTCGTTCTGCGATCCACATGCCGGATACGATATATAATATCTACGCCCGCGGTTGTAAAACGCGATATGAATATTTACAGGGATGTTGGTATAATGATTATACGGCGAATACATGGATCTTTCCACAGATTTGGCAGCCTCAGAAGATTTATCGAATATAGTTTAACCCGCTGTTATTCAAATAATTTTTCTTAATATTCTTACTCACGAAAAATGTATATTTTATATATATACATCTCAACATTATACATTTATTTTCATTAACGTTTCACGATTCGATAAGAATTGATTTTGAATTATTTTTAAAACTAAAAACGTCAATTTCAAGTGAATAATTAATATACTATTTAGAAATTGATATCTTTGCGATATTTTTACGATGTTCTTTTATCGATTTTTAGATTATTTTATATTCGTTTATTCCTTAAAATCAAAATCTAAAATCATGTTTCATATTTCATTAAATTCTACCACCTCTTAATTTTGACTAATTAATATGATAATATTGACTAATTAATGTGATAAATATTAAACTACAAACATGACAAATGATATATACGCGTATATCATTAACGCGTACAATAGCAGTTAATTACAGCGTAAGACAGACCGTAACGAATAAACTACGTACAAAATTATATGCTTTTTATTACACATTCGTGACTTTTGATAATTAATAGTGTACGAATTCACATATTCGCTTTTGAGCATTAATGATTTCGGGATTTCATCTAAATGATATTCGACCTGTCTACCATTGAAAAAACCCAATTTTTTTGCAAAGAAAATGATGGAAAGTGTTTGTAAAAAAAATAGAGCAGTACTTCTGAAAACAATACCCTCGAATATCTCATGAATCCTCATAATTTTCATCTCGCACTCCACGTTCTAAAATATTTGATCGGTTTCTCGCGCGAATACTGGCGGGAACAAAAAGTACGAAACATATCTGGAATCGAAACCCTCCGATCTTTCGGTGTAAAAAATATCTCGTAAAAACGTTGATATTTTACTTGAAATAGATTCGATAAATGCTAGCGTGATATCGATATCTATCCTGATAACCGATTTTTTCGAATTTTAAAGAATATTTAAAATTATTATACAAAGAATCAGGCAAAAAAATGTTAAAATGACCAATTAGACATTGTGATGCCCTCATCGTTTACTATGTAAAATGTGCGAAATATGAGCGGGTCCTTATCCGAATGAAGTGAACGAATCCAGAGGTTAAATATTGATTTTCTGCCCGAGTGTTCAGTCTCGTTCACTGCACAAAATCCGTAAATTACCGTGGACTTGATAATTATTTCCCGATGAAATAAACCGGAAGTCGCGATTATAGCTGATTGGGAAAATAATAGTGCAGGTATATCGGCGCACAGAGTTGCTAATTATATTATTATTTTGTTGCGGCTTTTTACGGAACGCCAGCTTTCGCAAAAATATGTGCATATACGTGCGAGTTGACTTACATCTGTGCTGAATATTGGTAAAATTGTGTACAACGCTGTAGTGCTTTCAATAGGACTAAAATGAGAACGCATTCGGCAAGCTAAGTTCGTGACCTATATTTGAATTATCAAACGGCTCCTTTCTTTGTAGCTTTTTCCTGATGCATTTCTCAAATCACAAAGCACGGAAGCCGCCGCGTCCACGAGCGATTTAGCATTGCGGCATCTTTATATATGGCTGTTAAGTCAATCCATCAGTAACATAATTTTCAAGTACCGCGGCGCGTAAGAAGACTTTACGGCACGGAGACTTACGAACCTAATTTTTTCACGAGCTTCTGAAACTTTTTCATTAAACTCTACGTTAGAAATATGGTGCCGATATAACGCTAATCGACGGTTAACTATAATTTTGCAACTATTTGAAATAAAATAATGGTAAATTGTAATTAGAGCCCGGATGAGGGCTGCAAAGTGATGTACCGTTTGTGCTGAGCATCACTGAACGTTGAAAGGTAGTGATGAGGAGTAAAACAATCGTAGTACAGAGTGGGGAAATGCTTTGGGCATTAACCGCTGCTGCGTATAATCTTACTCGTTTAGCGTTCAGTGACGCTCAGCATAAATGACAAAGCGTTACAGCCCTCATCCGGGCTTTAATTGTAATATGTGAATGCCTCAAAAAGACAGAATATCCTAATAACTTTATTTGCTAGGTTTATTTAAAATTAATTTTTTTTAAGATATTAGGAAAAATCATAATTTATCGCAACTTGTGGATTTTAGCATAATTGGTACAAGCTTAAATTAAGCTGAAATTAGAAGATTTTATTAAAGCAAATAACATCTCTGAAATTATTAGAAATCACTTATAATCTGAAAATTATTAATGACTCAATATTTTTGCTGAAAAGGGATTAATCTCTAAAGATCAGTGTCATTAAAAAACATCTCTTTGAAATATATTATACATATATACGAAAATTACATTTGTTCATTGAATTATTAACTTATATTTGCTTTCTCATTTTTTTTATATAATTCAGAGTATTTTCAGAGATGAATGATGCGAAAACAGCGTCTGTTTAATTAAATAATTAAATAATCTTACATACGTTTTTAGTAGATTACGAATTATGTAAAAAATATAATCTATTTTATTTAAAGTTGCAGGATATTTTAAACTACCTGTTTGTTTTTTCTCTTTCTCTCTCTTTCTATCTACACAAAACTCAAACACTTTACGCTCGTTTGTGTTGCACATTTGCCGCGATCGTAAATCAGAAATCAGCTCCAACAATGAGGTTCTCTCGCATCGGTACAGAAGGAAAACACGATACGCGTCTTTTTATCCTACTCTCGCTGAGAGTATTCGATAAATTTTCTTCGCTGTACAGACAGAAACCGCCTGCACAATTTCTGTCCAATCAGGGGGCTATACGGAACAGAAGGAACCAAAGAGAAGAAAAGCAGAGTAGAATGGAGCGACAGACGAAAACAAAAGCACTATCGATTAAAAAATCACGCAAGCGCCTAGAAAATCCTGCTTTATTTCGCTTTTAGATAAAAGGAAAAACTTGGTTGGAGTAGTACGGAGGTATAATCTATAGAATAAGCTGTGAAGTGTCCCGAGAATATGTAAGGAGGATCTGTGAAAGGTGGATACAGTTCGTATGAAAAACGTAGTGAAACCTGAAAGGTTACGTATTTATGATCGATAGTAACTCTGTCACTGCAATTTATCGTATCCTCTCCATTCCGATCCGCTCTCTTATTCTATTCGTTTCCTCCTTTCATAGATTTTGATTATTTTCCGATGTTCACTCATATACGACTACGAAAACAGAATTGCAAAAATTTATTAGGTCCATATTCGTCATTTGTGATACATATTAATGGGGCTCTTCTTTATTGCATCGTAAAAGGTCTCCCAAGGTAAATACAAGATCAGTTTAGAGATTTTTTAATGAGAATTGTCAAATATTTCCGCTTTACGTCTGATTTGCTCTACGCAAAATTGTAACAATATCAATGGCAGTATTATGAAAACTTTGCGATAAAATCCGAAAAGAGATGGGAGATAGGTAACTAATCTCGATCAATGCGACTATTATTTCATCTTCCCATTTCTGTACTCCCACGTACTCCACGTCAAACGTATCGGACAAAACATATTGCACGCGTACTCGAGCCTGCTCTATCTCGATCGAAAACCAACAGACCAATACGAATCTCCCTATCGATACTTCTCTTTTTGCTGAGTAACCGCCTTCTCAAAATCACTGCGCCCACGACACGTGGCGTATCAACACCACGGAGTAACAATCAGGAACTCTGATTGATTTCACTGCCGTCCGTATTCGTTGTCTTTTTATGTCCAATTCTGTCACACCGCCATAGGTTTTTTTCCCCTTTTCTATATTCTCACTGCTTTTCCGAATATACATGACGATTCGTATTTTATCCACGAGACTGAAGAAATTTGATAAACGTCACGCGAGAAGCATACCTTGCTAACGAAAGGATATTCATTGGTTTGAATTTATTAAAATATATAATATAAAGCGATAAATCTTATAAGTATTATAAACAGCGTGATTGTATTAATTTCTTGCATTATCAAAGGTAATCGGGCGAATGTGTTTCCAGTCTTAAAAAATATATCTGACGATCGAGAGATAATAGTATTATTCTAAATTTATTGGCATAATGTCTCAGTATAAACTACTGCCCGGCGGCACTGTCGAGTAACGAGTCGAACCGAAGTTTATCGACGCGTTCTCTTACCTAATCCCACATTTCCACTGCCTTATCGTTGGCGAACTTCTTCGAGGCGCCGGGGTGTACTCGCCAGATATAACTCAGTAGCGGAACAGTGTTAGAAGATAAAGAAGCGATATTTTATTTGGACGCGCAGTGTGAATTTCTCTCGATTTCCTCGAACAACGCGGAGATCGTCGAAAGCCGATTTTTTTTCCGGCTGTGCCCAGCAGGTAAAGTAATTTTACAGGCAAATACGCCGCTTTGCGGATTTTACGTTAAAAAAGAAGCAGAAATAAAAAAAATACTAGCGCAATGGCAGCTACATGACACCGTGGCGCGTACACACATTGACGTATGTGGTGCAGTTTGTGAGCGAACTGCATGAAATGGACTGGGGAGGAGAGGATGTGAAAGAGAGAGAAAGGCCGAGGAGGAGAAAGAGAGAGAGATTTCTCGAAAAATAAAAGCATCGAGGCATCATTTTTTTTTATTGGTTCGACGGGGAATCGTTATCACGCCATTTGCTGCAGCCCGACAATAATCCACCCGATCGAATCAATGATTGTGGGCCATTTTCGCGCGGACGTTCTATTTTCAGCGCATATGATTGTACTTTCGGACAGTCAGACTCGATTCGCACATACATAAAACGGATCCTGCATGCATGACGTCGCCACCTGCGGACACCTTGCCACGCATTTTAACATGACATATTTGCGCCTTTGAATCCCATTATTTTCTTACCACTCGCGGCATCATACGTATTCATGATGCTCCCGCAGGACGTGAGAAATACGTATATAAATATATATACTGGAATCTTTTTGCCCGTCTTATTCATATTAGGACGAAACTTTGTTATATAAAATTGTGACGTTACAGAAACTGACATCGTATCCAAATTTCTTGCGTACTTCTATCGAGGATATCGAAAACACATATTATATATCGCCGCAAAACGTACAGCTACTATGTGGTAACTATTAATAAATGCATATATGCTTCTATCGAAACCAGGAAAATAGATACGTTGATAAATCATGACGTAATTTAAACTTTTTGTGGAATAATATATATCTCTAATTTTTCTAACTTTTAAAAATGGACGCAATCATCTCTTAAAGAACGCCTTAACTTTACGAAGCGCACGTGTGCCGGAGGTTTAACGATCCAATTAGTAAGCATTGGTAGAATTTCCCGTCGAATAAACGAGCTTTGGATTACGCCCACGAGTTAGCCTGACGCGCAAAAATATCGATCTGCCTTTTAACCAGTCTGTATAGAAAAAAAAAAAAAAACCCCGAACAGGAAATCTTTGGAATGCAGGAAGCGACAATGAGCGCGCCGCGCGAATGCCGATCGTATGTAAAAAAAACACGCCACGCAGCGCGTGGTTTTCGATCGGCGGGACGCTGCAGCGCGCGCGCCATTCTTCGCGTCCTTTTCACCCTCTCTGACCTCCCCCCATCTTTTTTTTCATCGCCACGCCGCGCCGCGCCGTGCCATACTGTGCCGCACCGGAAACTCCCGCGGTCGGCGGCGAAACATTTTTCCATGGACATGGGTGCGCGCCGACATGTGGAATGAGGCACGGTTCGCCGGTTGAAAGCTTTTTAATGACCGGCAAAACGACAGATCGCACTTGGACGGAGCTCGTGAACGCGGAAGGGAGGGGTCAATTGTATATATATTTCGGATTTCGTTCCTTTTCATTCTAATAATCAACTGGTTTACCAATCACGAGTTAGTCATTTAATACGTCTAAATCGACACTCCAAACCTTTTAAATACGTCGAAAAGCTTTTTATGTCGTTATCGATTTACGGGGGATATTGAATGTGATTATTAATCAGAATAGCTATGAATAAAATCGTTGCTTTATTTAATGCACATTCAATTCAAATATTAAGTAAAGTTAACAATTATTTATTGTTATTTATTTCTTAATTTTATATTTCCAATTGAATATTTCTCTTTTCTTCGTAATTTTAAACTTAAAATTAGTTTTAAAACGATAGAGTCAGCATTGACTAAAAAAATTTAAAAATAATTCATCAAAAATAGTCTTTTATAGCTATTTTTCTAAAAGCAAAAACGTAGATATTGACGTCCCCTTTTGTTCGTCATTAATACAAATTAACGGAAAATGAAACTTAAAAAAAATAGATGTGTTCTATATTTAATTATATGATTATGATCAAAATATAATTCTAAAAGCAGAAAAACAGTTAAAAAGTCATTCACTTCTTTAAATGGATTTAAGTGCATGAATCGTATACTATGTATTGAGACTAATGATAGTAATGATATACATTATACATATTATACAAAATGATATCTGAATTTTTTTAGAAAAGAGGTATAATATTCTATACACCACTACTCCTCCCCCTCCTCTCTCTCTCTCTCTCTCTCCCTCTCTCTTTCTTAGGATATTAAAAACTTATGAAGATGCAGGTGTCACGGCAGGAAGATGCGTGATGGTTAAAATAATCGATTCCACATCTCGCGCATAATTACGATTGCGGGCACAACGAGATTCGACGATGCTTCGAGAAAAGTTCTTAATTGAATACTTCGTCCTTAATTAAGAGTAGGGTCTAGATACGTGGGAGATCGCGCCGCGTTTTTCGTGATTGCGAACTTTCGCTCGCATGTGAGCGAGCGCGCACGGCACATACGCACGTGTACGAGGCCAGCAGAAATGCACGATCGTTAGCGACCGAAGGGGATGAAATGACTTGGCCCAAGGCTAACGCAATCAGCATTCCCAGTTTAATGAGCCCCGTATCCACCCCCGCCTCTCTTTATCACTTTCTGTCCTTGCTACGCGCAAACGTTTCCACTACCGCCGTCTAGCTATCCCTTTTGCGTTGCTCTTAGGGATTGCACACTGCCCCCCTCCCTTCCCTCCGTCGCTCCAGAAGAGACAGTGGAGGGCTTGCAATCGTAGCCAGGGTAATTACAATCCTTTCAAAATAGACACTTCCGCCAAGCAAGCTGAGCGAAGTGAGTTTAGCGATGTAGCAGAATCAGTACAAGAAATACGGGAAAGAAAGGAACGAGAATAATAATTTTGAAAAAAGTCAGCGCAGAAAACAAAATGAAAAGCGAAGATGGAGAGAGAAAGGGAGAGAGCAGAGGTAAAAAAGAGAAAGATAGAGCTGAACATGCAATATTATAAAAATAAAAAAATCGATGTAAAGGGAGAACAGCACATTAAAACATAATTTTTAAAAAAGGAAAAGAAAACAAATTAAAGCTAAACGGAAGCGTATAAGGGTAAGAAAGGAAAACGAAATCAGGAGGAACGAAAAACAACTCTTGAGTGAGGAATGTGGAAGAGTTTATATAAGAAAGAATCTCGCGAAAGAAAAGCGAACAAAGAAATACAAGGGAGAAAAAAAATTAAAACGCTAGACTAAAAAAGTGAGAGAGAGAGAGAGAAAGAGAGAGAGAGAGAAAGAGAGAGAGAGAGAGAGAGAGAGAGAGAGAGAGAGAGAGAGAGGAAGGGAGGGAGAGAAGGAGGGAAGAGGGAGGAGAGAAAGGTAGAGGCAGAAAGGGAAGGAAAAAAAACTGAATATATGATATAAATTAAAATTAGGTAATACAGTAAACATAAAGTAAATTAAAGTAAACATTTAAACAAGTAAATTAAGAAAATAATCAAGAAGAGTGAAGGAACAGGCCAAGGGCAAGGTGTGTGAAAAACAGTAAGGAAAAAACCGAAAGGGACGAAAGCAGATAGAATGAAATCTGTGCGTCATTCCGCGCTAAAGTGCTGAAAAGTGTTCCGATGTGTCCGCGCTAATCGGGGCGTCAAAGCCTCCTTTCGTTCTATATCTTACCGAGCGGAGCCGTCTTCGACTATATAAGGCGGAGAGAAAGGGGATGAAGGGATTTGGCGCGGTTTGGCACGGAGGGTTGGAATATCAAGGATTTTCGCAGAATCTGAGCCCACTCGGTGCTCTGAGCTTAATCGTTTAACGCTGTCGTCTTGTCAAGTAGTATGATCGAGAAGCGAACCGACGTGACATGTTTTTGGTTAACGGGCTCGAAAGATGCATGATTGCATCGATTACGAGTTAATCTTTCATTTCTGTACCGTATTTTGATGGGCTAACGTTCCATCAACGGATATAATATTATGAAAAACTGTGATTGTTATTAAATTGCTGAACCGTAAACTGATAAAATCACACATCGTATTATAGCGTAGTTATGGCAAACTTAACGCGGATACATCGTGTTATTATCCGATTTCGTATGATACGGATTTGCTGGAGTTTATATTTTTTGTTTATACAGCGATAAAAATCGCGCACGGAATTACTCGCGATATACCGATTTTCGCGTAATGTTTATTAATAAGTCCAAGTGTGTGGGAAAATATGCGCATATTCTCGATACCTTTCTGAATACGCGATATTGAATTGAATGGATATCGCGCCAACGTGACAATCCATAATTCTATTTGATATATGCTCTTTGCTTGTGAAAGATTATAAAATAAAATAAAATCTTATAAATATATACAAACATTTAAGAAGATTTAAGAATTTCTACGGGAGATAGAAGTATAAATGCCGGATTTACAAGAGGAACTGCGCCGAAAAACAGAGCTTATCTAGGAAAGCTGGTATTTTCATGCAACTTTCTCCGTAATGCATTCTCGCTCCCATCCGCATATTGAGGTAAACAATACAATACAATTATCCGGCTCATTTAACGTCCAATAATGTAAACGCCCCGTAATTTAACTCTCTCTCCCATGCGACGTAACATCGCGGTATCGTGTCTGGGAATATTTCCAGTATCGTCAATGACTGTTAATAACAATGCCGGTACCCTAAAGATGCGTCAAACGAGCGAGCGAATAATTACGATATTATCCGCGTCAATACTTTATCCATTTTGGTACACGGAAGCTGCTCGCCGCAAATTCTTCGATCGGAGGAGTTTACCGCCACCATCGCCGCCGCCCCTCTGCCTTTACCTCGATCTATCCACCTTATGACCCTGCTACTTTCCTTCTTGGGGCCCGTAAATCGATTACTCGTCGCCGTGTCGAGTACGGCGTTCGTAAATTAGCACCGAGGCGAACGAGCGTGAGCGAAGTGGTTCGACAAGGTGGTACAAAGTCGAGGGTCGCCTTCTTTACGAGGGTTCAGCCTCCGGTGGGGGTGGTTAAGCGGCAGGCTTTAGTGGCACTTACCATCGCAAACATTATTTTATCATTTTAATGGCGACCTAAGAGAGAGAAAGGAGGCCGTGGAGAGAGAGAATAAGAAAAGAAAGAGAGAGAGAGATCGAAGTACAGGTGAGTAGAAACGAAAAGTCGATTCTGAAGCAGGAAAGAGGCATAACTCGACTTTGTGGTCTGAGGTTTCTTACAGGGTTCGCCATCTCCCGATACTTCCCTCCGTTTCTTCTTCTTCTTCTTCCAATCTCCTCATTCTCCTTCTCCACTTTCGATCTCATCCCACTTCCTACAATTGACCCTCGCGTCTCCCTCCCGCCCCTTCCTGTCTTATATAAGATTACGCTTGTTACGACAGTCTCCGCTCGACAAGGCGGCCTCATCCGTCCGCTTGGCGTGTTGACTTCGTTAAGGACGACGAACCGCTTTAATTCACTACCCTCTCGCTGTTCCCCTTGAGCCGCCTGTACTACAAACCAACCCTCTTCAGCGCAATGATTCCACAACTGCCGATTCTCTTTTCTCATTCTCACTCCTTCTTTTTCTTCTCTTTCTCTCCTTTAAGCACCTATATAAACAAGCGACTTTTCGCTTTCTTCCTTTCCGCACTATCGTTATCATATATTTTTTCGCCTTTTAATCTGATATAAAATGTGATATTGGAAAATATATCTATAAAGAATGTTTTAAAATTAATTTTTATTAGTAAAATTATTGTGAGAAAAAAAAGTGTTTTGAGAATGTATTTCTTAAAATAAAATACACACACACAACGTATATGGCCCTCTAGAAAATACCTTTCTCTATTCTTAAAAATATATTCTCAAATATTATCTTGTAAAACAAATATTAAAATGTTTCTTGCAAATATATTTCCCAACAATATCACATTTTTATGTTAAATCTCGTTTATCATAAATCTGCACAGTCTTGCTGTTATCATCTCTCCCATCTTGCTTTGGACGTGACGAGATCTATGGCTGTCAGGATGCTTGTCTTTCATCCAATCTTAAAATGCTTTCAGTCTCTTAAATTTTCTAGACCAAATAAGCCACAATCCTGTAATATCTCTTTTATTATATTGAAGGGATCTCTTTTTCCGATCTTCTTTCATCTCGCTGTAGTTTTGGCCACGTCGCTTCGTATCTCCAATGGCTTCTTTCTTCTTCTTCTGCTCCTCTTTTTCTCCTTTCTCTTCTTCTTCTTCTCTTTCTTCATCCTAAAGCCCTTTTGGTTGTGTTTCTTTCAGCGCGTGCTTATCATCAAGCGCATAATCTTCTTTTTTGCCTTCATCTTTAATCCTTTCTCTTGTAAATCATTATAATACTTACTATACAGAGCAAATTTCAAAGTAAATACTTTGCAAAGATAGTAGCTGATATCTTGATTGTATCATTTTTTCTCTTGTCATTACTTGTTTGGAAAATATTCAGCTTTAACATAAAAATTTAAAGCAATCGATTGAAAATATTCCATATATCCTTCATCAAAATCCAGGTTTGCCTTTGTACCTCTTTGCACTTCTCTACTATTGTTTAACAATAACATTTTTGTCCAATCTATGCATTTCGCTTTATATTCTATTAAATATTTGATTTATTTTCTGCTTTCGTTCTTTTGTGCTTCAAATTCAAGAAATCTTTGTGCAACTTAACTTCTAGCAATAATCTCGTTGTATGTACTTATTTCCCTGTAAATCATTCTTTGTTATCCTCGCAACTTTGATAATGATGCATTTCTAAACAAAATTGGCAAATTATGCGCACCATGTTTGATATAAAGACAAAAACGTCGAACTCTTAAGGAATCGAAGAAACCGGCTCTTCGTCATTTCGCTGTCTTTTTTACAATTTTTCGAACTGGATAAAAATCAATTTCCTTTCTCACCGCCTTGGAAGAGAACTCACGCTCGTCCCTCTTATTTTCACTCTTTCATCTCTTCTTATCTTCTGCTTCATCAACCGTGCGATCCGTACAGTTTCATCTGTTTCTGTCCTTAACGGCTTTCGTCGTCTACTTCATCTGCTTTTTCTTCCGACTTTCTTACCGGCCATCCGAACATAAGGCCGAGGCCGAGGCCTCTCACCACTCCTTCGGAGATATCCATCATCCTTCAACGCAGATTTTTAATAAAACTTCTACAGCCTCGGCCACGCAGCCGCTGCTCTGCTCTTCTCGGCGCTGTGCCTCCCGTGCTGTGCTTAATATTTCATCCCATCTATAGTGATCATCTACGAAGCCCCTGATTTGCCTTCAACGCTCCTGGCTTGCCCCTCTCACCCCTCCCTCTTTCCTTGCCTGTACGAACAACGAGGCGATCGATTCCACAACGGGACCATTGTGGCCGGTATTCAAGTCGTAAAACGTGTCGTCGACCCCGCTGTCAAATAAGATTGCTACTTATAGGAGAACACAATCCAAAACTAATTGATCCTTGAAATATGCTGTTAGATACATAAATATAAGTGGCGCATAGATTTTTATTCAAATTTTCAGATTTACAAGATAAAACTATCCTTTGAACAGTAATATTTACTAAAAAGAGTTCGTTCATTTTTTATGAACAGTTGTGTGATTGACACATATATTTTAATTAAAATATTGCTGTGGAAACATTAAATAATTATAATCTCAAATTATTGTTACCTAACTATATCTAGTTAGATTATGACTGTTCACAGATGTGATAGAATAAAGCTATGTATCACATGAAAATTTCCTGTTTCTTTGTTTCGTAAGAATATATAATATAACACTTTGTATATAGAAGTAATAAATACAGGTTAAACCACAAGAGTTGCGAGCTATTTTCTCTAAAATTCTTAGGATAGCGATAACATTCTTTCCTGATGTTTTAAGATATTCTTTTCGCGCTCTTTATCAAACAAATGGAGTATTATTCCAATATATATTATCTTAAAATTATCTCTTTAAAAAAGTACTCTTAAGTATATGTAAAAAAGGAATTTCCCATTTTCTTAACTATGTCAAGTATGAAAAAAATCATTTATTTTTAAACAATCACTATTAATTATTTGTATATTACACAAATAAATTTATTCCTAACCATACGTCCTAATATTTATAAAACATAATAGATATGAATAAACATCTGTTATTCGTGCTAATCATCTAAATGAATGCAATATAATTATCTGCTGAATAATGTTATCGCGAAAAAATAGATAATATATCTCTGTTGCTCGTGCAGAGTTGGAGCAGGTGTAATTTTCTTCACACACCCATGACCTGTATCACGATCTCTTTCGTAATCTCGACTGCTTGATTGGATTCACAATTCAATTATCACAAGTCCTCACGAGCGAAGATCGATAGAACATGCAAACTCTATTGCTTTTGCACAAAACAAATAGGTAGGTAGGTAGGTAGGTATCACTGTACCGTGAAAGAGGGCCGAGAGTCCCTGGCGCAGATGAACGCAAACAGACTCGAAAGAAGCTTAGAGAAAATTATTTCGTCGTAAGAAAGAGCGCAAACCTCTTACTCGCATTTCTGATAATTTTCCTGCAAAATGTCACAAAAACATTGTAATGTAAATCGCAACTATATCACATTTAATGAAGATTTTGTAAAGAATAATTATAGCAGTGATTATTTCTCTTAGTATTTTATTGTCGTTATTATTAGTATTATTTTCAGTAGAAAATTGTTAATTTATCGTTTAATATAAGTGGCGTAATAAAAAGCGTTTAATCTTATTAATAATTCAACAAAAAAAATATTAGTTTGCTGCAGAGAAAAAATATCACGATTAAAATTTGAATAAAAAAGGATGAACATCGATACTGCGGTTTTAATCTATCACTTACTGTGTGCGGTCTTTTAATGTGGCTTCCATTTTTACAATATTTCAAGTAATGTCAATATTGGAAATTACACTTGATTTGAAATTTAAATTATATTGCGCCGTTATAGATATGACAATTGTACTGTTAAATTCCTAATGATTATCGGTAATCGTCGGACGGAGTTGTAACGAGATCATAATTTCATAATTTAAGTTAACGATTTATGATTTCACAATTTCAAATATTAAACCAAAGTCATACGCAAATACAAAAAGAACCAGTTTAGTTTTTCTATTTCGGTAAAGAAACACGTAAAAAAAATGCGCATTTTAATTCCTTTTATTTCTAAAAACGATTATGCTATATATTTTATTTTTTTCACGATCGCAACGCAATTGAATGCATGCAAATGAAAACTCGTATTATGCAGGCGAAGGATCAACGGAGGACGAATCGACCGCCAGATTGCACGCAATGTTACAGAGATATTTTTCGGGCAGGATGCCGACGACATAAAGACGTCGCGGACAGGGGGGCAGAAGGGCGCGGCGGGCGAAGGTGAGAGGAGTAGCGGGAGCAGAGAACAATTCGGAGATTCGCGGCACTAAAATTTCACGACTACGTCGGTAGCAATTTCGGCTGATCGAGGGGGTGATGCAGCCGCACCGTGTCCTTGTCTATTTGTGTCCTTAGAGCGACCGAGGGAGGCGAACGGGGAACGGTGGGGGTAGGAAAGGAGGTTTCGTGAGACCATCCGGAATCAACGGTCGGGAAAATGAGTGCCATCTCTTCCGGAACACGCACCCGGAGAATCACGCCGGTGCCGGTGAGAAATTCACGGAAACGGCTACGCCGGAGAAGGGTGACGAAATTCCATGACCGATGGCGGAGCGAAAATTTTTCGCCGTCGAGCGACACACCAATTTTTTTACGTAAATGAGAGCCCCGTTAGATCATTACTGGTGGCATGCATTATCTTATCCTTTCCTTTAACTGTCGTCTCGCATCACTTTCTTATTCATCTAAGTCCAAAGCCGTCTTTCCTTCTTCGAATATTTACGCCTAACGAGTTAATGGTGAAGAACTGTATCTACTACTATATAGATACGATGATTAATGTTTATTTTATATTAGTTTACACGCATGTTGACAAAGTTCAATTAAATCCATAACCCATTTTAATAATTTTTTGGCAGTTGTGCTGTATCATCTTTTTCTCTCTCTTTTCTCGTATCTATTGCCATTACTTTCGAGAGAAGCACATAACATTTCACGGACGTCGAATCTCGTAAAATTCGTAACGCATCTGGAGGGAAATTTGTCGCGATACATTCGCGGCTGAACGACATTTAAATCCCTGTGTGGATGTAAATTTTATCCTGTCCATGTAAGCTAATCGTCAGTTCGCAATGACTATTATTGTTACGACGACAACGATTACATCGACACTTTTACAGCTGCGTACGCGCGATTTTGACAACCACGCTTCTCTGAATACATGGAATAAAGAGGCCGTAAAAATGGTGTATATACATTCGCTTCGAAATTACTATACATATATGTAGAGATACTTTGTATACGTCGTCGTCAGCGTTTCATTACTTCATCGCACGAAATTGAAATTATCGTTCTTTATAAAAATTTTCTTTCGCAGTGTATTCTTTCTATTATGTAACAGTCTCTTATAATAGTCTCAAAAAAAAAAATCATACACTACGATATCGAACGAATCTGCTCTTTTATGAGTTTAATACGTTCAAGGAAAAGATTAGTTTCAATTGCGAATAGAACACTACAGATTAAGTCTTAATTTTATGAGATTAATTTAAGATCTTAATTTTTATGAAGTTTATATATTTATATTACTAATTTTTATTATATTACTTGTATGTTATTATCGATGGCAGTAATAGTCGCTTCATTATTGCAAAGTAGCGTCGAGTTGCTAGTAGCATCGACAAACACCCTTTGACGCGATGCATATTGGATGAAATACAAAACGCTTCGGGATAGGATTATCAGGGTATTACGTATTGCGAACCGTACGGATGGAAAGAGGCGTGGCGTTAGATTGAAAAATCTTTCGAAATATCTCAACGTCATTTTTCGGCTCTTGGCGGATAGGAAATATTCTATCGAACAGGCAGAATGGCCAGGGCGGATCGGGAAAGGATAGTACGACAGGGTTCGAATGATCGGGGCGGGCCGGAACGGCGACGAGAGAGTCGAAACGTGGGGATAAAAGGTCAGGAGATTAACGCATCGATTAGTTCGAGCACGGCGAAACACTCTTCGGCACTTTGGTACCGCATGTATGTATGTATATGTGTGTATGTGTGTGTATGCTACCGTCACGTCCGTCGGTCCGAACGTTCTTTTTATTATGCCCAGCTACCTTCCAAAAGAGCCCGGATGAGGCCTCATTGCATTATGCGGGATAACGCAGAGAAATTCTTTTTTCCAAAAATAATATTAATTTTCCGTAATTCGTACATCTTCGGTACGTGTCGATTTCGCATTATTAATAGCTCCGTTGGAGATGAATTAGAAAGGAGCACTCCGGCACTGTAAATATCTTATTAGTTTCCGCTTTTACATGAACGGAAGGATTAATTAAAAAAAAACGAGGCCGCTAGTGAAATATTTATGCTGTTGGAAAGGAACCGGTCGGAATAAGCTGTAAAGATATAAAGATACAAAAAATTAACTTTACACGTATTTTTTTTATTATAAAAAATTGTATTAAGAATAGATTGAAAACTACAGAATACGATATATTTTTTCTTATTTTTTTAAATTTTAATGAGAGAAATTTTACGGTTTTAAACAAATTATATGTAGATATTTAAAATTTATATCTTATGAAATTTAGATGGATATTTATTGAGATAGATATTATGTAATAAAACTGAATTTTTTCTTCCTTCGTTTCGTGCGTAATTGGAGAGTTTTTTTAAATATTAACGAATCACTAAAGCGAATTATTTAGGTTTTTAGTTCTACGCACTTAAATCGTGAGACCTTGGAAACCATTTTAAAATTGAAACATGTTAGAGAATTATCACTGCAATTTGTGCCGCGTACAAATAAGTATCTTATTGGAAGATCTCAATATAAAGAGACAACGAATTGACACAGAGACAACCACTAGGTTAATCATCTTATTTATGTATTATATGTAAGCATGGTACTCTCTTAATAATAATCAATTGAAGCCTTTCATAACAGTTATAGCTTATATTTCCATTTGTACCAATTGAGACAAATTATACTATCTAAACATCCTTTATTCAATTCAACGAATACAACCTCGTCAACTATGACCTTCCAAATTTTGCAACTATTTTTTCTTACTCCATATACGTAATTATACGACGATAGGATTTAAATACACAATAGATATATAAATGCAAAGTGGAAAACGAATGAAGACGCCACGTGCAGTTTTACGTTTTGCAAAACTGTTATTTAAAATACAAATGCGTCTTTTAAATAACAGTTGAGAGCAATAATAGACAGCGTTACATGCGGAAAATGAAAAACACAGACGGAACGAATACGTAAACTAGTACCTGTACCACGTCGGAAGCCAGCAATTTACGTGTTAAAGCGGAAATAAGAGAGAAGAAACGCTGCAGAAGAGCGGAGGTTTCGTCTCACAGATGCAAATACTTAATTTTTCTCTTTACGCCAACTACAACTACATTTCCTTTGCGTTTTTGATCCTGGTTGAATTGCATTTGCAGTTTCCACACAGTAATACTAACTTTTTATCCGCCATTTAGACATTTTTCTCCTCTAAATATAAATACGCAAATAAACCAACGGGGAATGTATTCGCGAGCCATTGTAGTATTTTACGAACTCAAATAATGAGAACATTTTCTAATGACAGTGAAAATTTGTTCTTTATCTCTGAAGATAAAGATTTAATCCGTAAAGAACCAAGTTTTTGATCAACGTAAGAACATTAGATCTTTATTAGATCTATTTTTGCTTTTACCTTTTATTTTCTTTATTGTATATTTGTGGCTCTTATTTTTCGATTTTTCTCGTTATTAATATAGCTTTGTGTGACACGTTTAAAAAATTATAACAAATAAATTGTCAATACTTTAATAATATTTTCATCAATAGTTATATCAATAGTTTCATTCTGAGACAATTAATTATTAGATTTTTATAAAGAAAAAGAGAAGACTGATGCTGCCAAATAAAATTTACGAGTCTCAGTTATGACAAACTCAATAGACGATTCACTTTCTCTTATAAATTTATTTTTATCTATCAGAATAAAACATTCTTATTTACAAAAAAAAATTATCAAAATAATTAGAGTGAATAAAAGGCATTAATTTCTTCGCTACTCGCGGTCAGGCCGATTTCGCGAGTGATGAATGAAGGCACGAGCAATCTTTTTTCCCCCGTTTTTCTTGCGACATTTCCTTCGCGTGGTCGCTCATCGAAACTACATAAGCTCTACTTACCCCCGCGGCAATAGTGTTGGCTTTGGTTTGAGGTTTGGTCGCGCCAAGCCGCGTGTTTGCGGTTTTGCTGTCGGCGCTCCGAAGTAGACTCCGCGCACACTGTATATCCACATATATCCACAAACCCTGCCGTGTGTCCTGACGACAGCTCTCGAGTACTGTGCAAGAGAGTGAACGGACGCGATCGATATAACGATAGATGTTCTGCGAGCAGACAGCTCGAGCTTATCGACGAATCGCGTACCGCACCGCTCCCGTGTGATTTGTGGGGATAAAAACGCGCGGGATCGGTCGGTGTCAGATTTTCGACGATGAGAAAAAAAAGCCCACAGCGAGCGGGGTCAGCGAAGCTGATAGCCAAGCGAGGAAAAATCGATGATTATTTTGCAAAAAAAAAAACCCTTCCCGTATGGGACACCGGGGCTTTTAAAGGTAGCGAAAGCTCGCATTTCGGCCGGCGCGATTCTTCCGACTGCCAGTATTTCTATTTGAACAAAACAATAACAAGGAAATGAAAATATAAAATATAAATACAGCATGTATATGTGTGTGTGTGTATGTGGGGGTGTGTGTACCAGTAAAAAATAACTGAATAAAAAATATAATGACAAATAATAATCAAGTAAAGTTTCAATTTATGAGAATATTTATTCAGTTGTGATAATCAAATAAATGAATGATATCGGTTTAGAAACGCATTCGAAGAAGAGCTTCGGATGGAAAATAACTCAAAGTAGATGGTGATGGGAGGTGGAGATAGACGGTACATCGACGGTTCCGACACGCTTAATTCCATTATCCTCGTTATCCCCAAAAGCGCGGTCAAGCATAACACAATCTAACATCTTAATAATACAACCCGGTACGAACCACCTTCCAGTTCATTACCCATTCCTGTCTAAGGGTGAAAGCGAATCGAGGATAACGAACCTCTTGGAGCTCGTCGATGGTGGCGGGTTGCACGCCGAGGATCAATTGAAGAATCGTTCGGGCTAATTAATTGGAGAATAATCTGAGGAGAACTTAATACAGATATACTCGTCTATGTAACATGACGATGACTCTTGTCGAGAGGAAGCGACACGAAGTCGAGAGAAGAAATACGTGAGGGTGAAATTCTCGTTGTACGAATGCTGTATAAATTGGGGGACCAAATCGACAATATTAAGAGTGTATATCGATAAAATAAATACTCGCTCCAATTCAAACCAAGTCGAAATAATACCTTTGTGATGTATATCTATTTAGCAGGGAAAAATCAATAAAAAATACTCTAGCTTGTTCCAAATTTTATCAATAATATTACCATTTTTCTTATTTCACAATATAATTCGGACAATATAATAATATAATATACGATTAGATCTGTTAATATATTTTAAAATATATTATAATACATAAAATTATGTCCGACATGTATACGTGACTTTCTATAGCGAATTTTCGACGACCCAGAGGACGAAAAAAATGGCCTGTATCCCGACTAGGAATCGAAATGTGTTTTCTTATCAGGCATCTCTTCCTCGTGCGATTTCCGTAGAAATACCGATCGGCAAAGCCAATATCCTTACGTTTCACCAGGAGACTCAGAATCCGCGACCAGCATCACGAAATGGTATCGGTAAATCGAGGAATTCTCCGTTTAAGAGATACGAGCCGGCTGTACGTCAGGCAAGCGACCAAAAAACAATAACGCCGAGGAGAATTTTTACTTCCGGCCGGATGCATGCCACCGACTACGGTGCTGGGTGAATTTACATTTTCGTTGGCTGCGCATCGAATCATGCGTCCTCTTCCTTTTTCCTTTTTCGCGACGCTCGCGAACAACGCGCGCACGCGGTCCCACGATTTGCCTGTATTGAAGCGTAAAAAACCGACGGTCGTATGCGCGCATGACCAATACACGCGCGACTGGTCGGCGAAATTCCAAATAAACCGTCGCTGGAATCCTGATGAGATACGTGTGAGAAAAACAGATATTCTGTACAATTATATTATTAAGATGCGCGCGGGCCTGTGTTTCATTCATACAGATGATGACAAGCTTTTTGCACGATTGCGCGCGATACGAAAATGTGGAATGCGAGTTAAATCAGAATTATGTTTTCGCAGAAACAGTCGATCGATACAACACGGCGAGATACGGACCGTGACTTGTATAAATTGTGAATAAAATTTTGTAAGGTATATAACTGGACATGACGATTGCTGCATTAATGTTATTATCAATTCGTTATGGCTCTATGAAACTAAGTTCATAATTATATGAACTATACATAAATTTAATATTGACGTAATACAAGTATTAATAAAGGTTTTTCTAAAAAAAATAAAACTTTTAAAGAAAATAATTCGAAGAAATGTATCGATAAGAATCTGAACTGTAATTTAGAAGCATTGAGATTAATAAAAGCAACTAGGTATTAAATTAAATTTTTATATTACGTTATATAACGTTACGGACTTTTCTGATATACAACAATGAATACTTTAAGGAACAAAAGAAATTTCTCAGCAAGGTATCATATATTTTATATTATATCGATGCGCAGTAAAAAAAGTTGGAATTTTAATATCTTGACTAAAGCGGTTATTTTTCTCGGCCGGTGTGTCTTGATTCGCGAGAATGAACGATTGATCTTTACGATGCCGGCAAGTAAAAGGAAGCTATGAAAATCTCGTTGTAGCATCGATGAGGATTAAATATCGCGAATTTTTCTTCGATAATACGCAGGAGCTCACCTCGACGAGCGATCCAGAAGACCAGAAAAATGCAGAAATACGTTAAACGCGATAAAATTTTTTCGCGCGTAAATGTACCCGTTAACGACGTCAAGCGCAACTTCAGAGAGATTGCGAAATAATTCGGATTCCCTGGCAATGAATGCAAAATTATATCAAACGAAGTTCAAAGCGATATAAAATATCCTGCCTTGTTCCGTCCTGGAGATAAAAAAAAAAAGATCATTGTAATTTATACGCTCATTTCAATTTAGATTGAAATTAGGACTTTTATTTTGTTTCTCGAAAAATTTACAAAATTAATGTAAAATTAAATTTCTCTCTCTCTCTTTCTCTCTCTATAATATACACCACATATATTGCTAATTGTTACTATCTTTTTTATGTTTGCCGTAGCATCTACCATCAATTACTCTCACGACTTCTGTTACACATAAAATTATGACGTATACCGTTGCAATAAATCGGGAAATCACTATTTGCAAAACGAAAAAGCCGTACAGCCACCAACAGTAATTGATCGATGTAACTCCACAACAATTACTTTCCACTCGATATACGTGTGAACCTGAATATGTAAACGGTGGACAGAACGATCGTAGGATAACATAACGTTGATCTCGGTGAGCAGGCACGAGGGTTGGTTTAAGTGCGTGTTTAGCGGTTGCGATCCCCGATGGCCTTTTCCATGGGACACTAAAGGGCACTAAGGGGCAGTATAAGGCTCGTAAGGAGGAGTGGTAGTAGTGAGAGGTAAACCGTTGCACGTACTCAGACCACTACAATATAAAATCACTCCGCGTAAGCGCCCGACAAAGTATTGTCCGGTTCGATCTTGGACATATTTCAATACGGAAATCCTCACATAAGTTATAGAATACAAAATCTAAATATATACACTTTCACATACATACATACATACAATTAATCGTACGTTATATTAAAAAGCTGAAGATAATTTTCTTTCCTTATTCAGGATACAAACTTCAATAGATTATGTCATTATTAATATCGAGACGCTAAAACAAATTTTAGTACCTTGGATATTATATAAGAAATGAGTTGATAGTTTGTTTACTGTGTTATTATTAATATCGAGACGCTGAAACAAATTTTAGTACCTTGGATATTATATTAGAAGTGAGTTAATATTTAATTCACGAAATGATAGAAAAATATGCAGAGCTATAAGGCTCAATCGAAGTTAGCGCGAAGTACATGAAAATAAATTTTTACTTAAACAATCGACAATAATTTTAGTTTTAAAAAACAAAGTTACATTTCTTATTTTTAACGAATGATATAGCTACGAAATAAAATTAAAACATATTCTACGTTAATAATAATTATATTAAATTTATCACGATAAAACAAATAATTTTGAAATAGCGTGAGTATAAAAAGAAACCTAGATGCATCTTAAACACACCGAGAGAGTGCCTCGCTGGTACGATCGAATTCTTCAATTTGAGACTCGGGAAAACGAGATGACGACTATTCGAGTGGTGCGACATATAGTGTGAGACGAGCTGGCGCGGATCCAGAAAGTGCCAATTCAATCTTACTTCCCTTTCCGGATGTAAAATTTCAGGTAGCCGCGTCGAACTTCCGACTTCCGTTGCTCGTTCTGACTACTGTAGCGTTGCGAGTGTATGTTTCTGGTTCATTTGCGAATACGAACGACATTGTAATAACTCAGCCAAATTGCCAAATTATTTAACAGCATGTTTTTTTTGTTCCCTTATACATCTTTTGGAGCGAATTAGATCAGATTAGACCCTAAAACCTTTTGGAAAATTCGAGATTTGCAGTTGAGTAAAAACTCATTCTTTCATGACAATGACGATAAAAGATAAAATATATCCATGTTTCCCTTATCGTTTCTATATTAAGAATAGTATTATCGCGTTTGTTAACGATGCAATTTTAATTAATCGCGATGCGAAGAGTAATACTTGTATCAAGTAATTTAAACGATCAAATTTCTTGGCCAATATTACCATATTCATTAACGATGACGCAATTTTAATTAATTGTAATGCAAGGAAAAATGATAATATCAAGTGATTTAGACAAATAAATTACTTGAAATTTTGATTTCCAAAAGTCTGAATTTTTTTAACGTTCCATTCACAATTGGTTCCATTCAGATAATTATTATCAGTTTAATAATTGGTAATGATTACGAATTCGATCTATTCGTTGCTTGAAGCACAAAGATATATTAAATATAATATTTGATATATACATCCATGGTGCCATTAATTTATTCCGCGTACGATAGCAGCTGAGTGAGATGAGTGCGCCAGATGAGAAAATTATTCAAGATCCTCGAAGATATGTATTCCTCTTCGCCCTCGATTTTTCTCTAGCATCCCGCGCTTCGAATTTAATGAGGTCCTTTATTGATGAATGACATTTATCAAAGTATCTCAGTATCATCGAACCACGTGATCTAACGATATCACGTACTCATAATTCTCTGCTAACTTGGTTTTTCAGCGGAGATTGAATTTAGAAAATTACAAAACGGAAAGTAAAAGGACGCCGGTCTTTAAAATTTTAATTAAAAGTCGACTGAACAAAATATTGATGTTTAATATTTATCCTAAAACTGTACTGCCCGCTCGTTTTAATAAAATTGATTAAATTTTTAATCTTCGATATTAATGTAGACGGGTATACGGGCGTAGATATTATTGATTTATTAACTCTTGTTAGTTGTTCAACAAGTAAATAATATTTTTTTTTGTTCCTATTAATATTACAGCCCTCGAATTTAATTAAAAGTAATTAAAGTAAAAGTAATAAATACACATAAATGAATGATATCGTAGTATAACAAAGTAATAATATGTTATTCATTCATGTACGTACCTTAAATGATCCAAGATCTTTTACACTGCATGCCAGTTTGACATTTCGTCCTGCTGGTACTGTAATATTTCCAATTTCGTCAACAAATTCGGGATCAGGGATGGTGGTAACTGAAAAAAATAGTAAAAGTTTACGTTAATAGATATAAAATATCTATTAAAGTAGATAATTTTTTAATAATTGAGTTCTAAAGTAGTATATTGTACTAAAATTGCGAGAAAATTTCTAGACTAACATACAATAATTAACTAAACTCTGTATACATTTAATTATAATTATCTCACAAGTAATAAAACAAAATTACACATGTAAATGCTCAAATCATATTTCATCCCCGCGGTACTGCTTTACAGCATATTGTTTGCGCAGAGATAGACCGTTGTACCACATGAAATTTTAATTAAATTTTAATACGGTTGAAACGGGACATCCATGTGCGACGCCATAATGCGACAAAATCTTGGGCTAAATTTACCTGACAAATATGAGACAGTTTTGGGATCTGTCAGACATCGTCGGGCTTCGGAAGACGTGCAAACTCGATCGACAAAATCCGATACAAAGTTCGACGGCGGAATTTTTTGAAATCACAACGTCAGTGAGTTTCCACGAGTGCGCCAGGGGGAGCATATATACTATTCGTACATCCCCCGACGTTGCTTTACTTCGGGAAAGGCGATCGATCGATCTAGGGGCGGTGTGCGCGTGGCTGCGTGGATGCGCTTTGAGTTATAGAAGCTCACCAGTCGGCGTGACAGCTTAGTTATTGAATACAAAATGCAATTTTTCAAGTCTCTACGTACCCGCGGTATCCCGCACCAGCGCCAGTCTCCGACCATCGTCTCGGAGAAACGTGGCGGAGGTCCTTCGCGTGTGCGATGATCGAATCTACGAGAGGATTTCGAGATGCTTATATGGAGATCGAGTTCCCACCCGTCTGTCCCGACGCTTGTATTTCTCCATCCTGCGTGATGTTACTTCATGCGTGAGGCTCGCATTTGCGTAAGAACGCCACGCGTGGAACAGAAAAATTCGTAACCGATATGTCGCGAAAACGAGTTTATACACGATATCACTTTGCTACTGTCTATGTGCTAGTGTCTCAAATTAGATATACAACAACTTCCATTTATCATTTTTGGATGTGCTTATTTTGTTTGTTATATATTTTTTCGGAATGTTTTAAGTTTACTTATCTATAATCTCTTACATAAATGTTGCACTTTAAACATCCAACAAGCGCTAGAAATATCTGCCAAGATAGATTAATTTTTATTTTATTCAATACGCGTCATTCTCAGATATTATTATCGATTTTAAGAAAATTAATAAAAACACGTGGGAAAAAGCAGAATAAGAGAAAGTTATAAATCTGTAAAGCCTACGTACTTAGAGTTATTTCCGCAATAATACTATTTGAAACTTCAAATCCGATTTGACTACTAAAGTATGTCTCGTTGCAATTCGAGCATGGACTGTAAATAAGAAAGGAGTATAAAAGAGACAGAAAAAAATATATTATATTCTGGAAATAAAAATTTATTAAGATAAAAAATAATACAGCAAAAATAAAATGTAACAAAGTATTACAGTATTAAATAGAAAGAAACATGAAAGAAAAGGTTGAGAATAAGAAAGTACATGTGCCAAGTAAAAAAGAAGGAGAAAAAATGGATGAAAGAAAAGGATGTAAGAACCAGTAAAAGAGAAAAGGAGAGAGCTTATCAAACTGGATTTATCTCGGTGCGATTAATATATCATTTTTTCGTGAGTCATTTTATAGATTCTTTTTTGTAGAAAAGATATACTTCGGGCGGAAAGTCTCAACGGTCCTGTGATGACTTTTAAGGGTGAATCGAAGTGACTCTCACTTGTCGAGTAACCAAAGTGTACACTGCTAGAAAATTCTCTTTGGTCTGCTGCCATCGGCTTTACTATCTACGGATTCTAGCGGCCGTGCGGTGACACGCGTATGTGGTTTCCGACTGTAGAGAGACTACATTCTCCAAACTCTCTCGCTACTGAGTCTTTCTATACGTCGTCTGCAATTGCATTGCACGAAATGGACCGTGCGGGCGAGAGATCTTTAAAATCAAAAGTCTCTGGTGTCAGACTGTCGCTCAGGCGTGATTTTTATGTACCTGAATCAACAATTCTTAAGTAGTATGTAGAGACTTTTGCGGAGGCGCAACACGATTATAGACAACGCCAAGATTTTCTAATCAATAACGTACATTCGTCTTTTGTTTAATACATCTAATTACCAGCGACGCTGACAATGATTATGTTTATGCTAAATGATCATAATTTTCTATTATGAGAATACCATCGTGATGTTTTATCCGTCCATTTCCAGTTTTCTGACAATAACTGTAAGGAAACGATATCAACCATCATATCATTGGTAACGATGATCGTAAGGAAATGAGAGGGGCGAAATTGCTATTATATAAGTAACGCATGGCATATCAACATGAGATTTTGTACAAAGATCATTTCCCCGTACTAAATTACGTATCGTCTTTCGCGTTTAGAACAGTAATATTTCCACAACGTGTATGCTCTCTACTGCCGCTGCGTCGCGCCCGCACCGGCTTGCTTTTTCGCGAAGAGTGCGGCATAAAGTACATGAAGCGGAAAATTGACATAAACTGTTGCTCCTGGCACTTCTTCACGAGACCCTTTGCTCGAAGCGTCGTGCACGTTGTTGCGGTAGAGTATAAGGTAGACCTTCACGGTGCTCTCTTATACTAGTCACCGCGAGACACTCTCGAGATAAGTGCGGTCTTTGAGATTTACTTGACATTACCGGTACTCAAGTGAATTCCTCAATATTATCCAGATTACCGCTTCTTACATATGTGAAACGGAAATTTTAGCAACTAAATAATGACGATAAAAACATTGAGGTGTTCGTAGAAAAAGACTCAAGTCGTTCAAACGCTATTGTCAAATTTTTCGCAACACAAGCTAACACACACACACACACACACACACACACACACACATACATATATGATAAACTAGAACTAATATCTTTAAATCTGATACCACATAGATCTTGATTTGTATTAGAAATTTGACTTGTAGTGAAAACGCTTTAAATTGCTTCATACATCCTGTAAAAGTTCAGTCACGCGAGTGTCAAGAGTTACTCTTTCTTATGTAAATTCCTTCAAGTCTTCCTCCCTTTATTCTGAAAAACGGCCTAGACTTTTAACCGCAAGATCATAGGTTGTAAGAGATAAGAGTTATATAATTCTGGTAACATAATTCCATTATACTTTTTCCGGAAATAATAAATCAATGTCTAATAACAAGGTTGGCCAGTCAGCAATTTCTCGTGGTGTCGCGAATACCTTAAGATTCCTTTTTCTGTTATTCCCTCTACTTCTACTAATATATCTAAAAGAACTGACCGATTTGCTATATAACTTCAACTTACAAATTTCATTTTAATATAATTATAATGCATTATATTAAAAGAAAAAAATAATTTCCTATCTTCATTATATTTTAAAGCAAATACGTTATTACATATAAATTTTTTTAATTATATGACTCTTTGATACAGTAGAATGAGCATAATGTAGCACGTCGTTTAATTAAAATTTATACTTAATGAAAATGCTGACCTCTTTACTTTATATTAAAAAGTTAGATTATTTTTCGTTGTGGAAGTTAGTTATTTACAAATTTATATCATTAGTTGCTAATTGTTGACAAAAATTAAATAAATATTTCTAAATTAACTTTTATTTGACATTTATTATTTTTATATACAATATATCATGCGGGAAAAATCAATTTTTATAAATTTCTGTAAAATCTTTCTGTAATTCCCTGGAGAAGTTCCATGGAGAAGAAAGCATCTTATAAATTTTATAAGATTCTTACATAACTAGATTTACATAATTAGTGAATCAAAGCGATTATTACCGGGTCGAATTTCTTATGGATTGATGCGTAGCATGAGTACTGAAACGCGCGCGACACGTGACTGGAGACTTGCCGTAGATATTAATTAAAATTCGCGCGGGCACTCGACCCGTAATGAAGAGATCTCCCGCTCTTTAATCACCTCCGTCACATGAAAACCACCCCGACGACGTTCGTATGTGTGTATACGTGTGTATAACGCGCGTATAAGCACGCTTTTGTGCCGCTCCGTAAGTTACTCTCCTTTAGGCTCTCGCGGCGCAACCGAGAGTCCGTTCCAATTACACGTCGTGGTTATAAAGTTTCCGCAAATAATACGGCGGAAGTTGCTGATCTCCTGCAGGCTTCTTATCCCCACTATGTTCCGCCGCGTTTGTAAAAGGCCGTAAAAAAAATAGTCTTTTTCGCGACGCGGTTGGCTTGCGGCCGTGTCACTCATCGGACTCATTATAGCGACGGTCAATGCCTCGATGCCGTATCAATTATCGCACCGCGGAAGTTTCTTTCATCAAAACTATTTTCTCTGCGTAATTAAGAGTTTAACAGATAACAAGATTCCGGACAAAAGAAACACTATCGATGCGAATGACAAAGCAAATACTTTCTCTATTTAAACTTGATTCTATATCTTTGTTCATACAAATATTACGAAAAACCTACATCATGTAAATTTTAATATTATAATATTTTTTTCAGTGAAATATTGCAATGTTTAACACAAATACATATACAGCACAAGTACAGATTAAGAACTGCGATATGTAAAAAAAATCTAGTGAATCTCTTTAACAAAATGAATAATCGCTCGTTCAAAATCGCTCGTTCAAAAATATCAGTCATAAAACGGAATATTTTTAAACTCAATTGTCATTTTAAATAAAAGGCTAATTTAATAAAGAAATAAAAAAAGAAAATATATAGCGATATTAATAGTTTAGATAGCCGCAGAACCATATTTACATTAAAAACCGGCGAGTTTCGACGAGCTAAACTTTTAAAAGCGTAAAAAATAAATAATAGATGCTTGTCTCTTAAAAACTATATCGCAGACATCGTGCACGAAAAATACAGATAAGTGCATGAAGATCGAGTCGTGAAAATTGCAGCCTCGCGAGGAAAGTCACCGCTATGTGGCATTGGGATCGGATTGTTTTCGGATACTCGGGTTTTCATTAAATCGAGATCACAATCGCCTCGATTCCAGGGCACGACGGATAAGAAACCCGTCGCGGGGCTCTACGGGTCTGAACGTTCATCAGAAATGCATGGGGTTCCCGCGGCCGATTCCGCAACCAGAAAAAGGACTGTTTCCTTCTTGCGGAGGACCTCTACGTGGGGCTGTAAAGTCCGAAACGAAATCCGAGATAAGACGGTCGAGCGCACACATGTGCAACCCACACGGGGACACCTACGCATCGACCGTTCGTATACAATTTATATACATATCACCGTCTACAGACATTCCCCTGGAACGGAGTTTATCTTGATTCTACTGGAGTATTTCCTTGTCGATGCGTTTCACCCGCCGCTTTTCTCCTTTTTTCCCCCCGTTCTCCCGTTCTTTTCTTTTTTTTGGCTCGGCTCGAGAAAAACCACGCCCGTGGAATGCACTCTCGGCGTGCGAATTGCGCACGTGCGA
This sequence comes from Temnothorax longispinosus, assembly GCF_030848805.1. Classification (NCBI taxonomy): domain Eukaryota; kingdom Metazoa; phylum Arthropoda; class Insecta; order Hymenoptera; family Formicidae; genus Temnothorax; species Temnothorax longispinosus. Next base: position 24,039,918 of record NC_092358.1, read on the forward strand.
GACGAAGATTTTCGCAGATAAGATTTTTCAATGCTAATGTCACCTTAACGCCCAGCACCGACAATTCCATCAAATAATTTTGAATGGCTTCTCGCTTTACGATAATAATTTGTCTTATTATAAATATTTTTTATATATAAACAAATATATTTTAAATAATGATTCTTCTCATGCAAATTAGCGCTATAAATTATAAATAGCAAATTAATTATTTGAATCTGTCGAAAAATTTTCTTATATGCGTATAAGATATATGTAAATGCCGGTATTTATCTATACTATAGCGTAACTCTTGAAATGCATAAATATACATACATACTTTTTACTTACAGAAATATAGAGATCAAAATCTAAGCAGCTTTAAATAAAACAAGAATTGCTAAAAATTGTGAGCAGTCTTGATATCTAAAAACGTCTAAATCAAATCAAGTTGAATCTTTAATTTAGCTACTTTGAATTATTAAAAAATATCCAAATAAAAGCAATGCAATTTTAATTTGAATCATAGGTAAAAAGCGCATTCGAGAAAGAAATGCTGCGAAAATAATAATGCATTTGGTCAGTCAAATTGGAAACTTATAGGAAGGCGGAGTTAACGGTACACATCGTTTCCGGCGAGGATGCCTGACAAATGACAGCAGTCTGTCTATCCCGGGACCAATGAGTCGTCCTTATCAGCTGCCTTACGGCGCCGCAGCCTCTCGATTTTTCCTTTGGAAAAGCGAAAAAAGTCGCTGCCGGCTTACCTATCTATCGATATCACTTCTTTGCCATGGTGGTAGACTGATGATGGAAAAACAAGAACGAGAGCAGATAAACCTTTCTTTCGCGCCGACATCATCAGCTACAAAGATTAAGTGGCCTTAATAGAGAAATATCCTAGATTAGTGGCGCTAGACGATGACTGCGATCACAATTATCTGGCGTCGCGCCGCGCCGCAGCATACCGCGAAAAAACTTTACTACGCGCGCGCACGCGTTACCTCCTATTAATGCGGATTATCTTCCCTACCACGATCACATTGATCAACGTAAAAACGCGAGGATAGGACAAATGTTTCGCGTTTTTCATCACGTTTTTTTTTCTCGCGCCACGATGCCATCCGTTTTACTCGCGTACATGTTTTCCACCGCTTATTCCTCGACCTTTTCTCCGTTTGCAATAAAAATTGTGAGAAAATCATAAGATAAGAATAAAAATATCCTTTTTTTCGCTTGCACCCATGTTGCAAATGAAAGGTCAACTGCACAAACGAAGTATGATTTATTGATAAACTTTGGATTCAATCAATATCACAGTTTTGACATACATTATTAGAAATATAAAGCATATTATATTAATTCCACAAATGTTTCTTTTTACCAATATAAAGCAGTAAAAAGTTCAGATAATTTTCAGATAAAAATATAGTTATGTATAATAAATGTAGCTATTAGAATGTCAAAATTAGACAACGTTTATTTCTTTCTTCACAATGTTTTTAGCACACTCAACTAGATCTATTAATGGTTCAATTTGATAAAGTTGCAAAAAATTTATCAAACCGAGTTCTTTATTTAGATCAGCAGAAAAATTGAAAGAATTTTTCATAATAGTTTAACTTTAACTTAAAAAGTATAATAGGATATTATATCTACTAATAGGTATATTTCTTAATTTATCTTTTTATGTTAAAACAAGCTAAACAAAAATTTTATGACAGCATCTGTTTATCTAATGAGTCTTTCTCAGCCACCTTTTGGCCGCGCAGCCTTATGATTCTTCCTTTTTCAGCTAATTGTAAGTTTTCTTTTAAAGAAACTATAATATAATAATATAATAATATATAATAATTACAAATATAATAATAAAATATAATAATTAAAAAATCTAAACTTGAAGAGATATTCTTTTTCTATTAATACTCTTTTTCTATTACGAAATAGAAGCGATATCCGATTATCCAGACATAGTTTATCAATCAATTTTAGTTGATCAGTTGAATTTCAGTTATATATTTTCGTCGCGCATTTCAGAGGAACATTCCGAACGATTCCCATACGACGGATCGTCGTATTTTTAGGAAAATCACAGACGTTTCCCGCATTAAACTGAACTGTTATATTTGGACCGCGCGATTCCATCCCTCCCCCTTCCTGAACTCCGTTTATTTCCCTCTCTCCCGCCGCTCCTTTTTTTTTCTTCGAGGTCTCTCAGACTTGCTCTTATTCCCTACCTTATCGGCTCAGATCTCATAAATTTCTCGGAAAACGCGATTAAGCGGCCCCCAGGCCGTCTCCACCCCTCGCACGGATACCATTTACCTCCACTCTTTACCCGGATCCTGAAGCCCCTCCGCGACCCTTCCAATCTAAGTATTCAAATGAGAGAACCAACTTGCACCCCTTGCGCCGTACGCCGTATAGCTTTTTACAATCGTGAGGTCCTCCCCCGCATGCTCGTTACATTCTCTACATAGGGACGGGGACGAAGAAGCGAGCGTGGCGTAGTTGGGTGTAGTGGACCAACTCGGAAACTTGCGAACGACGGGAGAGCGGTCGCACACGTACATATTATCCGCGTGTAAAAGAAAGAAAAACGAGAATCGTAGCGGTATCTCTAGGAATTTTTCTTATGAAGAATCCATGCTGAAAAATTCCCACGTTCCTGCGCGTCCAAGAGAGGAGGTGTGGGAAGTCAGAGAATTTTATCTTAAAGTAATGCAGGAGAATGAGAGGAAGTTATAAAAAGCCTCGATCTAACCAGCGACGAAAATACCATTATAATGAAACTTTATAAGAAATCGATAACCTCGCAAGCGCGATACATTTCTGTGTTATTTCAACTCTGTGCAGCGAATTCGGTGTAGCGATTCATAACGTTCATGCATCATTTAGATTAATCTCATATCGTTCGTCTGTTACTCTGTTATTATATATATAACCATTAAACTTCTTTTCCTTATGATGTAAAGAGACGATTAAAACATCCGACCGGGGGGAAAGATACTGGATTTGTTTTGCCAGTGATAGAATCTAGAACTGCTATCCCCCGAGAAGTCTGGCAGTCGAATGGCGAAAGACGAAGATCTTATCTAAATGAACTGCCGGCGTCGTAACTTCGTACATACTCTGGCTAAATGGTCGAACGACGTGGAAATGTTCCGTTTTCCCTGAGAAAAGTATAATTGGACGCGGATGTAAAATGAGAAAGTTTGACTGCGTTTCGTTCCCGAAAACGAGATCCGATAAATTTCTCGAGATATTAGAACGTATACTCATCGTTGCCGTTAGGTAAATGCCGCTCGAAGGTAAATAAATGTTCAAACAATCTCGAAAGCCGAAGGAGGATTAGAGATCGTATAAAAAATATATATATCGGAGCATCCCGTGGGGAAGCATCATTTCGGCGCTAAACAGTTTTTCCAAACTGCTATAACCCGGCATTGCTTTCAACGCCGGTAAAATAATATTCTTTCATCCATCAATCTGCAGTAAAGTAAATCCTCTCGGGACTCACGTATCGTGTGACGGATATTCAGCGCTCCCGCGAAGAGAGTGAGGTAAGACGCGCAGTGAGAATATCGGATTTACGTACTATGCAACTCGCCTTTTGCCTGCCGCCGCCCGCGTGCTCTCGCCATAAAGGCTCGTCTTCCTTTCCGACTTCGTCTTCAAACGCGATTTCCATCTTTTGTCTCGCGTCGCGTGACGGACCTCGTGCCGAAGTCTAACGCTTCGCATTGCGATAGTCACTTCGCATATATATATAGTCGGTGTTTTAACACTCCCCCAAAAGATCGTAATCGAAATACTATTCCCTAGCATGAAATTTTCCGCCATAGCCAGCGCGAAATCTTGTCTGACTCAAAACTATCTGTATTCGCTTAAAGAGAATGCGATTCGAGCAACCGGATAGGAAATTCAGACGAGGACAGCCATGACGATTAATGGAGTTCCGATCAATATTTCATTGAGGGTAATTTGCGAATGCATTTTCGTCCGTTCACCGTACATTTGAACTTTTCCGTGCTTCCGGAAACGTGTAATGCAAATTTATTCGTTTATGAGTTTACACAATCGATTATGTGCCCGGGCATCAGCAGATTTTACCGTCGAAAATTAATCTCTTCTTAATTACCGTAACATCATATTTTCCGATTCTACAAATAACGGCTAAAAGAACGCAATCCACTGCACATAAAGTCGGAAAATGGTCGTAGCGGGAGCTTAATGGACGGTATTGCCCCGTGTCGATCTGAATTGTATAGTACGACGTCCAATAGGTTGCCCTGCATTCGTCTACGCTCCCTCGTCGCAGCAGTTAACCGATTTTAATTTCCTGCGCGCCTTTATAGCCGCGAAGGTTATTATCCCTTTCAACCTTTCTAGGACGACATTCGTCGACGTGCCTCGCGAAATCTCGCACACTCCCATCGGGACGCCAAATAAGTGCTGCGCTCTGCACCTCGGTAAACCCTAATAACGAATTCATCAGTATTGGCCGAAACATGATATACGCGCAAGAACAATATTTCTTTCCCTTCCGCTTCTGCACCGGGAGAGGGAAAAAGATCATCGTCGTAACTGCCTGTCGAGAATTTTATGACTGTGTACGTAGGATCTTTATGGCGCATGCTGATTTATGTGTGGCAGATCCGTGAAAAAGTCACAAAATCTACAAAACCGACATGCTACAAAATTTAGTCTCAACCTCAGATTTTCATATATTATTGATAGTATATTATCCTCTGTTCCACTCTCTCGCTGAAAAAAGATTGCCTGTAATATTTAAAAGTATTACATATACAGGGTGTTACCTAAGTAAATACACAAATTTGAAGGGAATATTCCTTGGCTTATTTTAAGAAAAAAAAAAGTTCTATAAACGTGTGTTCTAAACTGCTTCGTTTTCAAAATACAGGGTGTCGAAGTTGTAAAAAAAAATGAAAATTTGGAAAATTTGGAAAACGTTTAAAGATATTTTATTCAAATTTGATATGCGTACGTGGTATTAAAGAACTATTTTCTAGTAGCGAAAAAACATTTTTAAATCCAACAGGAGCGTGCGTTTTTGACACTCTGTATTTTGAAAACGAAGCAGTTTAGGCATGTTTATAGGATCTTTAGACATGTTTATAGAATCTTTTCTCTCTTTCTTAAAATAAGCCAAGGAATATCCCCTTCAAGTTTGTATACTTGCTTAGATAACACCCTGTATATCTGCTACATATACAAATGTACGTGAATATCACATTTCTCTTATAAAAATAACGATTGACGAGTTTAAAAAAGAGGTGAAATAGACAACTATAAACGTAGACATCCACACATAAATAAAAACGAAATCAGTTTTGCGGATTTAGCATCATTCACACATTAATTGTGTTTCGTTTGTGCCCCTTATTTTAAAACTCGTTCAATTCATATCGGATAAAGGCTCAAAATGTAAAAATTGCAAAACCAAAAATGTTCGAAAACGGAAGAGGGAGCAACAGAGCGGAAGTCCGAATGGAGAAGGTTGAGCCCTCGGCGTGTTTTCTGGTCACATATTTGTAAAGTACCCGGCAGCCAGCCGCGCTCTATTCATTTCTGTCCGTACGACGGACGTCCCGGATCCCGGTGCATGCCGCTCGCATAAATTCCGACCACGCAGCATATGAAAGAAAAAAGATTTCCGCCTGCGGCACGCATGGAAGATGACGGTAGGATCCTGTTAGTAGAGACGGAAGAGTATAGTCAGGGAAGGATATTCAAAAGAAAAGTGATCCAGGATGAATCTGTCTTAAGAATCTCGAGGGAACGAATGTTGTCTTATTCATTGTTACCTTCAAGCATATTCTGCCTTCGCCTGAGAATAATAACAAATTCATCAGATAATGAACATGCAGAATTCATAATTGATAATAAGAATTTCTTCAAATAGAAGGATAAATTAAAAATATGTATTTGACTGAATTTTTTCATTCAATCTTATATGTATTACGGATCATAATACACTTCTGCTAACTTGCAGAACGTTTAGCGATAATTGTTTAAAGTGTTGTTTATATTTCATTTCATTATATTTTTTAATGGTATAGTTAAGAACCTGGGCATTCAATCCGCGCGATTATGAATTCTTTTCCTCTGTTTCTCATCTTTTCACTATATCGAATTTAAGTTCTGAGCAACATTTATCCTTGGAGCGAAGGAGCAACGTGAGGTGAATATTCAGATACAGAAATATAAGAAATATACATACGTAGAAGAATATTCAGACGTAGGTTGGGTCAATTCTACAAAGCACAGAATAGGAGATTTTCTTATTCTGCTGATATTCCCATATGTCAGGCACGGTGGCGAGAGATGCATCTTGCAACACGTCAGTTTAATCTCAGATATCGAAAACGCCATCACTATTTTTCTTTTGTATATTTCTCGGATAACGATAATTTTAAGTTCAAATGTATACACATATATGTTACTGTTCTATATATTGCTTTTGACTAGTAAGATTAAATTTTCACAAATATCGTGATGCTTCAAAAATTCATTATTGACCAAAATTTTCAAGTGTACTTGCTGAACATCTAAAAGCACATGTCTAAAACCACATATGATAGAGATAGCATCTATTCTATTTGTTCCGTGGACACTTTTGAAATAGCTAAAACACTGATAAATAGAGAAATGTTGCACAAATACTAACAAAAACACCAGATTTAGAAATCAGTAAGCAGCTGAAAAATATGAATTTTATTATGTCAAAGATAAACAAGAAAGCTAGCTAGATTATATTTAGCGTTTATATCACGTTAGCCAGATATATGTGATTGTGTATTGGAATACAAATAGATCGAATAGACAATTAGTTGAACCGCGCGATTGATATTGCAAACGGAATGTTAAAAGTTAAGAGGAACCCAGCTGCGATGAGGAAATACGATGTAAAACGTTTCCAAACGTGGAATGTAGCGCGACAGTTTTCAGCGCTTATTCGAAATTGTATCTAGACGAGTGGCGCAAATATTCCATGAAAATGACGCATCGCGGTTCGCGTTTCCCCTCGTTGCCGTCGCTGAAGTTTGTGCTACACATTTTTCCCGCTTCTCCGCCGCGAGTTTAGCAGTATGTCCATCTATCCGTCCGATATCATCCAATTGCGGAAAATACCGAACGTGGTTAACCGCACATATCGTCGCTACAAACGAGTCGCGGGCCCGCGAGCCAAATCACGAAAATTCGAAAAGCAATACAACACTTGGAGCTGATACGCGCTATTATTTCAGGCGTAAAGAGCCAAATGGCTGGGATGTTCATCACTTCCGATGGACAAAGATGAAACGCGTTTAAATGATAGCGACCAATCGACCGAGCGATAATCTAATCGTTACTGTGTCGTGCGTCGACTATTACATAAAATGACAGTTTCCATGATTAATCGTACGCTATGCTATGCAATGCTATATTCACTTGATGTCACTCACGGCTCGAAACGTACTTTATCGAAATATTTCGAGAATTAATGAAAAGTTATATCTGTATGCATAATATGTATATATCCATTTATCTAATTACATATGTACATGTATTACAATTGTACATGTATCAGAATTATACTAAGCACACATTTATAGCTTTTTTGCTTATAGCTTCTTCTGCCACTCAACACTGATTAGGCTGTTTTACGATAGACATAATAATTGAAAATATCATTTTGTCACCGTTATTTTTATATTAAAAGTACCGTGTGAAGTTTTTTCAAATTTATTATTGCAATGTCTCAGTAAATAATACGAATCTCTGAAGTAAATCCATTTGACCATTCGCGTCATTCGTGAGAAAAAGACTAAGATATTTTTCTCGCAAATGTAAACGTCGATAACAGAACAACTGAAGATTGCACTTCTAGCCGTTTACTCAAGTATAACAACGATATTATCCGTGCATTACGAGAAAATACATTCACTCTTAAGAAAACTGATTTTCTGTTTATCCCGAAATTTGGCCATGCTATGCATCTGCATCTGAATTTGTTACCGATACTAAAGTCTGTATAAACGAACTTTTAGAACTGATAAATGCACATATTTATCGATAAAAATGCGTTCAGAATACGGGCTTAAGTTTTTAAAATAGCTCCTATGAAACGTGTCCTAGAAGAGAACAATATTTTTTTTTTTAATACCGATTATTCGAGTTCGCGTCATCTTTCTATTTGTGTTATATCGTTGATAAGATGAATGAAATAAATTATGATGACATGACAGTCGTAACGATAATCAATAAGCTAATAAACTAACCCATCATATCCCCTAACAATAGAACTATATATACACACTCTCAGAAAAGATTTCTAGATACAATACTATTAGGATCGAAATAGGGCCAATCATATTTAGTATTGAAAGAAGAATATTTTAATCTTAAATAGAAGAATTCTTAAATCTAGAATAATTCTGAGAAATTTAGAGGGATAGCATATCCAAGATTATTTTAATCTAGATTTAAGAATTCCTCTATTTAAGATTAAAATATTCTTCTTTCTAAAAGTTTAATTTAAGAATTCCTCTATTTAAGATTAAAATGTTCTTCTTTCAATACTAAATATGATTGGCCCTATTTCGATCCTAATAGTATATTGTATCTAGAAATCTTTTCTCAGGGCGCATAAATACGTAAATTCGATAAGATCGAAAACCATATAAACTAGTTCTCTTTAATTACGATCAGAACTATTTCTATTGTGAAAGATTTGATTTATTCGCAAATTTTCCTCCAATAATCGGAAATTATATGTATGTGGACTTTGCACGACTCGTGCACGTCACGGTTCTCGAATTTGAGTTGTTTAGTTATCTAGAACGAATGACGCTGGTACGCGCCAACACGAAATGACCGCGCCAGAGAAATAACGGTGGCGCGCGGCGGGGAGCGCGTTATAGTCGCGCGTGGCGATCGGCTACGGCAATTTGCGACAACTAATCTAAATTCAAATTGCCTCGAACAAAACTAATCTAGTGGTCACACGGAGCGCTCGCAGTCGCCCGGCCTCGCAACTCGCGCCACTCCGCGCCACGCCGCGCCGCTACTCTTCTGTTTCACGTCCCTTGCTTTCACCCTTTCACCCTTTCGTGCCGTCATCCGAAACGTGTGCTCCATCGCACACCGATAGACCGCGAGTGACAATCGACCGAGCCCCGACTTGGTTAAAATCTACCCGCGTAGACGCATACGAACGCTGATTTAGAAACCGCCGGTCCAATTGTTTCATATACGCGCTCGAATTGTATCGTATCGTGGCGGTACGAAGCAGATCGAATAATAAAGTTAGTTACGAAAGCGTGAAGAATGATCGAATTTAGTTTCTCTAATGCTTTCAAGGAGTTGCGTGAGATGTTCGGAACAACTTCTTCACTGCCGTGCATTATAGTTTCAAATAATTAATTTTTATTACCGCCTTAAATATATTTTATTACGCTTCTCGATGCACGAGAAGCGTAATAAAGTATATTTGTAAAGTAAAAATTATATTTGTACAGTAAAAAATATATATTTGCGCTATTCAAACAACGTGTACAAAACATCCGCTTAGAAACGGATACAAAACGGATTAGAATATCCAGAACACAAGATATCAGGATGGTTTTAAACAGTTGACGACCCCAGGATATGTCAATTAGGATTTTCGACGATTATATCTTTCGGCGGAAGCGTATAGATTTTTCACCGTTCGCCGAGCAAGATTTTTCCAAGAAAATCGCACTTAAATCACGACGCGAAAACTCGCCAGGCTGGCTGGCGGAACACATTATAAACGTGCCGTTCCACGGATATTTCGCATATTTCAGGAATTCCACTCAGGAGGGTTCGCGTTTGACGCATGACTCATCGCCTTGCGTAAAGAACACCACTGCATTTTCAGCCACGGCGCGGCGCATCGCTGGCCAGTTAAGCTCAATCAAATTAACTACTCCAGATTAACTAATTCAGACGCGCGAATATAAAATAAACGAGTTCATTAAAGAGTTGCGATATAAAATTTTTCTTTCAAGTGAAGAATCATTTTAAATCAAGCATAATTAGAAATAATTAAGTCTTTGCCACGATAAAAATATGTTCTCAGGCCGAACATGTTCAGGATAAAATAGGATCCCTCGATACACGATTCATTTCATTTATGAATAAATCAAACATATTGGTGCAATACGCCGATTTTTTGAAAATCCAATTTTTGCTTTTTTAGAACATTCCTTTTTTAGTTGAAAAACAACGGTCACGTGGTTATGTCGTGTTGATAACCGAACTTTTACACATACATGTTCCAATTTTCGGAACACACCATTGAAACATGCCTCCGAAAATCTCGACGGAGCGAAAATGCCTCGCTGAAAAAACATTTCGACGTCAAGGTATTACGGCTTTAATCGTGGACTAGAGGCGATCGTGTTTTAGGTTTTAGGGTTGGGGCCAAGGAAGGAACTTGTAAACCTGAAGAAGCAATATTGGTTCGACGGTAGGAGTTACCGAGCCACAATTCATTACGAAAATCGATTCGCCGGCAATAGTGGCTGATTGGAGGTGGTCACTAGTTTCATCTCTTTCCCTCTTCCTATTTCGTTCCTTCCTCTCGCTCTTTTTCCCTCCGCTCGTTTTCGTTTCAGCAATCATTTGCGGATCGTAGTTACCCTAAGTTTGATTCGAGACAAACTGTATCGCGATTCAACTCCTTAAATTTAAACCGGAAGAACGTTTAGGAATCTTCGTAGACGATTCTTCGCCGCAATAAAATGTTATTCCGTTATGGTAAACTTTTATATTCGTTGTCTCAGATAGATCACGGAAATAACATTTGCACAATTGTAACAAAACTGCAATAATGTTATTTTTAATAAGAATAAAATTGAAAAAAGGGAGGAATTTGTTGAAACAGCAACTTTTTTTGCGTCTAAAAATTCATTATGTACAATTATTACATTAAATATATATATATATATATTTATTGTCATGTACAAATATGGTAATAAGACCAAGAGTGAGAGAGAAAAGCAAAAAACGAGCTCTGTAGCTTTATTCGAGAACTTTTTCGATTTGGATTGTTTCGCGTTCAAAAAATACCATAATAAAACATTTCTTCTTTTATTATGTATAACATATATTTTTTCCCAATGCATAATAACATGGTTCACAAAACTTGCTGTGGCTTAACTTTATGCGTATAGCATCGTGAAAGAGCTTACCTATGCTTATTTTACGACAAATACAAGATAGCTATAAATTGTGTGTTAAATTTTTACGATACCGAGGGATTTATATTCATGTAACCGCGTAACTAAGATTTGTGTATATTTATATTTTAGTTATTATAAGAGCTCTCTGACACCTCGCTATGAAAATCAATATGCCGCGCGAACATCCACCTCTTTCCGTTCGTCGGTACTTGTTTTACTTTGAATTCTTTACTTTTGATTTAATCTCATATTCCTAACAAATTTTTGCAATAAGGATGAGAAGAGGATAGTATTAAGTAATAAATATCGGTGCGCGTTATCGCGCAGGAAAAAGGACGTCTTTAAATCCGGAAGTTTCGTGACGCTAAGTGATGGGACAACAGTGCACGAATCAGGACAATAAAGGTCCGCCCTGTCTGCGAGGGGTTGCTGTACGCGGCGCCTCACACCACGTGGCATTGTCCCGGCCGGTATTTGTGATATTAAACTGTTTAATCACCGAACTATAGAAAAAGCGTGAGTGCCTACGGTCGCGCGCGTCGTCGTTCGTGAGTTTCGTATGCGTATCTGTGTGCACATCGGTTCCCGCATAGCTCGTAAATCTCACCCATTCCGAGTTCCCCTGTATATATACCATGGAGGAACGGACGTTTATACACCGATACAACATGCTTGTCGTAGCCGATGGGTGAGTGTACGAAACATCCAGTTGAATCGACGAGGAACAGAATGCAGAGGATGAGGAGTGAAATCGGAGGGAACAACAAGTTACACGGTAGTGGCGCGAGAATCCTTTCCTCTCTTTCTCTTTCGCGCTTTTAACCACTTTAATATAAAGCTCTGACGGCTTATCCTTCCTCCAAATAAAATTAGCGAGGCTTATGAATTAATATACGTTTTAACCATTCATGTAATGATATGCAAATTTTATTCATCTCTCCATTCCGTTTATTTACGCCTTAATTACATAATTACAATTGTAGAATCGGAACTATAAAACTTGTATCTATCTAATATTCTTCTCGAACAATTTTTATAGCGATGATTCGATAGTTCGGATTCAGTAATATAAATAGGGTCTAAAATTTCTAGCAAAATTAAATACAATCGATGCTATACGTTCAGCTTTTGGAGCAAAACCATTCATCGAGAAAAATTTGCGTCAACGCGAGTAAAATTTATCGATATATTTTATTCTCTCGCTATCATTAATTGACCGCGACTCATGGCGACGGGCATCGATAACGGGCATGAAAGAAAGGATTAGTGTCGGTGTGAAAATCGCAAAATAGAAGGAGAATATAAATAAACACGAATATATAGATTTCGGTGCGGGATTTGCAGATCCGGGAGAGAAGCGACATCGGACAGTATATTGCACCGCTTGTTGCACCGCAACGAAACGCAATAACGTATCGGTGCACAAATGTCAGTACGGTTGTCTGTCGCGGCACATATACACCGCGGGCGAAGCTGTCGAGAACCGAAAGTATAACAACCATAATAGGCTCCTGAATTGTGTGGCGAACAATGGGCAAAATGAAAAACGACCCAGCGCCTCTTTCTCTCTTTTTCTCTTTCTCTCTCTTCCTTTTTCTTTCTCTCTGTCTCTCTATTCTTTCTTTAAACTTTTTTGTTAAATGAATTTCATCTGTATTTTTTAATTTAAATTATGAATTTTTTTCTCATAGATAATTTTACATCGTTAGTATATGATGTAAAATATTGATAAACGGAATAGGGAACTCTTGAATTTCTCGCCTTTTGATGCTATTCCAATAGTATAAAATGTTCACAAAATACATTAAGACAGTAATACGATAAGACAGATATATGTGAAATAGCTTAATGCAAAAGTAACACCTACTTATGCATTAGCAATAGTTTACCAAACTCATCCCAGTACCTATCGCCGACAAACACGTATTTCGCTCGTTATTCAAAGTTTACAAAAGTCTAATGAGAGATCTCTAACCGCGATAAAATAACAACATACATTATTTACGAGAATTTTATTGTCCAAAATAAACTAGTAAAATTGCTACATCTCTCATCTCATCACGCGGCGAAAGTTAAACTTTGCCTTCAAATATTTTTGATTATTATTTTAATTCGAGTATTATCGCGTTCTGCACCCAAATTATCTTGTATTACGCCCGAGTTACTTCCTAAATTATCTCGCGTAACATACATAAATTGTATCGAGCAATAAACGATATGTACATTGGCACAAGCATTCCAGCCATACCAAATTTAAAACGTAATTCCGGTATTTTAGTACAATTTTAATAATGTGTTCTGAGATATTTCCATAGAATTTAAAGTATCTGTGTTGTCAAAATTATTATAAATTCTCTTAAATTACTGCACACGCATACCGGAACTCATTTTCGATAATGAATCAAAAAGCACGTTATTGAACAACAGTATAATGTAATAATACAGCTCTTTATTTTTAACATGGCTCTTTATTATACATATATTATAGATCAAGTTTATTATTACAAGGTACGATACATCATAAAATTTGTTAAGAATTTTTGGTAATGTAATGCACGAGTAAATTTTTTATACATAAGTAAAACATTATACATTTTATATGTTCAATCAAAAAATTACTTACTCTACTAACTCGTGTTATAAAATTACATTACCAGATATAAGTGTGAACATAATTTTGATTTCAGCATTTTCAAACTGATTTAAAGTTATACGTGCAAATTTATTTTAATACTGACACAATTTGACGTTTGCATAGTGCCCGAATTATATGTACATATATCGAAGGGATATTCTAAAGAGATATTCTGTAAAGTAAACGGACGAAAAATTATATCATATTTGCCGTATTTTGCTGTAGAGAGTACAAACAAAAATATATCACGTAGTATTAATTCTTCGCGTTAAACGCTTGATATTATAATTTCAAGGATTCTATTTTGGTTCCCTGAATCTCGAGGTCATTATCGCAGGCTGCTTCTTCGGAAACTCCAGATCAAAAGCCTCAAAAGCTTTTTTTTTTCACTCTAAGGTGTTATAACCTCAGCCACTAAATAAGCACCTCTCACACAGTATGGCATGAAATTATATAAGAAAACTAGTCCACCGTGTAGCTACCACAATCTGTCCCGATTTCCAGCATGGCGTAGGACGTGACAGCTTTACGAGGATAATAAGCTAGTATTACGCCCTCACGGTGAGAGTTTTTGCAAATTGAAGTAAATTCCATTCCCATCCCTGTATTCCCCCCTGTCGTCCACGATGGTGTACGATGCGTGAAACCACATTCTCCGTAAGTAATGCTTTACTACGCTCGTTGGCCTGGTTCTCTCGTCTAGATCGCAGTCCTCCAGACTTCATAAGAACCCTCTCGCCCGAGTGCTTATATCCGCGTCAAAGCACCAATAATATCATCAGCCACATTTTAACGTAGCAATCGACAGTCGTAAGGCTTTTCGCGGTTATGATGCAGTGCTACATGATACCATAATTATATGACGTGCAATTATGTATATATGTATATGCACAATCATATGGATATATATTATATGTAATGAAAATCTAAAATTTCATCTCAAATTGTATGAAAAATCCGTAATTAAAATAGATATGAAGTCAGTAATATTGATATACTGATGTAATTAGTGAATGTATTTATATGACACAGATGATATCTCTATACGAAACGATTTCTAATCTTTACATTTGTGACGCTGGAAGCACGAATAATTTTTTGTTGTCGACGTATTATGGATCGTAATATCGAAATTCAAACTCGCGCAAGGTATATCGGTTGCATTTCCCGAATAAAACTGTATCCGTTGAAATATCCATGCATCCAAATATATTTGTTTATCCGTGCACCGAGAGAGCGGATCCGCGTATCTTTAACAAGTAGTCACAGACAAACTTGGCCAGTCCCGACAACACCTTCTCGTGGTTTTGTTCCTCGACAGAGTGGAAATATCCCCTCGAAATGTTTTCCGCGAAGATAGTACGTGCTCTGTGGTTTTACCCTACCTTCCTCACATGAATATTCACGGCTAATTTGTAAGAAGCTCTCCAAACAACGTTGCTACATACCGTCTAACCGAGCGTACAAGCACTCATACACGTGCGTACCAACACGACTCGACCATCAGAATTTACCTTTAATTATCGTAAGAGCGAATAAAAGATCGTTTTCACGTGTAAACAGCGAGAATATTCGTCGATAAATTCAATTTCAGCGTCGACTATCGGTACACGTTGGAAAATCTTCAATTCAGAATTACGTTAGTGCAAAATTGAAATCCTGCTAGGAAGAGAACAATAAGTTACACGAGAGAAGATGGATAATTTGCGATAGAGAAAAGCGTACGTTACATGAGAATAATATCTCGACGATAATCTTTTAACAATTGAAATTTATATATGGATATATATATACATATGTATTGTAACTTGGCTCTGAAAGAGGAAGAAAAAGCGATAATATATTGATTACATTTTATTAAAATTGTGGGAAATAATAAAAGATCCAAATGTCTGGCAGCGAACCGGAAAAATATTGAGGAAATTATTTGCAACCGTATACACGATGTACGGTTCAACAATGAAATCTGGAATAACGTCGATACGTACGCGTATATAGAAAACATCGCATCGGCGACACTTTTGTGCTCGGGCTCAACACGCTAGAATTCTCATAAAATGCAAATATTATTAGCATTCCCCGACGTCCTCTTACACGCGACGTCCGCGATCTTGCCAATATACATGTCTACGTATACGTACCGTACTTGATATTCAGATGATGAGATTTACGACAGATACAAAGATACATTGTCGGATAGTTCCCTACCGTTTGCACATTCGTTTCAATTCTTCGTCGAGTGAATATGCGTGAATTCTATATACAATGATTCTCTCCATGTGTGGACGATCCACATATTTGCATAGGTATACCCGATATTAAGATTATCGACATGACACGTTTGCGTAACATGGTTCTCGTGAACTCTCCCGATTCACTGGCTTATTGTTCGTAAATTATGTTTTACGCAAGGATTTTCATCGCTTACGTTATTAAAGTTGGGAAAGTTATACAATAATTAGCACATTCACAAATTTACGATTTTCTAAAGATTTTAATAAATTAAAAAAAAAAAGAAACAAATTTAGTTCTTTAAACTCATTAAAATCTTTAGAAAAGTACAAAATGTTGTAAATACAATTTTTAATTTAATTAATTTTAATTAATTTAATTTTATCTTAATTAATTTAATTTAATTTAATTTAATTTAATTTAATTTTAATAAATTAAATTAATTTAATTTAAATTAATTTAAATTAATTAATTTTATTTTATCCTTTCAAATAGTTATCGTTTTTTTTTCTCTGTAAATAGCTTTAAGAGGAGAAAATATTATACAATATTCATTCAGAGTATTGATGTTGAACATACTACATGCCCTGAATGACAGTGCAATACCGAGAGTGACATTCCGTTGAGCTAAACTCTTCTCGTCGCAGTCAAACCAAGTTTTACCGTTGTAATTATCGTTCCTCGACCGCATGCATGCGTATTCGAGATGGTAGGAAAAGAATTACATCAGATATAAAGGAGTTCGGCATTTTCTTCGGTTTACGAGCGCGCTTGTTACGAGGGCGTAAAGATGCCCCGCTTTTATTAAATTCTATCCCGGTGAACACACCAAGGTCCGAGTTATATAAACGACGTTACATGCCTTCGGGCGACATTTTAGGAGTACCTAGACGACTCTACGATGCGTTTAACGGCCAAATAGTCGATCCATCGTGTCAGATTTGTGTTCTGATTTGCCTGTTTCCTAGTATGCTCGGTGGAAGAGAGCTAGGATCATTGCGTCCGTCTCGAATGAGGGAATAAAGCTTAATAAAGATGGAAACAAAGTAGATCTCTGACGCACGGGCGAAATAATCAATCGCAATAATTGAGCGCATTCAGTTGTAAATAAAAACGCTAATTCAAAGCTCTCGATCGTACATGGTATCGCATTGCGTTTCGATGGATTACTTTCGTATCCAATTAAGATACGATTAAAAACATTATTAGAAATAAAAAATAAAACGCTCACGTAAAACGCGACACGTGAGAAATCCAACTGATCATTAGTATTCTCTATCAGTGTGCCGTTCGCGGATGCATAGAGTTTATGTTTTATGTGACGTTTGCGATTGCAAGGCAACGTATTGCCAGATGCTTCGTCTGATTTCCCCCGAGATCACGCTGCGCTACACTTTTTAACAACGAATTATAAACTTTCAGTTGTGAATTGGGAGAGAAATTTCGATTATTTTCGTTTGAAGCGATAATTGCTCGCTCTTTCCGTTCTTAAGCGATACATGCGTGTGTGCGATATACCTAAAGCTCGAACAGCTTTTTTTCTGAATATTCGAGGTAAGCGGCAAAACTTGTTTTTATTTCAACGCCGGAAACCAGAATGTTCAAATTTTGGTGGTTCGCATTTAAAAGCTTGATCCGCAAAGAGTAAAAATAGCGGTCAACAGCACGATTTTCGACCCGACCCCCAAGTTGTGAGAAACGACGGCATAAACCATTCATCGTTCTCTTGTCACTCCGGATCCGATATTTCCCGTCTCTGTAATACTTTAATTATGACGGATTAACGCTACGTTCTATATAGTCACGTGTAATTAAAACGCCGCAAAAAGATGATTTGGATTAGCGAGGCGAAATAAAGCGGAAGAGCTAAGAGCTGCCCGGCTACCTGGTTTCCCTGTTTACCAGACACATGACGTAGGACGTCCCGAGAGAGAGTAACGTCCGGCACAAAGATTACTCGTTTATCGGGGGCCGAGTGATAGATTCGTTATTACTCGTGGATCTCATATTCTACACACGCCAGGTGACCGTGTAATAGGGAAAAGGGTAATGGCTATTCAGTATGCATTGCTGTCCCTCGGTACGGGGGTAATATCAAGCTCTCAAGTACATGATACGTTCCATACGGTGCATATATACATGTATCGTGTGTTTATGCATAAGTGTATTGCGCAGTTACAGTCGAATGAACATGCTTGCGTGTGCATAATATGTATATGTATATGCGTATGTGTATGGGCACGTAAGACGTTATATCATATATCTATATATATATAATCGCGCCTTTTAACTTTTTTAAAAAATCGCAATGACATATGTGTTCGATCGATCGGCCGTTTACAAAAGGGACGCACCGAAGTGATAACCAGCAAAGTTGTCAATCTCTTTCGGCTCTGCCAGCCGATTATCAACACGTGACAATCCGCAAAAGATTTGATGATGTAATCGGTCAAGATTTTATTAACTAACTTCTTTGTTAACGAGGTGTTAATAAGTTTGCCAAGACCGACGAAAAAGTTGGGAGAATAAGACTGTTCGTATTACATTAGAATCCGTGATCTATCGATAACTTAGCTCGTATAAGAATAAACTGCTAGTTCGTTAAACTACTTATCGCGTTTGTAAGTGTCCAGTTGAACTTGATTTACTTTGTTTAGTGCTTTAATCTCTTGCATATTGCTGTTTTACATTCGAATCATTTATTTCATTCGGTTATACGTGTAATACGGATAGAAAAACGCAGCACATCAAAAAAGAAACTTTAAAAAATTATAGGAATTTTTTGAAACATGCGAAGAAATGCAAAACAGATTCTATCAGAACTTGCCGCGTAAGTCACTATCGTTCTTATATGCTTCGATTGCGCATTGATGCAATTTGCACATTTTTAAATCTCTGTCGGCAGTGTTTTGTAGTTGATAATAGGTTGATAATGCTGATAAGAATCAAGGATTATAAATCCACGTTCTGCTAAATCCGCGGCAATACCCTTTTACCTCCTCCTTCCGCCTTTCCCCCTATATATACCGAAGAAAGAGAGAAGGGTATACCGGATGAGACAGGCAGATTACCTAATCACGGGTAACCCGTAAAGCAATCAAATTCTCCGTGGTATCGTTACCAACGTGTTGGTCCTGCATCAGTGTGAGGGGTGCCCGAGCCGGAGGTTCGTACGGAGGGTAGCCAGAGACGGAGTAGATGAAGGGAGAAGTGGTAGGGGGATCGGCTTCGTAGGCCGTTAAATTCGATTTAAACCATTAATGCGGTATTGTCCGGATAATGACCGTGCATCCGGCGCGAGTTTCCTTTTCGATGTCATCTCTCGACTGCTATTGCTGCCGTCGCGTCGCTACTGCTGCTGCTGCTGCTGCTGCCGCTGCTGACTGTTTCTTTCAGCGAATTAGAGATGCTTCGTTGGCAGTCGCAGGTGCAGTTACGATCGCGTTTAAAATATCCGCGTAGGCACGGTCAGTAATCGTTGATTTGCTCTAATGTCATTTACGCTTTATAAATGTTGTGATTAATGCTTGAGAAATAATTATTCGCATATACCTATAGGGACGTAAAGATTTATTTTACGGTCGGATAATTAAGATTGAAAAATATTCTGCTATTCACAGTTACTTGCTTCGTCTGCTTCGTGCGAAGTTTCGTTTTTATAAAAACGGCAAAATATAATTTCGTATTTTTCTATTGCATAATTGATAGAGATACGGAAAAAACTTGAACTTCACCGCCTGTGCAACATTAATGTCCATTTCTATCAACGTAGACTTAACTTTAATCTTAGCTTAGTTTATTTTTTATCTTTCTCTAGTTCAAAAAATTAGAAAACAAAAAGCAAGTTGAACCGAGATTAAAGTTAATCCTCATCGATAGAAATGGATATAAGAAGCACATAAGTTTGAAAATCAAAATATCTTTCGTCACATTTATTCGTCACATTTTTTCATCCAAATATATCACAAAAACGAGAGATATAATACCGCGGATTCTTGCAAGACTATTAGAGAGAACGAATTATATCCCTTTGTGAAAAGCTGCACGGCTGTAGATCTCCGCGCGCGAATTTAAAAAAAATTATGATATATCGCGGCGTATTGTATCCGTTTTTATACAACCACAAGTAGTTCTGGCAACACTATCTCCCGCTTCTTTTTTTTCTTGCGGGATAACATTGTACGTACGGATTCCCCGCAATAAAGCCACGCGACGACTCCGCAGAGGCAACGGCGCGGGCGCGGCGGTCACTTTTAATCGCCCGTTTATCATCGCGTGTCGTACCGCCTCTCCATTCGGGTTTTACTCGCCAAGTTGGCGAGCTTACGATACCGCCAAATGTAGTAATTTCGATAATAACGGATAGATTGCGCGTTAGATTTGGATATCCTGCGCGCGCGATCGCTATTAGATGATCACAGTGCATTCCATTTTATTAATGCGAGATATTAAAATCGTCCTTGTATTGTGTATTTGCGAAGAAAATCAAAGTCTTTCCTGTGTGTCCATATCAGGCTGATTGTTCAACCGTTACGCGTTGCTGAAGCTCCTTCTAGTAACTATATACCGAGTTGTTTTAATTCGGCTATGTACATTTATCTTTTTAAGCGACTCTAACTCAATTGATCTCATTCTCGCCTTCTTTCCTCCCTTAATCCTCTCTCCGCTATTATTTCCTCTGTTCTCTTTTTTATTTAATCATGCCTTGTACCGTGATACATTCAACGGAACGTAATCACGCGAATTAACATGAAAAAGAAGCTATTCAGTACGGGCCACTTTGCATTGAATTTTTATCAAACGGGTACATCATTGACATTCTTTCAATTTTATTTGTATTCCTTTCTCAAATTTAAATTCATCAAAAAAACTACGTGAAAAGCCAATTGAGTCGATTATCGATCTATGTGCAAAAAAATATCTTCTAATGTGCTTAAATAAATCGTTTATGGGACAAATAATGATTTACGACGTTGGTATCCGTTGTCCTGAATATTTCATATCACGCTACTATGTTCGAATATATCCCTACTCAATTCAAGCATATGAATGGTATTAGCTACGTGCACAGTTAACGAGTTGACGCCCGATGCATAAATAATGGGGTGGCCGATTAATAGCGCGATCGTTCGCTTAATGATCTAAGTTAATAAGAGATAAACACTGACAGAGCAATATCATGAAACTGTTGATGGTCCGCTACATGCCTATTTCCATATAATGCCATTGGAAAGGGGATTTGGTAATTATTTATTTGTAATTATCCTTGTAATTCGATTCCTTTCAGGTGCTGTTTCCTGTCAGGTGTTACAATGCGAAATTAAAGAGATATATAAATCTGAATTAACTAATCAAAATTTAATCGGTCTTTCAAGAATTGTGTCTGGGTGTAGAATATTCCATTAACAGCCAACGTACATTGGAACGAATATTTCCATTACCGTCGCGGACAAACGAACGGTTTATTATTAGTGACAAATAAGCTTTTCTTTGACCTTTTCAGTAATTCTAATTTTCACAAAAATATTACAATTTTTAGAAAAAGAATCATATAATGCTAGAGAATTTTGTCTATCATTTAACAAAAATTCTTTGCATTATAATTACAGTTTAATTGCTGGCTTTCTGATAAAATTTCAATAAGCAGTTTTAAACTTTTTATTCGTATATTAGAGTGCCCCTCTATTACCCGTATGAATATTGGTCGCAATTAAAAAAATAATACGCTCTTCGCGATTATAACGAGTCATGGCAGCCGCTCGAAATCCAAACGCGTTTTTGACGATAATGATGAGAACACGAGATAAAGAATACGACGCGTAAAGCGTACGTGGATTGAGAAAATGGAAAGAGATGGTTATTGCGACAGAGATGGTTAGTGTCTTTAATCACGAGATACACAATGCGGGAGGTGTTACTTTTACAGTGTCGCAGATAAATTGTCGGCGTCGAGAGGTATCTCGACAGGGCGGTCATTTTTGTCCGTACGTGACTGCTTTCTGAGATACTTGACCGTATAAGACCAGGATCGTAAGTTGCGTCGTGAGAACATAGCATCCCTCTCCAGGCCGCTGCTTTCAAACGGCATTTATTGAAAATTTATCGTTTTGTCCTCACGGGATTTTATCGACATTCCGTTTGCCGTCATCAGCCGATACTTGTCGTGTGTACAGTAGATATACGCGTATCGATATCCATTTCAAGATCACCTACCTGTCGGACAAGTATTCGCGTTTTTCGTTATTAAATTATATATTAAATGTATTCGCTTATTTATATATCTTAAAAATTACCGAACGAATAGTATAACATTCGAAACTAAAGAGAAACGATGAGCGGAACTATACTACACGATATCTTCTCATTTTGAACCTATACCATATTTTTCTTTTCCATTTAATTTATCCATTTTCTCTCGACGTCAATCGTAATTAATAATTTTTCTACGAATTTTGATGTCCAAAGTAAAATAAAAAATTGCGCGTATATTCATTAATACTGTACAAAATTAAAGTATCGAAAGAGATATGTTTTAGCAATATCAGCGCGAGTAGTTGTAGTTTCCGTGTGTCTCGCACGTGCAAAGGTATCTTCCCTTCCGCATCGGTGTGCTACACGTGGTGTTGCACAGCGCGCCGGTGCATCCCGGTGCCGCAGCCTCGCGCTAACATAATGAATCCATACCGCGCACCGGACGCGTTACAGGTCGCATCGTGAGGGTCAAACGCACGTGTTCCCACGTGTGTACACACATCGCGCTAAACATACAAATACAGAGGCATGTTGTCTACCTCCCCCCTCGCTTCTCCACCCCCCCTCCGTTCTTCGCGATCGCGTTGTTGAAAACGGCACATTTCGTAATTGGAATACCAGTCAGTACGGAGCAAAGAGAGGCACGTTGCGGCGATACGCACCTGCGTACACGCATGCGACGACACGCGAATAGATGGGGAAAGATAATAACGGATAAACACTGCGTTAATACGCGATACGGCGGGGACATATTTGTCATTACATCAGGACGGATTAGTACGAAAACCGTGGTTGCTGACATTAAGTACGTTTTACATAAAGTTGTATCGCAATTTGCGCATAAAAGTCTGAAGAGATGTGCAGTGTATTCGATATAAGCGTTAACACGTAATTTTTAACAGTATCTTTCTTACAAGCGAAAATTTATTCTAATTTTTTAAAACGCTCTTATGAAATTATGTGTGTTTAAATTCGAAATAGCTTGTTCCCAATATCATGATATTGGGAAGATATTGAGAAGAGCTAGTTCAGTTATAAAATAAATATATATTCCATTTCAAGAATTATAATTATGATTTCTTGAAATGGAATATATATTTATTTTATAATAGTATTAAAACACACGCTATATATATTATAATAAACTTAATGACATAAAAGAAAAATGTAACTCATTTATATAATTATATTAATTATATATAAAAATTTTCTCCTTTGTTCTGCAACATTAATCTCTGAATATTCGATAACAAAGAGCTCTTCTTTTGGTGATACCTATATATCCTGTACACGCATGTCTATGCATATGCGGATTCCGAGAGCGCAAATTCGTCGATATAGGGATAACGAGGAGGGTAGGATAACAAGAAAGAGAGCTATAGCCGAACAATGTCCGGTATGAGTAGGCTCGTGCGGCTTCCATTACCTCCGCTGACAATTAATAATTACCCCATATCGCTGATGATATCCCGGAATGCATTTTGGCTCGTAGAATTGCGACCTATGGCCTCTCCCTCATTTCCTCCCTCCCTCCCTCAACCTAGAACCGCTGCAAATCTCCGTCTTTCTCTCTCCCTCCCTTCTCCCTGTCTTCTCTCTCTCTCTCTTCTCCCTCTCTCCCTTTCCTCCCTCTCTCCTATTACATCCGTGAGATCGCAGCGGGCTGCAAACGCGGTGCAGCGCGTGCATCCTCGTGCATCTGGACGATTCAGTTCGTATCGGTTTGTAGTAACGTTTCGCCGAGCGGCTCTGAACCATTTTGTCCAACCCTCCAATAACTGGAGGTGCATTAATGCAGCCTAGCGAGAAGATAACGCCGTTGCATCGACGGGCACGATGGGAACAGCGCTATCGATCCTATCGACCGATGCGCGAGAAGTTAATAGGGAAAGCACAGCAGAGGCTATACTATGCACGACCAGCAGCAGCAGCAGCAGCAACAGTGGTAGCGGCATCGTATTTTAAAGGGAGATGGCTGGCGAATAGGGGACAGAAAGGGGTGGATGCTGCCGGCCGCTCGCATCGCCGCCGGCACTAGTCAGGATTCGCGCTGCATCGCGCTGCTGGACGCGTGGATTCGCGGTTCTGCAACGCGGTACGTAGATGGAATTCCAGCCTTCGCTTAGGGAAGGGAAAATCCACCTGTATATGGTAATATACCTGTCGTAATTTGCCGAAGAATAGATTCGCAAGGAAAATCAAATCATGATCAAATCATGGCCACATGATAGTTGATACTTTCAGCGGGATCAATACGCAGTATCATTAGGATATGAAATCGCGAACTTCCTGCGACGTCGCAGGAACAAAGCTTTGCGAAAAACTCGTTTTTGGCAAACATATTGCGCATAACGATAAATCAATCCGAAAATAATTTAGATACGTACAATGTTGCGAATAAATTGAAAGCTTCCTATAGCACATCGCAAATAAATATCTGCAGAAATCCATTTGTGCTAAATATAGTGTAACAAATGAATTTATTTTATTTATTCTTGGTTCGAATCGTATGCAACAAAAACGCGCAATTCGTATCCTAAAGAAAGTCCGCACAATGATACGCATATAATTGTTGTTTGTTGGCCGCATTTATCAAGATTAATGGCTCCGACAATGAGATTCTCTCCCGGTCCTTTAATAGTGAAAACGAATTAGTTGGCGCTGAAAGGGCCACGTCCAGGAAACCCAGCATTACTTTCGTGTCACATTTGTGATTTATGCGCAACATACGCGAGAAATCGTGATAAACGTAAATTACGTCAAAATGCAATAAAATTCGCTTGCGACATTAGGAGAAATTTACACATACGCAGAATAATGTGAGGCACGGGAGAGGAGCTCGCAGAATCTCAAATCTCCAACAATGTGTACCTCGCATCGGAATCCGAATGCAGATGCATTGCGTATTATCGGCGCAGAACAAAACGACCGCTCGCACACATCTATTCATTCAAGTATGCAAGCCGATAATTGAATGAAAAGCACAACACATGACGATGTCGCGTTAATAAATATCTGAAAATAGTATTTTCGCATAAAAGACTATATCTTTATTGCATTATTTTCAGAGTTAACACACTGTGATATCTGTATATCGTAATATACATCTAACATTACAACTGATCGAAATCGCGCAAATTTACGAATAACAAATAACGAGGAAAGCTTGATTCGATAAATAATACTTTATTTGCGTGAAAACTTGTTTGTGTACATATAAATAAATATTGTATTTATGCCGTAAATCAAAAAGCTCCTAAAATAAGAAATAATTAATCTGATCTTGCGAGAATATTATTTAATTAATTAAATAATTTTAGTTTGGATTCATTTCTCTCGAATGACACATAAAATGTAATACAATATTGACTATAAAAAGAGACCTATACATGTACACAATAATACATGTACAATTATCCATTAGAATTCACGATTTTATCGAATGAGAATACGGAGAGAGGAAAATGCGAAATGCGTGCATTATGGCTACGTATCAAAGCCGAGTACACATGTACTCTGTCCGTTGAAAATGTTCTGCCACCTCGACAAATTCGCACCCACTTTTTTTTCTCCCCTGCAGCGCTCCAAGATATTTATTGTTTTAATTTACCACACGGTGTTTAATTATAGAGAGTTAATTTTAGCCGGGCACGCCACATAACGGGCACGATTGCACTGGCTCTTAGCTAAACAGGTTTTATTTGTGCTTAACCAGAACCAAACAACGATTATTTACGAATCTGAAGAGTGTATTGAGACGTAAAAACGAAGCATGTTCCGGTTTGTAGTACTTTTGCGAGATTACAATAGACACTCTGTATTTTAAAATTTTTTAGCCGTTTCGTATATCTATAGGTATAAAACACAGTAAACAACGTATGTTGTTTCTAAATAAAAGAGCAAAAAATATATATATACAGATTTACTATTTTATAAAAGTATAGAATATTATACAGTATAGTAAAATGTTTCACAGCCATAGCTGTAAAAATATTTCAGGAAATATATCGTAAAAAGTAGATCGGAATATCCCTAAAAAATATGGGAGCGGAGCAGCGCGGGACCTAAAATGACGGTTAAACACATCTCCTTGCTTCTTGCTGGTCCGTGTTCAACGTCTAAAATTGGTGAAGACTGTTCATTAACAGAGACCATGTGACTCCGTGCCAAGAAATAGTCGGTCTTTGTTCGGTGTACTGTCTCCACTATCGAGAGTTTAGCACCAGTGCGAGAGCACCGAGAGCAGAGGAGACAAGAGAAAGTAGAGGATATAGAAACTTCTCAGAGAACTGAAGCAAAAATAGAAGAAGAGATCGCGCAGAATAGAAACACAGTCGTGCAGCTGCGCGAAGCGAGGATGTAGATCGAGATAGATACGACCCGGTTTGTTTTCATCTAATTAAGCGCCATTCAGGAGTTTTGGCAACGTTACAACTCGGAGTATGTGCATTAATCACGATGAATTAACATATTCTTGAAACAAATGCATAATAGCTTTTTTTATTTGACATATCTCTTTGAATATTTCTTCAATTTTGGCTTTTGGCGACTAAATATTTAAACACAGAAATAAATATTACTTTTGTTATTTCTTCTGGGACGAACTTTTCAAGTAAAGTAAGTAAAAAGTTTTTTAGTACAATATTCCAAGTGACAAATATTACATCTGCTATTATATGACAAGATTTCGCTTTTTTATTCATTGTATATTTATTTGCATATGCATAGTTTTCCCTTATGCGCGCAATATTAGAAAAAAGGCTAAATATATTACATATGCTAATATGTAAAAAAAAAAAAATTCTGAAAAGATTAAACAGCTCAAAAAACGAAAAATTACGATTTAAATTCGAAATAAAACAATATTAGTCTCTATATTTACCTTTTAAGATTTAAGCTTGACAGGAATTTTTGTGAATATTCGGGATGCTATTCAATAAATTATGTTTGCAATCGCTGCGCGCAGCCCTCTTTGCGTGCAAATGAAAGTAAAATAGCTCGGGGAAAAGGCGTGGAGAAGTGATGAATTAAAGAAAGCGAAAGGGAAACGGGGCGGCGGCGCAAGAAGGCGCAAATTACGTGCAATCAAAGAGCAGTGTGCAGAAGAATGACACGCGAGCGCCGAGGAATCTAATGAAGGTGAAGAAGAGACAAATGGAAAGCGGGAAGAGAGACAGAGGAGACTGGCGGTAGACACAGATGAAGAAAAAGAGCAAGTATACGGTACCGAAATAGCCGGACATTCCGTTAACTTGGCTCTCTGCAGCTACTCGAGACAGAGAATAAAAGGGTCGAGCGCGGAGGAAGGAAAGCGGCGTTCGTCTGTCGTGTTTCTCGCCCGGTCCTACCTCGTCTAGGAGCGTTTCAATTACGAAATCCTGCGAAATCGTCCGACGATTCTAGCAGAGTGTTCGTCTACCCGTTATATCCGTCGCTGTGGTGTCCTCTTTGGTTCTATTTCTCTTTTTCTCTCTCCCCTTTCCTACCGTCACTTCTTCCCCCGTTTCTCCTCCTTTCGTTTCGATCTTTCTCTCTTTCTCTTTCCCTTATCGTGTTGCTGAAACGGCTAAATAAAAGAGCCACGTCTATTGTTTGTACGACACAGAGTAAACACCAGTAGCTGCAAAAACCAAAGGCGAGAGCTCCCGGATTGCAGGGTTTCAGTGCTCGGATATTTATGTCCCTCTTTACATTCACGTGTGGCCATTAGTTGACAATTCGACGGCGATTTCCAAACAATTCCGATATTACAACGAGAGAGAGAGAGAGAGAGAGAGAGACGCGGTGTTTCGCGATCGCTCTTTTCAACGCGAATCGCGATTGATCAGCAGATTAAAAACTGAGCAGTATACTGAACAGTCGAAGGTATTTATTACAAAAAGCGTGTCTTATATACATGAAACTTAGAAGTATATTTGCTAATTAGATCAGAATCTTCCGTATGGCTTGATATATAATTATTGTATTCATAAGACCATTCTGTGCCACCCTTTTCATCGAGCAGTATGAGAAATTATTTTAAGTCTGACGTAACTCGAAGTACCAGAAGTTCTAATTGACCTACTTCAGTATATTCAACATTGATATTATAGTTGGATCGTGGTCAGGTAACCAAAATCTTTGAATATTTTTAAACGTATTTTTAATACGCTAGACTGTCATTTCAAATATTTCAGAAATATTTGATCTGAACTGACCGTTGCATTCAAATTTCGTACAATGCCGGCATGCATATCAGTTACTCTCTCTCTATAATTGTATTAAGCTTAATTTAATCTTAACGAATCAGAGTATGACTTATACCGATGACCCCGCGGACTCTGCTGCAGGTGAAATCTGGCTGTTATGAAGCCGGTCGAATAATGGAGTACAATATAGCACCATTTCGCGCTTAAATTGCCAGACATTGTTTAAGCCCGTGACGAATGATCCTGCGCTTTTCTTAAATCCCGTGAAACTCTAATAAAACAAGGATATACAGAGTATCGTAATAGTATAATAACTATAAATCATTAAAGTGCTAATGTACATTAGATAGTCTCGCGCAACTGTTCAATTGAAAGCATAATTAGCAGTAAATTATCTGTGTAGATATCAACATCGAATTCCTTTGAAACTAGAGACTTGTTACGAGTTTTCATTTTAGTGTATAAATAATTATTATTGTTTTATAAATTTATTAGCTTTGTGCAATAAAAAACTCATTTATGTAAAATAATTAAGACTGCTAGTTCATAATTATTGAATAATGTAAAACGATTATCCTTATTTAATTTAGTACATCTAGCAATTAATTAGTTCGCAAATGCAGCAGAACATCGTTACTGGAACAATCTCTTTTCTTTAAATCGCTAAGACGAGAGGCTCAATTCTTATTACAAAACTTGTTAAACTGCAAGCAGTTCCGAAAAAGCTTTGATACGGCAGTATAATTACACACTTTATCCGGTTGTCGCGGCGTTACGTCAATATCCCGAGTGCACCTCAAATAAAAACGGTTCGAGATTCGAATCGGGATTCACTCTCGTAACGAACGTACGCAAATAAAGATTGTAATTCCTTACCCATGGAGCTAGCGATGGCTACGCGCGCCACGCTGTTTTCTAAAAAACAGCCGTAGGTCGTATGGTCGATACGTGATGTAGGTTGTCAGACGGTACACACCGATGTCGATGGAATATCACATTATGTAATTATGTAGGCTATTCCCCGCGCGTTTCTTCCGCGCCGTGAATATTTCGCTCGTGGCTCTTGCCGCGGCGCGTATGATTCCGTGGGTGGTTCGGCGAAAAACCGTGTTGGAATCACGTGGAACCTCCACCGCCGGGAGAAATTCCGAACCCGAACTGTTTTAACTCCATTATGACTTTTTCTTTCCGATGGGAGGAATCCAAATCGAATCGTTGTTAGCCATTCCGAAGAACATTGGCGCTAACGTCACGTAAAAAACGTATACGTAAATTGAAACGTGTTTCTCTTTTTAGACATGTATCTCACTTTTTCGTTGCCTCTCTCCCCTGCGATTAAAGTGCTCTTATTTGTTGAAATAATTCACTGAAGACTAATTTATTGACAAGTGGTCAATAAATTTAAAAAATGCGATTATTTCTTACATAAATACATTGTAATTTATTAATGGCATTCAGAGGATGGCTATTTGCACAATATTTTTTTCTTCTTGAAAAGTGTTTTATTTATTTATTACGCGATTATAGCGAAACAAAATGTAAAATAAATATGAAATTTATACAGATCAGTATTACAATAAAGCTTTTTTAAAACGTGCTATTGATAAAACAGCATTGAAAAATGATAAATAATAAAAATATTGAAAATGCAATACTTTTCATTGATACTGGAATATTCTTAGTTCTGTTAGGTACACAAATAGAAGAGCAGGACAACGGCAATGCTTTCAATATGGCCAATCAATACGGAATATATATCCATATTTATGTAGGTTGGATAACAATAGAATAGAATCAATTAATTTAATTGAAAGATATATATAAATCGACAAAACAATATTTTAAAATAGTAATAATCCGAGAAAAAGAATGTCTCTATAAACATTTATGGTAATCATTGCTTTCCGTTTTAACTTTTAATAAATGATAAAAAGTTGTAATTGGTAATGAGTCTTTCGGATCTCTTATTTATTTTTTCAGTTTTCCTTTTAATTATTCCTTTAATGTAATGTTTATTATTGTTTATCTAAAATATCTAGGATAAATAAAAAAATTAATATTTTAAAATCAATATTTTTAATTATTTATTTATTTTTATATCTACCCACAAACGTGAACTAAAAGATGAAGTAGGAGCTCAAAAGCGAATTTTGAGAAATTATATATGTATATCTCGTTACCATCAACTGCGCAATAACATTTACCTCTGGCAATATTAATTAATTAAGATATTAATTATTATCTCAATATAAATATAAACTGAGTATTTTGTGTACATTAACATTTAATGTTCTTATTTGCAAAGGAATATAATATTATAGTAATTTCGATTTTCAATGCTACAAATAAGATAGAATATGTACGTCTAAACTGAATAATCGCGCTTATAGATCAATAATCGCATTTTTGTTATTATCGGATAAATGTCAAGACTATTATTATGCATCTAACATCGGAATCTCTTAACTCATTATCATTATATCAGTTCAATAGCAAGGTTTTCATTTCGGTATCTTTGATACAGAAAATGTAAGTCAACTAAGTCATCAATATACATGTAACTTCTCGACTCAGTTCGGTTCGAGATCGCAATCAGTTTTCGTATGAAGCTCTGCGATATCAAATCAGGCAGCGAAAACGCAGACTCCTCGAGCCCTCAACTCGAAACGATTCTGAAATCGAAGTTTCTTGGCTATGTAAGCACAGCCGTATTTCTAGCGCTTTCTGAAAGAAAGTCCGGCTGTAGGAAAGTCCACGGGGGTGATTGGTGGACGACGAGTCGGGATTGAGGGTGGTGCACCGTTACGAGAGCGAATAACAATGGCCACATCCGTGTATGCATTTCCGGTCGGTGAGCACCTTCCGGTTGTGAATTACGCGGATGAATAAATAGAGTGGAGACCTAGGTATTCTGGGCTACGGAGAATATTACGAACGACCGGGTACGCGCAAGTATATACATATAAGCTCGTTTAATGAAATTAAAATGAATGGCAAAGGAAGGATTAGCTTCTGCTATACGACGGTCGAATATCCGCGGCGAGAGACGAGAAACCGCTTTGGAAAGCGTTACCCTGGTAGAGCCGAGAAAACTTTTTGCAAGTTAGCTTCTTACTCTATGAATCTATTATGATGAGATTAAAAATTCACCTTTGGATCCACATAAAATAACGGATATTTACTACAAAGTCTTATACATATATAAATAGGTTCTGCTCATTCTATTACAACTTTTCTCATACCCAACAAATAATTGCCATATACGATTGCTACGTGTGTCACGTTGCGATGAAAAGTGTTGTCATAACAATTTCTGCATTGCATGCGAAAAATTACGACAAGATCACGTATCGCGATCGAGCTTCTGACAAAAGAATTCATTGCGTATAATACAATTCCACGAGGAAAGTCAACGATCATTTCTTTGAAATATCAGAACAATAATTCAAACATAACAAACGGCCGAATAGTCAAGACGTTGCTGCATACGTTCACGAACTTCTGCTGCATATTTTACGAATCACCAGCTGCGCAAACTCGTGCGGCAACCTCTGCGCAGCGATTTCGGTTTACGAAAATACATTCCTCGCAGAAATGTATATCCTCTTGACTGCGTTTTCATAAACTGAATTTTCCTGAAATTTTCTTCAAAGACCTTCAAGAGCGGCGAGAGGAGAGAAGAAATAGAGATACGCCCGCGGTGAAATTGATAATTTGATAATTATAATAATTGCTCTGTAGCCAGGAAAAGTTAATTTGATTACAATGTTAATATAATTTAGGAATTCCGCAGACAACGTGAAGTAGAAAAATGTATCACACAAAGATATTTTGAAGATATATATATATGTATATTAAAGGGAGCAAAATGCAACCGTACCTACTCTTGTGCGGCTTGCAGAGTTGAGTAAAAAAAAAAAGTTTCTACGAAGTCAGATTAGGTGCGTCGAGGGTGCGCGCTGTACACACCAAGCGGCTGTGGGGCAAGACTAATTATTCTAATGGGCCACAGTGTTTGTATTTACCGTGTAAATGGTGCATTCAAAGGATCGGTACTGGCCTCTGTGGACGCTTGAGTGCGCATCCATGTCCTTCTCCGCAAGAGCGGAACCGTAACACACATTCTGTCGATCGGTCCATCGAGATTGATGAGATACCGATAACATCGATACAAAGAAAATGCACTGGGATTTTATTCTCCGCGCCCTTGAATTATTACCATCTCGCTGACTTCGATTAATATATTAAATATATACTAATGAAAGCATGTTCAAGCTAGATTGCATTTTTCACACAAAATCGTGTAATTTATTTTATTTTACATAAACTGGAGCATCCTGTACATAATAATATTAACGTATTATTTACTTATTTCATTCTAATAAGTATATGGACACAATATATGGTAAAATAATTATAGACACTTGAGCTTATTGCGTGTAAAAAAATAGTACAATCGCGTTATAAAGACCTATATGTAATTATATTTATCAATCAGAAATATTTGATTTATTTATAAATCATTATCTAAATGTTACAGCCAATAAATTATCGAAGAAAATTGAGAAATGTATCAAGAGACATAAATTAATCAAGAGATATGGTAATGTCTCTTGCCAAGTGTACGTGCCCGCGACCCCCGCGACAGAGAGATAGAATATACGCGCCTAGATACAGCAAGACAGAAAGTGTATCTATATCTGAATCATCGAGTTGAGTAGAGACACGGTTGTCATATCATAAAAATGGCTAAGTGAAATTTTTAATAGGCTCAATCGCTTGCTTAAGGTAATATTTCGGGTATAATAAAAGTGTATTTATTTTTTCTACATTAAATATTAAAAGAAACTTTTTAATGTAGTATATATGTTAAAATTGGATAATTTAAATTTTCAAGAAACGTCAACATTATCATCATCACCAACGTCGTCGTCGTCGTCCCAATATCCGGTTTATAAACCGACATTTCAATATTTACGTACACCCCCACACACTCTCAAGCATCCTTCACACCCTTATATCTTTACCGGCTTCACCCACGTCATTCGCCTGACCACTCCCCACTTCCTTCCCATTCCAAATACCTTAATACACTCCGATACGTCTTAACATAGTCCAACACACCCTTACCCATCCACACACATTACCACCCACCTTTCATCCCAAATACCTCAATACATCCCGACACGTTTCAACATAGCTCAAAACACTTTTACTCACCAAACACAATAACCCGTATTCTGAACGCGTTTTTATCGATAAATGTGTGCATTTATTTCTGAGATGCTGTAGTTCATGTTACATATGTTCTAACATCTCAGAAATAAATACGCGCATTTATCGATAAAAGTGCATTTAGAATACGGGTCATTATCACCAATCTCACCCCAAACACCTCAATATACCTCTCAGAATACTCTCAATACACGTCTCACCATAACTTAACACACTCTTACTCATCCATACACATCACTACTGGTGAGACGCACCCCTACTCCCCTAAATAACAGAATATTTTGTCCAAAAAAATTTGTTGTTAAACAAATATCCATGCAAATATTTTATGTGCATGTGTGAAATTTGTCTGAATAAAGAGCGAATTTAATTTAAAATATAAATATTTTGAGATACATGTATACGAAGGAGATTTAGAATAGTTTATATACCTGTGACTACATAAAGACGCGACTTCCTTTCTCTGAAACAGTCGCTTGCGTATTCATTTAGCAACGCCAAGTTTTTTGAGCGAAATATTCTGTTATTTCAATTAGCATAATAATTAAAGAATTAAATGTTATGATAAACAAATTTTTTACTCAATACTAAATTCTTTTGTATTAAATATTTTACTATTCTATTAAGTATAGTATGATAAGAGAATTAAATTTTATGATGTGTATAAACTCGTTCTCAATTTGACGCGACGTTTGACATCACTATTTTTATAGCAAAAATAGATAAAACCAATATTGTTTCGCAAAATAGCTTTTCAAGAGCGCGGATGCTTTGCGCTTCTTTTTAAAAAGACATTTTTTTATAGTATTTAATTTACAATGCGCAATTCTGAACTTTACATTTGCATTTATGCTATATTTATCGTTTTGACATGGAAATATCTTGATATCTTCTTATACCTATTTCTAGATCGAATCATTTGTCATCTCTCTGAACCTCTCATTACTGATATATGTATAATTTACATCATTCCTGCTATACTGATAAGTAAAATTGCGCGTTTTTTACACTAACATTTGTTATATGATGTGTTTTCCCCATTGCTTTCCAAGTCAGGGATCATCTCCTCGATTTCCAACGCGACGGATTCGATTCCTTCGCAACGGGAATGCGACTTCTCCTGAAACGACCGTACCGATCAATTTATACGCGCATTCTTTACTCCTTCGATTCGCGAATGCAGATGGTGTCTGCCTCGACGTCGCGTCGGGAGTGTCGGGACCCTCGACGGTGTCCCCTCGTAGACGTCGCGTCGACGCCGTAACGGTGGTGGAACTTTAATTCGCGTTTTCGGATTTCCAATATCGTAAAGCGAAAGAAGACGACGAGTAATACATGACGGTCGATAAGGATAACTTCCTTTCGATAGGCGACGGAAGCACGGAGGGCGAGGGGTAGCGATGGCGGCACAGGATGGGCGCGGGGTCGAAGGGGGTTATTTCGTGACTGCTGCCTGCGCGCCACGTGTATTATCATATTTATAACTCGGTTCGACCCGTGGAAACGTGAAAAAGCTGGGGAATGGACTTGGCGCGGCAGACGGAATCCGTCCAATGTGACGCGCTCAAGGATATCACGGTAGGATCGAAGTGCGAATCGAGTATGTTAATAAGATCTACTGTCACCGATAAACTCTATCTATCTCTCTTCCCCCCCCTTTTCATGTGATAAGGAAAAATAAGTCAAGACGTCCCTGAAATAGCCGCATCAAACCTTGAGAATTTATTTCATATTTATTGTGAGAATTTAAGAAAAAGTCACATGCACAGATAGGGAAATTATTTTTTTTTTACCGTGGAAAATTTTATTGAAGTACCCAGCAAGATTATAAATACAAATATTATTGCTATTTTTTGTTTCTAGTTTTTTTCTGTTTCTTCCATTTACTTTTTCCGCAGTCAGTAATAATAAAATATTTATTGTGATTTATTGTGTCAATTTGATATTATAGTGCAATAAATTTATGTCAAAGTAAACCTTTAAATATGTTGAGTCAATATGAAGTGTGTATCATTGAGAAAGAAAGTTTTTTTTATCATTTCCTTTAAAATAAAAAAAGAGAAATATTTATTCTAAAAAATCAGATGTTTTTTCACTATTAAAATAGAATATAATATACGTAAAATTTAGTCTTTTTTTTACTTCAGCGACGCTCTGTACAATGTGTGCATTATAAATACGAATTTCATATGATATATTAGAAGACAACCCAAAGACTGTATATTTTTATGACTTCCTCCTTATATTATTTATTAACAGCTACTATACTTGCTATTTCTTATTTATTTTTATCCTCAATCACTCCCATAATTTCCCCAATTCATTCTATTATTAAAATATATATCATTTTGTCGGGATAGAAAGGGGGCAATTTGATAATACATACGTATTATCAAAATATGATATTATTCAAAGGAAATAGTGGAATATATTCGAAGATTTAACCTTTCGACAGGACCTGAGTTTTAAATAAATGTTTTAGCGAGAAGTTTTACTTTCCTAGAATGAGGGTGAACAACAGACTAAACTCATTCCGTTTACGCGCGTGGTTCGCAACCACGGACAGAGGGTGCAACATCTTCTAGGAAGGGAAAAGATCCCTTCTCTCGGTATACATTCGGTAAGCTTCGAGAATACAAATAGGTGGATTCTCTGGGGACGAATAGGAGATTAATCAGAAGATAATTTTTCTTAATAAAGAATAAGGACGCTTGCGCATGTTTTTAGATCGCTCGATTCCGTATGCTGAAATATTTGCAATATTATAAGCGATGCGTTTTCTTAAATTTACAAAAAGTGCGTGCATTTATAATACAGCTATGTAAAGCTATGTCAATAAAATCAGCACCGTGTAAAATATCATTCTAAAAATGTTAAAATGTTTTAAAAATGTAGCGATCGATATATATCACCAGACATTCTGAATTCTTTTATCATTTTTTAAAAATATCATCAAAATGTGTTAAAATACTTTTTATAACTATGCTTTAAAGAGCATGTTTCTTGATCGCTCTTGAATTGTTTTTGAACTTATTTCTTCGCAATATAATTATTTATATGCGAAAAAATCTTATATAGCATAACATGCATTACGCAAGACCAATCGAATCAGAAACTGATGTATAACAGGCGTAAAAGAGTTAACACGCAATGTCACCTAAAACGTATTGCAAAATTTTACTGCAAGTTCCAATTCGCCCCACGAAACTTAAATCTTCCGCAATGCAGTGCGCTACTTCCCGCGATCATTCACTCACTCTCTCTCCCTCCCTCCCCCCACTCTGTCCCGCTCTTTCTCGGGTACTTGGATTCTGTTATTCCGGTAGTAACGGACGCTCGACGAATTTACTGATTTTCACTCCTAGCACGAAGTCCGACGTCTACTGCGTAACGAGGAGTCAAGCTCTTTCGAGTAGAAGACCATCGAACTGGCCGTCGCCAAAAAGGTCGCAGAAGCGAGTAACGTTAGGTGACGGCGTAACGGCAAGAGAGGGTGGTAGGAGGCAGGATGGTGGTGGTAGGATGGAAAGGACCCTAACTTCCTAACCGAATTGTTAACTCGGCAGCAGTCGGACAGGAGCAAACTTGTCCGTTAACTTCTTGCCGAGGAGCGAGCGAGGCGGGCGATTGCGAAATGAAAGAAGAGAACGCACGGGGGGCGAGTGGAAGAGGGGAAGGATGAGGGAAAGGGAGGGGGAAGGTAAAAAGGAAAATCAGCCCGCAAAGAGGGCTGATTTAGTAAACGTAATTTGAATATCTGATTGCTGCTGGCTTTAAGTTTCGTTGTATCTCCTCGCACTGCGTGGCGCGAACGTCTTAACCCGTCCCGTCATCTTCTGTCATTTTCCTCGTCCGTTTTTTTCTTCTTCTCCGCCGATCTGCCTGGCTCACTTTGTATCCCTCCACTGGATATTTTCGCTCGTCCGAAGTGGTACAATGGAAAATGGCGGGTGGAAAACCCGACTCTGCACTCCCACCCCCATCCCCACCCCCTCCCCCTCGCCGCTAGAGAACTTGAAATTATTTAGATTTTATAACACAATAGCGAACTTTATGAGATGGGCCCCCGGTATACCTGCATTTCCATAAGAATTTAATAATACCGCAACACAGTGCGCAATTAATGTACTTTTTTGCCTTGTTAGAGAGCAGCTATTGCGAAAGGCGGCAATTCTCAAAGGGAGACGTTCTCCGCCACGACGTAATAAGAATTATATCCTTGGCTGGCATAATATCTCGAATGACGCTTCTGACGCAGATTGGCAGAAACGTTGGATCACGGTCCCGGTTGTCTGCCGATCTACTCTCCGCAAATCCGCTTGAACAGGCAACTAAAAGCTTTTTCCACCCTGGCGCGATCATAAACGTGAAAAAGAAATTTTACAAATCTTGCGACTTACGTTTTCGCCAAAATAATTGCCGACGTCACAAAAGTGAGTCGTATATCATTGTGAGACGAATCCTAAATTTATGTTAAATCGAAGTAAAGCAATTTGCTTAAAATCTTTAGCGTTTTTAACGATGTTCTTATTATACAATTCCTTCGGCATCACAAATGACAAAAATCCATAACAAATTCTACCCTCAAAAAATAATCTATTACATAATGTATTAAAATAAAAATCTGAAAAATAAATCAAAATTTTTAACTTAAAATTATGAGATCGTGTTGAACAATAAGCAGATTAATTAACAATGATATCAATTCCCCATTATTTTAACACCTTCAAGTTAATAACGCTCCGCACAATTGCCCGTGCTTTAAGCTCGACCGACCCTACGTGGAACATTCCAAAGCCAATAAATCGCCGCGCACCTCTCGAAGGCCAGATTTGTAATCCCCCTACGGACTTCTCGGTCGCCCGGTATCACCCTCTAACCGCGTAGCCACAGAGGCTTTGCCTTGCCAGTGGATTCAGAAACCGGTTGCGGCAATCTCAAATATTAATGGCCCACGTATACCACGACCACTGTTTTAACGTCTTTTTCCTTCGAGGCAATCCTAAAAGTTAGAGAAAAAAAGTAGGGGGGGAAAAAAGAGAATAAGGAGGAGTTGAGAAGGGAACGGCTACCGTTATTGGCCGAACAGGCACGCGTAGGATGGAGAGAACCGGAACGTTATCTCGTAAACGGAACGTACGATAAATGATGGGCGTGAAAAGCAAAATTGGCAAACGATAAAATTGAAATATCGAAAAAAAAATGGAATTGTTCTATTTGTGCGTTTAAAGAAATGCGGAGAGCTTATTTTACGAGAAGGAGGCTCTCACGCGCGTGTAAACGCACGTAAAAAAGCGAGTAAATAATTAATATATTCATGAGAGACACAACAAATAATGGTGCATATCAAAGATGGAAGTTGTTGGTATAGTCGAGAGAGCTGAGATATTCGCGAGAAGAGACCCACGGAAGAGAAAGCTTTCCTTCCACACGTACGCACGCCGGAGATGCAAGAAGGAGAAAGAGAGAGGGAGAGAGAAAGAAAAAAAAGGAAGAAACGGGAAGACGAGCTGAAAGGCAGTGGCGGTGAAGGTGCGAAGTTGACTCGAGGTGGGGAGCTGAGCGGAAGAGAGGAGAGAAAACGAGAGGATGAGAGAGCTTCGAGTATTTCGCCAACTTGGTAAGCCGAGTCGAGATCGCTCACGCGAGGATTTCTTCTCGGGGAAACACGTTCTCCTTTCCTCACCTTTCGCCCCTCTCTTTTCTTTCTTGCGCACCCGTTTCCTTTCTTTACCTCTCACCCGGCCCCTCATTCTCCCAACTCTGTCTGCTCCACTACGTTGCGGGACCAAATCTTTCGCGAACAGATTAAGCTGCGGAATATCGAGTAATTTGGGATGTCAAATACAGCTATAATGACATGTTTACGTATACACGCTTTTCCTATAATCCGTAATAAAAAAAAAAGAAATAAAAGGGAGCGGAATATTATATTAAAAAGATTAGTAATTCCAGTATACATTTTGTATATTTATGTAATATAATATTTTAATATGAAATACTATAGGATTAATCTCTTTAAATTATAAATAAAAACGCAAACATTTGATAATAATATATTATTATATATTTATTATAATAATAAAATTTAACGATACACAATAATTTATAATCTAATAATTAATAATATAAAATCGACTATTTCATGATATAATAATAAAATTTATAAATTCTATAAATATTGAATTTAATCTATAAACAATATGGATTTATTTTAAATTTATTATATATTTGCGAAAATTATTTTGGCTATATTGCAAAATGAACTTTTTCAAGCACACATGCATTAAAAAAAAAACACGCACCATAAATCATCTCATTCACTCTCCCGTTCGTACGCATTATTGAAGAAATTAAAAATATATTTATTCCAAATATTATATTTCCCAACTCTGCTTCCTCTCCTTTGTTTTTTTTCTCCAAATTTTCTCCCTCAAGAAAGGCGTCGGCATATCCTCCATACGTCGATAGATACCTGCCCGAAGGGAGATAAGAAGAGGGTCGAGAAAGAACGTTCAATGACTGAACCATGATCAAAGATAATTTCCGATCAAAGATTAAGGATTACTCCCGTGAGCCGCGCGGCCCGTCTAGGAATCAAAGTCTGCCGAAATATAAAATGCATGAAGCGAGAATCCCAGGGGTGCGCAGCACGTGAAGCTCCCCCCTTGTCTCTGTCTTTCTCTCTCTCTGTCTCTCTCTGTTTATACGTGTATACGAATGAATATATGTTCAGAAGCGAACAACTCCCACCCACTTTATCCCACTTAAAGGCAGATGACGCACGATCGCTGCACACGCACATACACTTGCCTTGTGCATATTATATAGTAACAATAAAATAGTAAAAAGGTGAGGAAATATATACGAAAATACTACAAAAGATATTTCTTGAATTACGCATTACCAAAAAGATGCTTGTAATGCATCGTATGTCTTCCTCTGTACTCTCTTTTCCAGCAATTTCAATAAAGTTTTTAACAAAATATGCGAACGTAGCTTTTAAACTGTAAATTAAAAGAATCTATTCTTGTAAAATAAATTTCGAGGAATAAACTACAAATAAATAACAACATTTTATTCCTCTTCTTCAAACTTTAATGAGACTTCAATTTGAACAACACTTTTACCACGTTATAAAAACGTAGTTATACAATATAGTTACGCAAACATGTTACAAATTATAATGTATATAAATATTTCGGACATGAATGTCCGTTAATTCATATCGAATCTCTAAACGATTTGAGGAATAGTTTTTGTCTCCTTTTGTTAAACGTACCGTAATCATGATTATCTACGCTGCATAGAGGGATGAGCGCCTTTTACGGAGCCGAACAATTGGCCGAAATGTATGGAAATCTTTCGTATTTTCGCCACGTATAAGCACAGGCCTCGCGCTTCGGACATTAGATATTAGATTTAGCACCCTTACAACTGTCGCCGTACATAATTAGGGGTGGCTTCCCCTATCGAAACAGATGGCAACCCTTAGGCTACGAGATAATTTCGCGGAGAACAGTTGGGGAAGAGACCATGGCCCCTGGTGTAGAACAGAAAGACAGCAAGGAGAAAAAGTGTATAAGGAAAGAGAAAGGGAAGGGCAGACAAATGCCGGCTAAGAATAGAAGATTCCGCACAACGACGATAAGTTCGACGAACGGGAAACGCGCGCGAAAAAAAGGCCAATATACGACTCGACAATCGTTATCAAATTTCTTCAATAAATTCATTGAAATTAGATAAGCGCGCGCGCGCGCGCGGGGCAACGGCGCGCGGCGGCAGCGGCGGAATGGATATCGGGCTCGTACACCAAGTACGTATTAAACGTAACGGCGGCGAGGCAATCGGCAGTAACCGGACTAAAGTGGTTTTATTCGTCGTTCAGTGCGATCAGATATGGAGACAATGAGAGACCCTCCATATTCCCGATCGTGGACCACGGGATCTATCTATCTCTATCCGATGCGAGACTACGTTACCTAAAAGATTGTGCTCGAGAGCAGTAACATGCGAATTGAATGACCACCGTATAAAATTCGCATCCACCGCGACCGCCAGC
The DNA here is from genome assembly GCF_030848805.1 of Temnothorax longispinosus. Lineage (NCBI taxonomy): Eukaryota > Metazoa > Arthropoda > Insecta > Hymenoptera > Formicidae > Temnothorax > Temnothorax longispinosus. The sequence goes on from NC_092358.1 coordinate 24,081,714, forward strand.
GGAAGGGGGTGGGATGAGAGGACAGGGGATGATAATGGGCACTCGCCATCCCGATTTCAAGTCCGGCAATCTGTGCGTTTGTAAAGACAATTGGATTTGGAAATCACGCCACTCACCCCGAGGCTTATTAACGCACCCACATTGTTTCAGTAGATGTAAAATTGATGGCCAGCCGATCGCGCAACTCTTTTAAAAAATTTTTTCAGAGATTTTCACGAATATACACGAGCACGTTGAACACATTGAGGAACTGCATCTTAATATATCGGTCTTCTTTATTTTTCAAAATTTATGATGTTTTCATACGTATTGTATAACGTATATACATACAATTAAACTTTTATAAGAGTTTGTTAAAATGAGTTTACACATAAAGAAATTTAATTAACATTTTATTAAATATACAATACCTAGTTGTAGTAAAATCTAGTAAAATTTTAGTTGTTTTTAATGAAGCTATTAATTTATTGTATTCATTATTATTGCACAATGCATTATTATATTTACAACGTCCAATCCAAAATAACTTATTACGTAAAACCCACTTTAGACGATTTCAAAATAGAATAATATTTGCAATTTAATATATATGTATATATATAATATATATACCGTGTATTTTGATCTGTCTATTTTAATGTATATTTTATATATTATATTCAAATTTTTACTCTTGTGTTGAATGTTTTATATTACGTTTTGAGTTATAGACCATCTAAAATAGGAGTTTCACATAATATATTTATAACATATCTCACAACGATAGCTAATAAATTGCTGATATAAATTCTTATAAAAAAGCGAAACATAAGGGAAGAAGAGCGCTTTCGTGTATTACGATGAGGCGTGTACTACGATGTAAACGACACCAGCTTGGAGAGGAGCATTAATTTGCATCTGCTTTCGTACTCTACCACTTCCGAAAATTTTATTCGCTCGCCGTTTAATTGTGGTATACGCGAAATAATAAAGTGGAAGTAAAAGGCGGATGTGCGGAAAGAAAAGTGTGCCGGGAGCTTAATACCCCGTGTAAGTAGTAGCCACTGCATTACAGTCAGATTCATTTGCATGCACTTTTACATCCTTCCGTCCTCAAAAAATATTTATCGCCCGAGGTTTCACCGTGACGCCTCGCTTATGAATTATGCATGTGAAGCACGCGCGCAGGACGTAGCTCATTCCTAGCGCAATTTCGCCATTGAAGCGTAATTTCAGCAAGCTCGGGTATTAGAGCCCCTCGAGCAGCTTTTTCGTGATAGTGCTTACGAGGGAGAACGAAAAGACGTGTCATTCGGAACGACGATGATCACCTCAATTGCGTCGAAGAGAAGAGCACCGTGCGTATTAACTTCATGCTACGCCCCAAGTGCGAATATGAATTTTATTTCACACGTAAAAATAACGAAATGCATCTTCCTTCGCTGTTAATTAGGCGCGCGTTGATACTGTTGCGTTGTGGGATACTTATATATAATATTGGGACTTCAAAAATTCTATAGAATACGTCTTTAGATTTAGAATTAATAGCATCTACATATAAAAAAAAAAATGTTTTCCCTGACAATAATATTAAAATAATAAATTGATCACATTATTTTATATATAGTTATATATATATATAGTTTTATATACTGTTATATACATAGATAAATGTTATATCGCATATGAAATTTTTCTGAACTTTTGTTTTATATTTTAATAAATGGTAGATTCTAAATTAAAAGATATAATTTTTCTTCCTCATAAGGAAGTGTGATCTCCAAAATTATATTTTGCTCTTTGATCATTTAACACAAATTAGCAATACATTTTCGTCGTATGTAACATTACAAAGCTATAATATATCAGAACATTGTATACCATTGTCAGCACCAGATTTAATGTGACCAAAATTAAATCCGAGATTACCGATCGAACAGTACGGGTTTAAGTCACCATACAAACAAACGTAGGAAACACCAGCGGAGGATATGCGGTGGATAGTTTATATTTAATTATGTCACCAACTTTTGCAATATATATATTCATCGATTACAAAACTGAAACTATATAATTAATAGCGGAATTGAATCGTTATAATCGTTATATAACTCTATGGATTGATATAATTACAAAATATATATATATATAATATATATATCGTGAGGTAATTATGAATAATTATGTACCGTTATCTCAACAAAGTCATCTATCACCCCTATTATAAACCAAACCAAGAACGCCAATTTATGTGGTACACCGATATACACGCAGAAACGCGTGTAAATTATTTCGAATAATATTTCTCGACTGAAAAATAAAAGCCTTTATTCTCAATTGGCAAGGTATTAAATTTTAACAATAATATTTTCTTATTAAAAAGGATTGAGGAAAATTAAAATATGCCCTATAAAGTAAAGGTAAAAATATCAAATTAAATAGTCTTTTTGCATGATGATCAGTCATTTTTATTTAATACTACAGAATACTAGAAATAAATACAGCATTATATGATTTTTGTTTATAAGTACAAATTTTAATTTGCATTTAAGAAAAAATTGTATTAGAGACTTTATAAAATTTTTTCAGAATCCGTGTTGCTTTAATAAATTGCTTGCCTCAACCGTTATGCGAAATAGAATTATTGGCAAACAGTTATAACTGTATATATATATAACTATATATAATTATATATAACTGTTATAAATGACGATTATTTGGCTAAACCAAAATCGACAATTATTCATGTGTTTTCTCTTTGAGAGATATTATATCGCATAGGACAAATTTAACATTACCAGTAGTAAACGCTGCGAATGTCGACCGACCATTCTGCAGTAGAAGGCAAGCGCAAACAAAGACCGCCACCATCCTCGGTAGGAAATTAAAAGTCATCCCCTTCCTCCTTCCAGCATGTAGCTGCATCACCGATATCCGATTAACAAATTCGATGTCACGAATATAAGATCCGCATTCGCATTCTATCGGTTCACCAGTCGAGTCCCTCCAGTCACTGCCAATTACCCCAAGACGACACTCGCTCCGTTCCTCAGGAGTCCAGCAAGGACAACCGTTAAAGCACTTCTCGCGTTGATCCGCGGGAGCCCCGGTGCGATCTTTCATCAAGAGGACCTGGTACTAGAGCTATGTCAGAATTTTGTAAAAGATTATGTCCTCGCGATGCATCCTAGACGTGTCCCAAGTGAAGAGAGGCGCGATGTCACTTCTTCGTAATGTCAACAAGCGTGTCTTATTTCGAGAAAAATATGAATGCACCGATATTTCTTATCTCTTCTCTCGCGGCAATCGGCAACTCGCGAGATCCTCGCGAGTGTACGCGCGATATCGTAGCGGCGAGTTAACGTCCCTCGTCAGTTACGTGAGTGTACCCGGTGTTTCGACTTGGGGCGCGATACGAGAACGGCTCCCAGCAAGTGCGCGCTTGGGACGCCCGGCGTCGACTGGCGTTCATAGAGGTTACCAGTAGAACCGGTCGGCGGCACACGCCGCCGTCCCGGCATCACGGCGCAGATCTCTGCCACCCCCCTGCAAGACCTCTCACCCTTTCCTGAACCAGGCCAATCGGCGCTTGCGAGTCACCGCCCATCGCGTTGCGAGGGCGGCACCGCGCCCGAATTAAGATTTTCGACTTTTCTTAGTCGGGTCTACTCCCGCCAGCTATCTGTCTATTCTCCTTTTGCCCTCTCTCGCACCATGTTCTCTCAGCATCACGCATTGTCCCCTCATTTGAGAGAGCCTGTCCCCTCTTTCCTCTTCCTTTTTTTTTCTTTACAGACATTGTGCATACGAGTCGCAACACCGATGGGTTACCCCCGAAGAAAACCACACAAGACGTGGATAATTTGCGTGGAATAATAATTCAAATGTTTATTGTTATATATAAAATTTTTTGTGTGAGGTTTACATGTGATGGGTTGATTTTTTTCTATTTTGGCGAAATGTAGTTAAGAATTAGTGTCAGCTCGGTTTTCGCTGTTTGAAATCTCATTTGAAATGAAACTTTAATCCTACTTTGCAAGAGATATAGTAATTCTACTACATTTTTATATGTTATTTGCTTGTAATGGAATTATAATTTACTCTCTGCGCGCATCTGCCATGAATAAATGTAACATTCATGATCGAAATCGTTTTGCCAATCCCGATTCAGATAAAATTGAAAACAGCGCTCGTGAAATATTGGTATGTTACCTTATTAACGTTAGTGGATAAATAAATATTCCATGAAAAGGCGCGATCGCACACACATAACGTGACATAAATCAAAAGCAACATATATTATCATCAAAAAGTCACTACTCCGCATGTTATATTATAATATTTTATAGAGACATATGCATATATATACATTTTGCCAATGTCGTGAAAGTATGTAACGGATATTAATTTTATATCGCATCACGTGCATAAAAGAAATTTAAATGGCTCGCACAAGTGGAATATGCAAACAAACGGTAATTGATTTAAAACAATTTTCACAATCTAAGTGAATAGTTGTAAATAACCGAATAAATAAATATCACAAAAAAAACATCGCATGTTTTTAATACATTGTACGCTGTTTTTTTTTACCCGACTTGCGATTTCTAAACATGACTTTCGCGAGAAAGGTTTTGTGCAAAATGTATGGCCCGACCTATCAAATTTCTTTTATTAAATAACAACCCTAGCGTGCAAAAATGGTATAATAGAAACATACGGTCCACGTTTGCCGAAAAGCAACATCGCGGAATGAAACATACGATATACAAGACTGATGAGCACGGTTGATGGTAGAATCATGTAGGATGCGGCTGCAGCGCCATTAGAATAATATCACCCATTCTTTATCAAGAAGCAAGTCGGAGATGTGCCGTGCACTCATTTCACGTGACATTTAATTTTCGTGAAAAATCACCGGTGAGTTTGCTCACACAAAATAGAGCGTAAAACTACCGGGATGAGTTTGGACATACTCTTCCAGATTTCGTGATCTCGCGTCACTCGAAAACGTCCGAATGCGATATCCCGCAAGCGGATAATATCCAAGAATAATATCCGCGTGAAACGTAATCACTGATACGAACAAATTACGTTTTTCCAACGTGAATATTTCACTTTAATAAAATAGTTATGTACATGAAAAATATTAATCATTAAACTATTTTTCAGAATGTTTCATTCTTTATATTTTATGGTGCGACAAATAAGACATTCAATGCGTTTGAGGATAACAAATTTAAAATGCGAAATTGCAAAAGTGCTCGTTAATGAAGTCGGTGAATTTTTATCGAGATTTTTATCCTTCGCGTCCTGTGTGCATACGTGTATATGTCTCGAACAAAAATTCGTTTGGAACGTATAAAATAAACATATATCTGTATGAAAGAAGTAATTTAAATTCAAATTTTACCGATGTTCATTTTAATGTAATTTTAATCTTGATGAAAGATTGGAATTGTGATGGTAACGCTGCCAAGTAATAAGAGAAAAGTGCATTTAAAATGTTGAATTTTTATATTAATCGGATAGACAACATCACGCATTGAATAATTGAAGCTATAATATTCTACAATAATATTTTATATATACGTATCAATATTATAGGATAATACGATACTTGAATGATAAATCAAATCTGATTTTTACTGCTTTTTCTGCAAAGTATAATAATTTAATTTTTGATAAAATAATACGGATAAAAAAATAAAAGAGATTGCACAATAATAATATTATTTAGTATACATTAGTACATACATCTGATACGTACAATCTAAAAATAGACATTTTTAATTTTATTTTAATAATACAACGTGCTTTTTCCTACAGAAGAAGGTAACTGTTTGAAAATTATATTAATACATAATTCTTCGTCAAAGTATATCAGTACGGCACTACTGACCAGTGCGATCGCATATCATTTCCATGAAAATTTCAGATTAAACATGGCAATTATATTCGGCTCGTAATTATATTTTGCCTTTATCGGCGTTATCTTCGATCCACGTGCGACCCGGTATTTCGTCACTTTGCCTATAATTTTCCAGTATACAATACATTCAGTCTACGATACAGTTTATGTTTGATTTCAAGCATTAGAGAATGGATCGCTTTAATCAGAGCACAATTGTATGCGATATATATTTATACCAAAATACACGCGATATTGCAAATGGTATGCATATATTCGATCGAAATGAAGTAGATCCTATCTCTAAAACGCTATAATAAAAGATATAAAAGAAGATTATATAACAAAGTAAAATATTACAAGCACTATCTTTTGTAGCCCTGATAATAGTTACATGTATGCATCTACGTGAATCTTGATCATAAAATGCAATTGCATATTTTTTTAAATTAAATTCTTATATTTTTAATACGTTTATTGATATATCTCATAGCTTTTGCACATTTATATCTTTTAGTTAGAGATTTCTGTTGTTTTCAATTTTCAAAGACCTTTAAATTTGAAAGAAAGGACCCCGCACAAAAACCTATGGAAATGGGTTCTCGGCGAATTTGTCTGAAACTTTGGGGAAATGTTGTTCATGTCATCTTGATCAAAAGTTCTCATGGCAACAACTCTCTTTAAAGCAGAATTTTTGCTCCAGGAGACCTCAAAGATGTATATTTTATCACGCGATCATAGATGACTTCACCCATTCAGCTTTTAGAATAATGATTGTGTGTGTATTGCATAACCCATCATAAAACCTGAGGACAAAATCGGTCCTTTTCAGGGCCATAATAATGTGCAAAATCCGATCGCGAGGCGCGCAACCTTCTTGCGGTGCACATTTGATAACGCTAATGCCGACGGTTCACACTGTTATTACTGTTATTCATCAATACATTAGGTTATTAGGTTTTATGGGTTATGCAACACACACACAAACACACACAATCATTATTCTGAAAGCTGAATGGGTAAAATCATCTGTGATCGCGTGATAAAATATCCATCTTTGAGATTTCCTGGAGCTAAAATACTGCTTTAAAGAGAGTTGTTGCCATGAGAACTTTTGATCAGGATGACATGAACAACATTTTCCCAAAGTTTCAGACAAATTCGCCGAGAACCTATTTTCATAGGTTTTTGTGCGGGGTCCTTTGTGAAAAAAAGTGCAACTGCAGCTGCATATCAATCCTCTGCGAATAAACGACCTTTAGGTCAGCGAATTTGAAAAATGGTTGTACAAACCGCGAATATATAATAGAAAAAAATGTTTGCACATGGGGTAATTTTGAACATAGAAAAAATGCATGGATATACTAGTTCATATACTAATTTATAAATAAAATGTTATTTATGTTATTATAAAATAATAAAAACATTTGTCTAATTAAAACATCTTGCATTAATCTTTCCAATAATCTTTTGCAATAAAATTATTCCGAAGAAAATAAGACCTATAAAAATACTATTTTCTTTTATCCACTATGCGTGAAATGCTCGAATAAAGAATGTATAATTATGGTGCTTATTTGATCGCGCGTGTCAATGTATTCTTTATGATATATGAAGGATATGTCATCATCACATGCGTCTAGATATTCGTAGAAAGTTTTCTTAATAAACAGCCAAGAGAGACCCGCGTTGAAAGTTCGAGAACAAATAAAAGCAGCGCAGGAGATCAAGCGGATATCCGGCGGAACGAAACGCAGACGTCTAAAAGATGGAAGACGGAAGAGAGCGGGGCTTTCATTACCTTGATGTAAGTTTTAGGCGCGTCTAGGCTGATCCGCAGACCATCTCCGAGCGGAAAGAAGATAAACCGTCCCATCGTTATCAACAGCCAGAGAGAGACTACGCCGCTCCTATCCTTCGAATCCATCCTTAAAATCACCGCTTGCACTCCCTACCTCACGTCCTTATCAGCATTATTAGTTATCTTCACATCTTATTCCGCGAGCCAAGATTGACATCCTGGTTATCGTCCGAGGAATTTTCCGTAAGAACAATTAACCGACCCTGTCGGCTCGCGCTGCGAGTCTGGTACTTTCATCGTTAAGCGAAACTTCCGCCCTTACACGAGAACCTGCGATATCTTTAGTCAGTGCTACAAGATCATGAGGATCATGAGAACCGCGCGAGACCGCACGAGAGATTTCGTTAATAATATCTGGATTACGAAAATCGGAGATCCTTCACGTGAGATACGCGAAGCGACTACGAATGGCGCAATTTGGCAATCGGGAAAATAAACTCTTAATCTCAAGTGCAATTCTACGGAAAAATTTGACTAACTAATCGCAATCAAAGATTAGATTGAAATAGTCCACAAAGCGATTAAATTCACTATTTTAGAGAAAAATTCCATTCGATATTACAATAACGTTTACAATAAATTACATTTCGCGTTTTATCTGTCGTGGAAAAAGCTCATAATAATTTATCTTTATATAATTAATAATTGTTGCAGATGGAAATCTACATGCTTGGACTTGGATATATAAAACCACGGACGGTTTGGCTAGATATTGAGAGCTCGAAGAAAAAGGGAAGAGTGAGAAAAAGAAAATGATGTGACAATCAGAGGTGAGTTTTTGCCCGGGACACATCTGGTCTCTTATTTTCATTTTCTCCGTCAAATGATTTCTTTCCTGCTTTAACTGAAGAACTCGGCAAACACTTTCTGCGAGTATGTCGCTTTTTTCCGAATAACTTTCCTTACGAATTCGTAAGGTATAGAGTGACATGGTAATCCGCGTGACAAAAAATCTCCAATTAAAATAAAATCTTTAATTATGTAAAAAAAATTTTAAACATATTATTATCACATTATTGTTTTTTATTTTATTCTTTTATTGTAACATTTTTATCCTATACCCGACAATTTATATCGAAGAATTTTTAAAGAGCTATACATTTCTCGAAATGTCGAGTAAAAATTGTCCATTAAAATAAAAATAAAACTGAAATAAATGTGATACCATAATTTTACTGTAAACCACACAATTTACAGTTTTAACTGTTTGATTATTTATTAAATATTAAAACAAAAATAGGAACTTTACGTCGCCAGCAAATAATTAAAAGAAACGGTTTTTTTGCATTATTGCTGGCGACATAAGTTCCTTAAAAAATAAAGGTTTCTATAAATAGCTATTGCTTGTAACAACTTTATAGCGATTAACATACATCCATTGAAAATTTATTACAAAGCATTCAAATAATTTAATATCTGTACCAGATACACGCGTCGAAGCTCATTTGAAAGACGGCATTAAATCTTGAGCTTTTATAGAACAAGTGATTCAAGTGTCCCGAAATATATTCATAAACGGGGACATCCTTTCGAATACGCGCTGCACCCGTCGCCGCCGTCGTGCAATTCGATCCTCCCAATCGCGACGAGATTCAACGGATCAGTCTCAATTCGCAAAACATTATTATCTTCGGTCGACCAGGCCGGTTTCCTTCTGCAAACAAAACTCCGTAAGCGATAGACAATTGCAGTTTCGAGACTCCCCGGTACTCTACAGCCAATTAAGATTCAATACAATCGATGAGGGACTATTCAAACGATGAGACAATCGGAATGTAATTGCGTCGCCCCGATCCCTCTGAATACCAATTCATTTTCCGAAGCCCGCCACCGTGCACCTTCGTCCTTTCACTTCCACCTCCCGCCAGACCGCTTTTGTCTTGTGAAAATCTTCTTACCGAGTCCGCGAGCGCCAATTCTGAAAGTTTAAATTTTCTTTTCCTCGCGTCTCCTCTCTGTCAAACACCTTTTCTTCCTTAAACCTCGCGCTATCTCTTTCTCTTTCTCGCTCCTTCCGTCCTCGGTACCACGCCCTCCCGTAGAGCGGACGAGCAGGGGGGTGGCAGGGAGGAGGGGGAGGGATTGTGGGTGGCCACCCTCAGGGACACGTAATTACGGCCTTATATTTCACAAATATTTCGCCAGTGTGATTAATGACGTTCCTCCCTGGCTCCGTGGTGGATAAAGTAACGTACGAAGGGCGACAAAATCGAAATCATCATGACGGCAGCGGGTGATAATAAGAGACAAACATTACCAGCGGGACGAAACGGAAAGCGCTCTATTCCTAAACGAGGGATGACGAAACTGAACAATCTCGTAATAATCCTCCGTAATCCCTGAACAATCGCGTAATAATCCTATAATCTTATAATCTCTTAACAATCCCGTAATAAGTATAACAATGAAACGTAATAAATATACGTACATGTATCATTGCATAAATAAGTGTGCTGCGTTACCCCAAATTTATAGTTTTCTTTTCCTAAAGATAGTTATGCCTTATGAGATCCAAAGCCACGTTTCGTTCTACCTGATAATCGGGAAGTACATGAATACGTCGTGAAATGTTGGAGAAAAGCATCTCGCGTCATCTCTACTGAAAGTATTAACTCCAGCACTAGCTCTGATCCTCATTACATCTCACGGAACGAAAACTAATCATCTTCCGGATACCGGAGGGTCACGCCCACGTGCGGCGCGAAGCGCGCACGGCGGGATAATAAAATTGCCGCGCCTCTCCGATTTTTATCTCACCTAAGACGCGAGGTGTCCGCGCGCTAAAAGGCTCGATATATTTTCCGAATAACTTTAAAGCAGGGCGCGCACGCGATCGATGCTCACGGCTGCGCGGTTTCCGCGTGTATATAGGCGAGGGAGAAAGAGATCCCCCCCAACGGGCGCGTATGCCGCGTATACAAGGAACAAGCGCGCGCGATCGCTTCGATCCAGGAGGCTTCGAGAGACGAGGTAATAAAAAATTGTTTGTTTTAACGGGATAAAAATGCAGGGCTCGAAAACGTGCTTTCTAAAGTGTTGACGATGAGAACGATACCGATCGCGCAAGCTGGGATACGCGGGAACGACGCGGCCCAAAAAACAGAGATAGAGCACGGCGCGAGAGGGCCATTCGCCAACACCGACGTTTGTTGTATCGGGATAGGACGGGAAAAGTCGAATCGCGAATAAAACAAAACGCGACGTGGCTATCGTCAAAAATAGACAAAGAGAGAGAGATAGAGATAGATGGAACGCGCGAAAGAGAGAGAGGCAGCGAGAAAAACAGGCATACCCGACAAGCGTCAAAGGAGGGGGACGCGAGGGAAAAAGCCCGCGAGGAACAAAATGTTCCTCCCGGTTTTGCGACGGGCTATACGGGGACAGAGAGAGCGCGCGCGCGCGCTATCGACGCATCAACGCGTTTTGAGCTTTTGAGCTTGGAGCTTTTAAAATCTGTCACCGACACACATTAACCGTTACGCACTTCGAGCCCGGTTGCACAATGCGCGAGCGCGGGCTGCGAGTGCGCTGCTTGTTTTCGAGTCGTTGTACCGAATGCAAACGAATGTATGTAGCTACATATCGTCCCGGTTATCGACACGCGTTGTTCCCGTTGGACGCCCTACGTTCGCGGAGGTAGAGCGAATTTGTTGCACACATGTTGCTCCTTTAAAATTGATCCGACTGCCGACAGTCTGGAAAAAATACAAAAAACCCATAAGAATAATTGACGGAAAATAAGGAAATTATATACGTTTGATGATAACTTGTATTCCGGGCCCTCTTCGAATAATGACGTTTCTCTTACCTAAGTCGTCTTCTTTGAATTTCAATCGAATTCGAAACAGGAAAGGTACTCTAATTGTAAGAATTCGTTTTGCTTGGAAGATTACGTTCGATGAGACCGCCCTTCATTTATCTGAGTGATAATTACGTCTTTAAAATGCTTTAGTTTTTCCTTAGATAATTTTTTTTAGACATTTCAACGAAACCGTAATAGAATGCTAAATAATTTCCTGTCATCTAAGGTCACGGCGTGTAATGAAAATCAAGAGATGTCCCAGCAGGTATCACCGCGTATATAATTCGCGCCGAAGTGTACGGCCTCTATAGCTTTTTTACGCGGCACGATTTATGAAGACTTCAGCACGATGGGTGGCGACTGGGCGCGGAGCGGCCCTCAAAATTGATTAATGAACGAGGCAGCCGATCGATTCGATTAAACCAGTGTAAACGAAAGGGGCGACCGATAAATATCTGCCGATATAAACGTCGACGTTACGTCGTGACTTTTCCATAAATCAAAACCCGGCCGCGTATGTGCCGCGTAAACGTGCCAACGTGCCCAACAATAACAATCCCCTAGTAGCCAGATCGGGCACAACCACGATAATTGACGCATACGCGTGACACAATCGTTGAAATAAAAAAAAGCACGGCGCGGGGGTAGCGCGTTATTACGTCCTATAATATTAAGCGTCTAATTAACCATGAATTACAAAGGCCGTCACTGATCAAAAATAAATACTTTTGTGAACGAAATAATTGCAGATATTGGGTTACTCGCATTAAACGGAGAAATTTGTAATTAATATCCGTTCGTTAACCTAACAGTTTAATAATAAATAAATTATATGGCGGGTGAAAAATGGATAAAATCGAAATAACTGGCGCAACGATGATTTTATAGCATGTATAATTTGTTTGAAAGTTATTATAATTGCATAAGTTGTGCTTAAACACCGACGTAGATTCAGGAAAAATACATTAGGTAATCGCGCAATACGTGCAATTTTCCTAACGTAAAACACTCCTGTCGCATATACCTACCTCGGAGATAGATGATAAGATGATATGTATAAGGAGTTATACATCCATTTACATATAGATGTACAACAGACGGATCCTACATAGTACGAATAAGTGAGTGAACAAGGAAAAGAAGGAGAAAGAGGATATGCGAGTATATCTGCGTAAGGCTGCCACTGACAGCCCTGTCTTCACAGGCAAATTTCACTTTTTGTCAACGAACGGGTCGTTTGAAAGGAACGAATATTGGATTCGGTTATTACTTCTTCGACCTTCGTCCGATTCTATACCTCCTCTCGATCTATCTCCGCGTAACAAACTGTACGCGCAAAATCGATATTCCTTTCCGCAATCGCACACATATGTACGTAAAATCATTTCCTTTAGCACGAGAAATATTTATTAATATAAACGTGGCACATTTTTAATTTATAATCAAAATCCTCGATATAAATAGATACCATATGCATGAAAAAAAAAGTTACGTTACGACTAAGGAAAAATGTGAGAATCACTGTTATAATAAATATGTATATGAAGCCATATATTCTATGGAAATATTCGAAAATGATACGTTTCTTTCATCCGAAAATGATAAAAGAAAACGGAGCTGAATTTTAAAGTTTGATAAAAAAACTCGATATTGTGAGACACTGTGCGCCGTAATAATATACTCCGTGAAATTCTCGATAAAGGTAACACATTAGTAAAGCAGAAGTGCGAAACGTGAAAAAAGAAAGTGGAAAATATGTTAATTAATAACGGCTGGCATATGACTATTTATTTATTTACATTTGCGCGTAACGCATGTTAACTCATTCGATTAATTACATTTTACCATTTATCGAAAAATGCATCCGCACAGATGGCCGATGTAATTGTGAGTCATATATGTATAAAGCGTAAGTTTATTCATTTGTCAACTGTAATATGTAACGTGCGATATAATGCTCTGTGTTATAAATTTTCGCTACAATTATATTTACATTAACGACGTGTAGTCGAAAAAGCTCGAATAGAGCGTGACATATATGAGTTTTGTAATGGAATAAAGTTGAGTTTATTACGCACAACTCACGCCGGGTTGTTTCAAAATCAGTGTCTATTAATATGCCTGCACATACAGTATCGCGTTGGATTTCAAAACAAATATTTTCGCCCGATGCAACATGTGATTTAACAATTAACTCGCCCACTAATAATCTGATCTGCTTATTTGAAAACAGCCATTTATTAAATTTAATTAAACTTATTAACACGAGTAATGAAAGGTTATTATAAAAGGCAAATTAGTTAATTTCTCATAATTTATTATAACGAATATTTTATAATGTTTGACAAACAAATGGAACTAAGCTATGCATCTACGCTATATTAAAAATTATTCAGTATTCTAATAAATGGTACCTCTTAAATTCATTGTTGTGTAATGAAATAATTAAAGGAAGGTTTCATTACATTCATAGTAATCTGGCCTAGAGCAAGTAGAGAGAGCCAGTTAAACTCCATTATTATTCCTGATAAATTGCCAATTCCGTTCGAACCGCGCCTTTCGAAATTTCATGATTGATACGCCAGACTTGGAGAAAAGGATAAAAGAAGAAAACACAGAGATGTGAGACGAGAACAGATTAGCTAATATCATATATATATATGTACATATAACAGAGTTCCTTACTTTAATACCGCCACGAGATAAATGGCACGATAAGCATCGCAGGTTGAAAGAAGAAAGAACGCAGTTACTTCGGTGATTTATCATAGGAATCTATGGTGTTACGAGATATAATGTAGCTTATTAAATATATTAATTAATTACGTTGTTCAAACTGCGAGTTTCGATTCCTCCTCTCTTCTTTTTCATCTCGCATCATGGATGAAATAGTTTTCTATACCGAAATAAGATATATATTTAATGGATGGATATTGGATATCGAGTATAATCTTAATTAAATTAGAATTCGTCTATTAGCAGTAATTGTGCATTAGAACAAACAGATATAGATTAAACACGGCTTAAGAATAAAGTGTCTAAGTTCAACATCGTTAATGAAGGACCGTGTATACTCCACAAATCCAAATCATATATCTACAATCTTTCAAGTTCTTGTCACCTTCAATTTAAATTAATCCGACGCGCGTCGTACTTTATTAGCACTCAATACAGAATTCTCAGAGTGCCGTAAAAGAAAATCCCGAAGATCTGCTTTTCTTCAATTCGTATCTCTTTTTTTTTCAATAGAAATTACATTGTCGCGTAATATCGCATTTATCGCGCGCATCGTCATCCCGTTCATCTCATCGTTACCACTTTCACGCGAACAACGGCGGAATTGTCCGGAATTGACAACAGCGGTACAACAAGAAATTCCGTCATTTTAATGTTAGCCCGATGACGCGTTATGACGACGCCGACGGGACGGTCAACAGCCAGGCTGAGAGCGAGGTAGCGGGAGGTAGCGGGAACGTATATGTAGGTAGTGAACAGTCGAAGTAGCGTAAGGGAGAGTCAAAGGGAGGGAGGGACCGACAGCGGAGCGGCAGCGAGGTGTTAGTTTCCTGGTCGGATATTAGCTGTCACGCGGCTCACTGGACAGGACACACCAGACGTATACACAGAGAGGACACGGTGTAAAGGTAACACCAACGCCCTAAGTACGCCGGACAAGTCCGGCATTGGAAGCTCGCCGTACATTTATGTATAGAAAAATCTGATCGCGCGCCGCGCCGCCGAGACGAGAAGCCGGATCACTCGCGCGGCATTTCGACGCGCGCGGGGCATTTTTCTCGCGGTATAAACCCGAGGGCCTATCGCCCCTTTTCGCGTCGCGCATTCCCGCGTTCGCGTTATTCCTTCTTACAGGAGGGAAAACGAATCTGCGGACATGTCAGATTGATCGGCCGATATAAGCAAGAAACTTCACCAAAACACGCCGAGATAGCCGGGACATAAATAACAACGGGGATACGAGAGGTCTCGCCGTAACGTCCTTTCCCCGAAGCTTTTCTCTCGTCGACGTCCTCGTCGGCGCGATTATCTCGCTAGAAATTTCGCTGTTACGTCACACCGCGCGCATTCCTGACGTCGATAAAAGGGGTTGAAGTGGAAGGATTTCTCGACTCGATTCGAAATGGAAGATTATGAAATTAAATCGGCATCCTTGCTTGATATTTACATTTACAATTTCGTTGTTTTGCATCCCGTTAGAAGTCTGATATAATTTTTATTATTATCGGATCGTTCAATAACTGCTCCACATGTATTGTCGGTTTACTTTCTGTAATCTACCATTTTTAACGTGCACAGTCGCTGGTAATAGATTATAATTTAATTATATCATTGAATTCATAATTAATATTTGCACGACGATCCATTCCGCTGTAATTGGCAATCAGTTTTCCGGAATTAGCGGACGGTCGATACTCCATGGCAAAGAGAGGTACAAAGCGTCGATTTTCTTTACGCATATAAACCGTAATGAATGTCATTTCCATTCTGAAAGTGGGACATATCGAGTTTTTACTTCCACTGACTTATATCACCGTTTCAATCCTATACGCGCATAAACATATTAATTATTCGAAAAATGGCTGAAAATGGCAATTTGTTCCTCTGTCACGTAATTGCGATACAATTTGAGGATCGATAGCGAGCAGGACCGACAGCCATAAGCCAAGTAGCCGTGTGTCGCGCCCCTAACTCTCTCTCTCTCTCTCTCTTGCTTGCTCGCAAAGCAAGCAAGCAGGCGAGCAGGCGACGCTCAAAGTGTCTTCCAATTTAACGGGCGGCCGGGATGGCTTGATGAGCGCGTATCCGGGGTATCGCTGATCCGCTATCCGAATATCTCCATATATACGTGTAAACCTGTGGCCTATGTTGTAGTCAAGGTGCGGCATACGTGATGCAATGCAGCCCAGATCGTCACCAGAATACCAAACTACCAAGCCCTTCCTCCCTCGCCCCCATAGCCTTCACCATCCATACTCGGCGCACGGAATCGTCGTCTTCCTCATCCGCCCCCGCCCCCGCCCCTTCCTCTCCCTTCCCCCCTCGACGGGGGGGGGGAGGACGCGTCCAAACGGAGCATCCTCGCATCATTTTCATGTTGGGGCGCGTGCGTGTATCTACTCATCCCCCCGGTGTACACGTCGTACGCTTATGTACGGTGAAACTTATTGCCGCTCGCACACGAGAGTTTACATCCTGAATCTACAAAATGCAACTTCAATATCAATACTAGAATCTAGAGTCGCGTCACGCTTTCTACGGAATTACGGGTTTTACACACAGTCCCTGGGTTTTTTTCCCCCTCCACTCCCCTCGAGAAGAAGAGAGACTGACCCGCGAAGCTTGACACATATTTCCGTTTTGAGTCCGGTAAATTTTGCTACTGTATACTCTCTCCGTGAATATACACCGTGTCCTGAAATGCGAGAATGAGATTTAGAGGCCAGATACCACCGGTGACCTCGGAGTCGACTGTGTTAAATCCGTCTCTATTTCATTTCGGCCTCGGCATACGCAAATACAGCTTATATGCATACACGGCATACAAGTACGGATTACGTGACGTTAACATAACGAAAGCAGCTACTTAAAACGAAAAGCGGCTATGCGTAAATGCTTAGAGTACAGTATTATGATAAGATTCTCGCGTGCTTGTCGAAAGAGGATCACGATGAGATTTGATAATACATTACCGTAAATTCGTCTAACATTTGCTTAATTCATTGTTTATAGAAACTCATAATTTTTGACGCAATATAATCAGGGAATGTTAAAATCAGTACATGATTTATCAAATAACAATGCGTTAATACGGAGTATTAACGTCTCAGGAATATCTTATATAGCGTAGTAATTAAGGATTACTAAGATAGGGAATGAACGATTGTGTGCATGGAAAAACCTTTATTTTGCACTAAAGAATTTTGAAAATCATTTAGATGCCGTTCAAAATGACGATAGAAGCAAATTGAAATAAACGAAACAAATAACTTTTGCAGCCGAAAAAGTCTTGTTTTGATCTTTTAGAAAGAGCGCGGTAATTGCTTTTACAATAATTGCTTAACGGTGACCCGTGGCGGCGTTGCAGACATTACAGCGGCAAACCATTGAACCTCTGACATTCGTGAATATGTTCCTGATTATCTGGAATGTCATTGATTATCTGGCAGGTCGCCATTATCCCGGTAGAAGTAATACTTCTGCTGGGTGTTTCTCGTAGACCGTTTTCATACAATTCTAGTGGAAGAAATCCAATAAAAACAGATTTACAAAGCTCTCTAATGCGAAATAAAGACACACTTCTCCGCTTTTGCGAATTGTTCTTTATTTTAAAATGATTATCAGGCTCCCTCCTTTTTAACTTTGCAAAATGTTTCGATATTATTCCAGAATACCTTATACATTCTGAGATTTAATTATCGCATCGTTTTTTACTTCAGATATGTATCCGCGTGTGTAGGGTGGCAGTGTGGTCTTGTGGTAAAGCGCCAGACTCGTAACTCCGAGGAACCGAGTTCGAGTCCACCTGATCACAGGAATTTTTATATTCCAAACTGCACCCCCCGCACGAGTGGGGCTCGTGTGGAGAAACTGGGCTATCTTTCGGAGGAGACATTAAATTTGATAATAATTGGTCGTCAAGCTTGGGGAGCTTGGGAGTTTTGGTAAATTTAAAATGTCACAATTCAATTGTGATACTCATACTCAGCATCCTCTTTGTCGCGAGGTATCGTTCTGGATAGTTGGTGTAATCATAAAAGTTTAAATAGTCAAAGAACTTCCCTTACTTCAGAAAAACATAAGTCCGGATAACAAGAATTTATCACCTAAAAGCAACACAAAAATTAATTATTTAATTATTAATTATTTTTTGTGTATGTGTGTGTGTGTGTGTGTGTGTGTGTGTGTGTGTCTGCACGTACCTCGTGTCGAGTTTTATTCTTTTTATTTATGCTTTTCGTGTTTGTTCGCCGGTTTTCATTATTAGCGAGTAAGATAACGTCGTTTCTCCTCGGAATGATTCAATTTTTGCCTCGACTCGCCTTAGCGTCGTAAAGGCCTTAAAAGAATTACGGTCTGTCGCGTTTAAAGGAAAGCTGAGTCCGAGAAATCTGCGGGATCGGATATCATCGAGTAGAGTCACGAATTCCCGCGCCGTTCGAATTTTTGAACGACGAAGAGATGAGATTTCGCCGACTCGACGAAATCTATGTCCCGACAAGAAAATGTCAGAATTACTGTACTCGGTCTAAGACTAGTTGTTGCTGTGCGCACTGACGCGACGGCGCTATTTACCGGAGCACACGCGTGACCTATATTTGAATACGCATCGAGCACATGAGAATCTGGCTGCTGATCGAATTACCGACGTGTCCGTTAAATTATAACTGTTGTCAGATAATAACATGCACTGTTTATAAAACTTTAATCTATCACATCTCAAAACGTTCTCAAATGTGTTAGTGCGTGTGTTGTGATAATTCCAATAAATAAATTTCAAATAAAATTCCCAAAAATTCAAACCTCAAAGATATATCTGGCTAGAGAGAATGCGAAATAGACTGTTTTTCACGTTTGTACGCACGTTCATCATTTTCATTCTCGTGTATATAACTCTCGATCTGTCGCACCGCCCATCTCGTACTGATCGAAAAGAGTCAGCGCGCTCGGATTTTTATAGAAATAAATGAACTTCGGTTGGAGGACGTGCTGACAGAGGCGTTGCTGCCGCCGTGGGTTAGCGTTAGCAGAGTGAAACGGGTCTAAAATACACGAGCGTACGGGAGCGTTGCGGATATAAGCAAGCCGTAACGGTTACCAACCTACCCGTTCAGGGGCTACCTATCTATCCTACATACCGAAGGGAGAAAGAGAGGGCGAGAGCGCCACGGTCTGGAGTAAGGGATGGTCGGCGGTGAGCTCCGAAGGTTGCAGAGATGACTGCGGGGTTGGGGTTGGACGTGATCTTTCATAGCTGCTTGATTGGCCCCAGCACGCGAGCAAATGTATTGTCCTGGCTGCGAGCGCCGCCGGCTCGTCTCGAAATGGCAAAATATTTAAGGCCACGTTAAACTGGCAACAATAAAAGGAGACACGTTGATGAAATCAAGATCGCAGGAAAGTTGTGCGCCAGGCCGGCCCTGCACGTTCACGCTTAGCTCGAGAGAAGCGCCACGGAGGAAGTCGGGAGGCAAAAAAGGAGATGGCTAGAACAGCCGAGTTAGCTCCCATGCCGCTATGTCCAATAACTAATAAGGCAATGTAGAGATAAGGCAATGCCGTAATTGTTGCAAAATTGCGTTGATCGTGGATCAAATAGCTCGTGCGCAAAATCTGCCGTACAAAACACAAGAATTTTACATTCTTAACGAGAAGATTAGAAAGCAAATAATTACAATAAATTACAATTGTCGATACAAATAACAAATAATTGCTGTTACCGAATGGTAAATACTATATATTAATATATTTAAACATAGATGTGTATTATAATAACGCGCGTCTAATTAATTGAAGAGCTCTTTTTGAGGAGCATGTTTATTTACATGCTAAAACGAAACATGCCGCTATAACAAGCGAGGAGACTAGGAAGCAACTTGGCTCCAATAATCGAGGAGATTGTTCCGTTCGGCGTAACTCTGCTGGCTTTCCGACCTCACGAAAATTACAAGTAATCGCCGCCGAGTTCGGAACGTACGATCGACAAGTGAGCCGCGCGAATATCATCCGGTATCACGAAATACCTGGTCGCTGCGGATTGCATCGGGGACATTGAGAGCGAGGAAGGGCAGGGAAGAGTGAACGGTTGAGACTTGCCGAGGAGAAACGACTGGAGTCATGACTCCGGTCGTAAATATTAGGCGTCCTACCGTTGATTGGGGTGTGAATCTTCAGCGCAGCGTGGTACGTCTACGGGTATATACATGTTCACCGATAAATGCGTACACGTGTATACACGTATACACACAACACACGTACGCGGAAGTTAAGCTAGTGACTTATCTTTTCCAACCGACGGCGACGCCGACGTATCGATTACGGCGTCGCGTCTTCATCTTAATTGATTCAGAGGGATCGGGATACCCTCAAGACCGGCATTCCAGTTCTCATGAATCCTCGACGCTCTTTCTTATATCTCTTCATGCTCCCTCCCGTACCCCCCTCCCTCCCCCCCTTCCCGAGCATTACAACGCTTCCGCGTACCTTCTCTCGTTCCTGACCTCTTTGATACACTTCGACCATGGGATCGCCAAGAGAGTGCACGAGAACAGGAACCGTCTTTTTAGTCCGCTTCCTAAACTTTTATTTCTTAGAGAAATCGAAGGAAGAGTTCAAGTTGCCGTAAAATCGGAAGGAACGGAAACGGGTCATGGAACGTCGCATTACGAATCTGCGATTCAGTAGAAGACCCCAAGGGCAACATCGATAAAGACTGATAACAAATAAAAGAGGCAGAGAGTGAGAGCTTGGACAGCACGAGAAATTACATATTAATTATATTTTCTACATAAAAGCTGTAATGATATCACAATTTTTCCATGGCTTCTTATTTAATTTCGTATTGACAACCCTCACAATGCCAATTATATTCTGTAGGTAAAGAAATCATATATTTTTTTTAGTGAAAAAAAATTAACTTAGAATTCTCGATAATGAAACCAATAAAATAGAGTTCAAAAAGAGGCATTGAGAATACAATGCGATTGTTGGTGCGTAAGATTTCAGAATAATAGTAATTTATTTAAAATTAACAATGAATAGTGATACGAACGTTTCGCCTCCGCTTTGTGCCATCTTCAACGATGTCAAAAGAAAAATATAAACTTATAGTTATTTCTCACGCTTTTCGTTAAGCCACAGATGAGTACTTCAAGATTAGAAAGTCAAAAAGCTATATAGTTTTGTGTTGGAAAGTTGGCGTGTAACTAGACTAAATGAGATCATTGTCTGTAATATAGTCAAACCTAAACAATTAGAAATTGAATTTAAATAAATCAAAATCAATTTAATGTAATCCAGAGAACGTGAGTGTGAAAATTGAAACCGAGGTAAAAGATTACATCAATTGGTCACACATGATAAAAAATATAGTCGATAAATTACAAAATTGTTTACAGGTTGAGACTATTCTTTTATAATTTAATATGGGCCATCTCAGAAATCAAACATTTTGATTAAAAATTTCTGTTTATCTAAAATTTGTACATTCACATTAAACAAAAGCGTAACGAAACAGCTGTTGTCATCAGTAATATAATCGTATAAAATCATTCTTATACCTAAATATGTTTAACGAATGATGCACGAAATGGTGTGCATATAAATATAGAATCATATAAATTTCATTCTTTAATTAATTTTGCAATTTTGGAATAAAACACAGTTTCGCAAAATTTCAATATAAGATTATGTTATGCTATCATATATTTAAACAAATTTTTAAAATGAAAGAAGATAAAGTTTGGTTTTCCCAGTTAAAGTCATGATTGAAATTAATTCGGTGTTCAGTGATGACAGAATGAGTGTGGATGTATTTCTACGGATACGATGTTCCGAAATTCTAGTTTTTAGTTGTCTCATAGTTTGTCCAACGTAGATTGCGTATTATTCTGACAATTTACATCAACAACCGCGTTGTATTCTCAATGCTCTTTTTCAATTCCATTTTATATATTTATTTTTACTTTAGAAATCACCGTTTACATCACCGTTTCTCACTGACTATCGGAAAACTTACTTGTTTCCATTGCGTGGGGAACAATTCAATTTATTTCATCGAAACCATATTCAACAAATCTAATAATCCGACGTTAAAAATTTCAATTTTTAATAAGTTTGCGACAGCGCGTGCAACTGCACGTGAAATAATTATAAGTAATTATAAGTAACACGCAGAAAAGTTGTACGAGATATTTTACCCGAGCATCGACCAAACGTAGATATTTTTATCGAGTAAAATTTATCGCATCTTCCTACGGCGCGCAACTTGCCTCGTTATCCCGAAGCGGATGTAATTCATTTCAATCG
Source organism: Temnothorax longispinosus (assembly GCF_030848805.1). Classification (NCBI taxonomy): domain Eukaryota; kingdom Metazoa; phylum Arthropoda; class Insecta; order Hymenoptera; family Formicidae; genus Temnothorax; species Temnothorax longispinosus. The sequence continues at coordinate 24,104,310 of NC_092358.1, forward strand.
GCCGGACTGCCGGCGCCCTTAACAGTGCGTCAGCCGGGCTCTTCAGGACCGGGCGACTTCTCAAAAACGCTTAGTTATCTTCTCGTTCCCGACATTTTATTTCCGTCGGTGTCCACCGGTTTACAGTACATACGCGAGTGTGTATGATGCCGAGAGACTGACGGGGGAATTTAAACAGTTTCTCCTCAACGGTGCAAACCTAATGACGTACGTGCTCGTTCGCTCGGCCCTCTCCCGGCTACCTACTCCCCCGTTACCCCCCTTCGTTGCCAACCACTACTGCTCCTCTCCTTCGACATCCACCCTTTCCTATCCGCCCTACCTCTCTCCATCTCTCCCCCTCCCCCCCATCACAAACCCTTCTAAAACCTCCCTGCAACTGCAGAACTTAACACGCGTACCTAGTTTCGCAAGCGTAACAAGAAGTAACAGCTGCAGCGAGTCCGTGGCAGCCACCGACGATATATCCGAGAGATCGAGCAGACGAAAGTAATTATGTGGAATACATCGAACGCAATCTCCGTTCCCGGTGCCCCGTGCCGCGAATGCGCCCACTCACCCACCGGGATTCTTGCGTATACGAAGGAAGTTTTGATTTATCGTTTCGCCCTCGCGGGCGTATCCCGTTCTTCTTTTGACGCAATGGCTAAAAATGAACCGAGCCGCTCGGACGATGCATACGTATACGTGCGTGTCAAACAAACTAGAAGATTATTCGGTAGATAGCGGATCTTGCGACAAACTAATGAATATATTTTTTTGTTTACGCATATACGCGCGCGCGCGCACGCACGTACACAGGCATATAAATTGCTGCATCTCGTTGGATATATATCAAAAGACTAATAGTGAACAATTTAATTACATCTACGTAAGTCGTATCGGGAAAGAATGGTGATTGATCGTTTGTTATGCTTAATATCATAACTTCTGGTGGTATATTGCCCAATTTCAGGATGATGGAAGACTTCCTTGTTTTTTTTGTTTCCTTTCTTATAATATTTTAGCATGAGAATATCAGAAAAGTCACAGAGGAAGCTGTATTGATCGTAATAAATAATTAGTATAAACGCTTGGCATCTATGCTCGACAGCTATTATTTTATTTATATACATATTTATATGTATTTAATATACATCCCGTTGTCGCAAGAACTTCCGGAAATGCTGAAAAGCCCAGCGGTAATTAAGACAATTGCTCTCAGCTCAGCACACTTAATCCTGTCCAAGGGTTTTCAATTTTAACCACGTGCGACATAATTGTTACAAAACGCGCGGTACAACAAGCAACAATAAATCCGGGGATTTAAAATACATCGTATTTACCGCGTTATTTATACATAATACAGATAAGTAATTAAAATATGAATAATTACTGCATATTGCATATGGTTGTATTTATAATGTTTTCGTATCGAATTGCGTTCGCATTTCGCGCAGGACAATCACGGTAATTGATCCCAATTTAATTCCACGCAGTCGTCACGCATCCATCGTAACGCTTCTGCACGCGTCGCGTAGCTAATCTTCCCTCTTTCTGACTATCCCGGTCGATCCTATAAATCGTACTCTCTTCCGTGAATCTTATCAGAATGTAAATAGCGGTGTTGGAGAGGTATAGGCGAATCCAAGTTACGGACGGCGGGAGCCCGCCTGATGAAAGCGTTGAATGAAACAAGTTTGCTTTTGTCCAACAATTACGCTGAAACAATGAGGTAGCCCACCCCACGGACAAGGGTGGCTACCCTGTTCGGCAGCTGCCACCTCTTATGCTCTCCTACGTAGCCGCAGTCGAACGATCACAACCACAAGCACCGACAGCACCAACACCCACCGCCGATCCCAAACTAATATCAAACTCTTCGAAAAGAAAAGGTAGCATGGGGCGCGGAGGGACGGGGAGCGAAGATCCACCTTCCGTTCCCAGTTATATGTCTGTGTATAGAGAGAAAAGATTTAGATCGAGGGTATATACGCGCGTTATACACGTGTATGGGCGTCCATTAATGTACATATAGATGCTAAGTAGAACACCGACGGCGTCGTACGAGTGTGCCACCTAATAGCTATGGTGTCGCGCGCGTGTGTCGGTATTCACACACGCGGACAAAACGGAGCCCGTACGGCGTGCCGGCTGAGGATATAGAGATTGGAAAAGAGATCGAGATAGGGAACGGTGGGTGTAGATGCGGGAGTAGACCACTACGAAGTCTGGAAGTAAAGCAGAAGGAGAGGATGTTCTCCGCGGCAAATAATTGATTGTATTAGGTGAGTTAGTATTCCGCCCGCGGATTGCGCGGTCAAAGTCTTGCCGCGCAAAGCTCTCGGCTCCCGGCGGCGTGTATAATGGTATGTGTGTGTGTGTGTGTGTGTGTGTAGCGCTATATCTATGTACATGTTATACGTAATATTATATAACATGTACATATAGCGCTATATACATAATAATAATATAATGTTTTATATATATAACACGTACATACACACACATACAAATATGTGTACTCATATCGGCCAACATAATATATGTTTGCGCAAAATTATAGGCCTCCCGGCCATTGTGTTGATCGCAATGGCTCTGATATAATAATAATAAAAGCGAACAGAACGTGTAATAATTGTACAATAATTCTAACAATAAAATTATCGAAAGCAGAGGACCTTCAAGAGGCTGAAACGCATCAAATCCATAATCTTTAAGATCCACTTTAGACAAATGTTTAAAATAAATTTTGGAAAAATAGTTACGAAGCTTCAATTAAATTTTTGAATTTTTGAAAGGAAATCAATGTAACTTTATAAATAATTGATTGAAATTAATTATATGGTTGTAACACATTACATTACACAGTCGATTCGCCGAATATATATACATATCTATCTTCGCAGGAAATGCTTCGAAGCCTATTCGAACGCCGTGGCCGCGTAAAATCCGAATTGGCACGCCGACGTTCGATTATTTAGTGAAGCCTGCTGTTTCGAAGACACCACCTTTTTCATTGGCTTCAACTCGTAATTGAATCGTAACCCAAATCTTGAGATAGACCCACGAAACGGTTGTTACGGCATCGCAACTCATCGAAGGGATGAAAGCGCGAGACAGGAATGAAGAAAATCTTGGACAGATGTAAAAAGAAAGCGAGAGAGGAAGAAAGAGAGAGAGAGAGAGAGCGGGAGAACGTAAACGAGAGAGGTCGAGAGGGAGAGAAGCGATTCGATCGATCAGGTCGCAACTTTCATAGGAACTGGCAGAAGATTTCGAAGACGAGGAGGCAGCGGCGGACGACGTCGGGGAAGGAAAAAGGAAAGAGATTGGAAAAGGAAAGGGAGAAAGAGAGAGAGAGAGAGCGGAAAGAGGCGGTAGCGAGGAAAAGGAGCAGTATAAGAGAGACGGCGAGAGAGCTGCCTGTCGGTATTCGATGCCTATACACATCCAGCCAGGTGTAGAGAGGCATGAAGCAAGCCGTAAGTAAGCTGTAAGCCGAAGCAACGGGGAGGAGGGCGGGCTGGCTCTGACTGGCAGGTTTCTTCATCGGAGAAGCCACCGGAAATGATGCTTCCCTTCCCGATACTGGGAATATATTGTCGATGGCCGCGCTAAGACGCGTATCCGCGTCCACGTCAATAAATGTGCCATCGACGAAAATATACTTTAAATATGAAACAGTCAGGCGCAGCGTGGCCCCGATCCCCATCGAGATGGTTCCCGACAGGTACACGCCTTGCACACGCCATACGATATATACCCCGGTCCCCGTACGCGCGCGTTCGACTTCCTCTTCTTCTTTCCGCGAACTTTCGTAATGTTGCGCAACGACGACGCGGAACTGGAAGCACGACAACGTTACACAGATACGTACGCGGGATTACGCGCGGCCGCGTCTCACTCTCGTCTCACTCACGATCTCTTTAGACGTGAAGACCTATCGATCCTGCGTGGCCAGAGGCCTATCTCATTTTTTCCTCGGATATACAGAACACCTTCGAGAGCATCACGGAAACACGTCGATGCTTGTACATTTCGTACAGGGACATAGATTTTTTGGGAGGAATAGTGACACTGTCGCATACGTTCCGCTCCAGTTTCTCCGTTGTCCCATTCGCGTTTTGCTCAAAATGATCGATGGCACGGACAGGTTGATATAAACGCAAGGTACACACATATGTGAGAATTAATGGCGAGAACACGTCTGCGGGATTAATAAACGGCGTTATTTACGGCAATCCTTGAAACCAAGAAAATAATAGGAAAAATTTATTTGTTGAAATTTTATTGCCGCATTTTCTTGTATGCCTATTCACCCACGACTTTCTTATGTCGGGCAAATAAAAATATCCGTCTTCAATATCCAAAATATTTCTATTTTTGCCAACAAAGAAGCTAGTGCTAATAAAGCACGCATTGTAAAATTCTTTTGTTAACAGTTACCATTCAATCCTGTGAATTTTAAGAAAGGTTCGAGACTTCCAATTCGTCAAAGAGTTTCTCCCTTATATTTTTCTTTCTCTGTCTTTTTTTAATAAACCTATAGAACTTCTATAATTGTTTGTGCGGCATATATATCTGCATCGCGTAACTCCGGCATAGCCTTTCTTAATTATTGGTATCCGGATTATTGAGACGTAATCATTAGAGGAGAAAACGTTTTCTGCCTTTCTTCCTCAGTCTAATCATCCCACGGCGAGACACGAGAGAGGCACGAACGCGAAAACGCGCTGAAATCTGAGGTCTACATCCGCATGGTCAGGACAGACGGCCGGCGTCGACGCTTCGTTATCAGAAACGAATGCCAATTATACTTTAACCAACTGCGAGTCCAATTTGTGAACCGACTTGTGGAGGGGCCTCAAAGTTCGGACGAAGAGGCTTGCTCTCCAAGCGTGCTGTAGTGCTTACGCTTGCCGCGCCACCGAATAACAAGAATGTCTTGCCTACCTCGCTTTTCGAGCACCAAAATTGTACTCTATTCATTCGCATTTCCCTCGACCAGTTCATACACGCATAATAAAATTCACAACGTTATTGCGTCTCTTATTATGATTATTCTTATTAACGTGTTACGTACAGAAAATAATGGCGCTATATCTTATAATAATTCATAACGCTGTAAATTTTCTCTTATTATATAGTATATTACGAATAATATTTCCCTTAACCCTTTCAAGATTATATTAATCTAGGACAGTAGAAAACTTTTTTGTATTCTTTGTATTATTATTATTGTTATTATTATTATTATATTTGTATACCATTAATATTTTTTCTTGGTACTTATATGAGCCATAAAATCTAAGCAAAGGATTTTATTCACAAAATAAAAATTTAAAAAGTTTTTCATTTCATTACTTTATATTAGAAAAAAATACAAAACATTGTTAAGAATGATAGAACGCAAAACATTTCTTGAATAAAAGAATGTCACATTCTTGACAAATTGTTTTTGTACGTGTTTGAATGTTATTTTCTGTATATCTTTTGCATCTTCTGATATTTCCTTCAACTAGAAGATACATTTTCGAAACATAATATCTTCTCCTTTTGGAAAAAATATTAATAATCGGCGCACAATATTTCGCGCCGATGCCGCGATACCCTAATGTTCACCTACAAAGACGCAATAAATAGTATATGCAGAAATCAATTTTAATGGCAAATAAAACTTTAGTTCTAAATTTAAACTTGATGGTACATATGTGTATCTGGAGTCTCGAAAGGGTTAAAGTTTTAAAGGGTCAATTCAACAAGTTACCCAAAATAAGTTAACAATTGAGCTGCTATAAATTCGAATACAGAAGTCTGATTACCAATTCGATCACTTTTGAGGAACATTGCCCAGAATTATTGTTCACACTCGCGTGAATTTCTAAAAAAAAATGTAACATGTCAAGCAAGCGAGAACAACGATTCGTTCATCGCTCGTATCTTGAAGCGAGACACGTAGCTAAGCACGAGACAAAACATAAATTCGCCCGTTAGGTATTTGCGCGTTATGCTCGTGAATAGAACGTCGCGGCACATGCGTACGTACATGAACGCGTATGGCCTACGCCCGTTAGAAAGAGTCCGCGTACGAAGATTGAAAATGGATTTTCGAAACGCAATTTCCCAGCGAGGAAATGAAGCGCGTGCACGGCCCGGCGGCCATACGTATTTACGTCGGTCGGTATGTATATATGCGGAATATTAACAAAAATAATCCAATTCGCCCCTTACCGTCAATAGCGACCGCGTTGTCGATAATTGGATCGGGCGATTTTATGCACGCATAATTCGCGCGTGACTATTACGTAATTACAAGTTGCAAAGGAAATCGGGAAAAAAGCTTCAAATCTTTGAGACTATTGAGAATCCTTTATTCGCAATTTCATTGATTTGTTTGAAGTATCATCTAATCTTAAATGTAATATCTCAAACGTTATCTTATTATTTTGACCATCAGCTAGTTGAAATTTTGAAATATGTTATTCAAATAAAAGACCAATTAACTAAAGACTCTCGATATTAAAATTAATTAACGAGTAAAGGAGGAAAAGTGAGCTTCGAGAGTCAAACGTGGTTAGTTGTACGTGAGTTAACGTTACGTAACATGTAATTAATACTTGAATACAAATTATAAATCGTACGACTGTACTTTGAGCCATCTTCAGCGACGCGATAAGAAATATAATAAATAATGTCAAGCTCTCCGACGAGCATAAGGTGAGTATTTGAAAATTGAATGTACAAAGTGTCATTTTTAGGAGAAAATACCAAAAATATTGATAGTTTGCAAAATATTCGGACTGGAAATGAAAATTGGGTCTAACCGACAAGAGAAAAGTGAAATTCACTCACCAAACCAAATCCAGAGAACGTGAGATTGACAAACTGAAGCCTTGGGAAAGACATCAGAAAGCTATTCCACGCACAGGAAATCAAATTTAGATACTTATTTCTGATACCAGGGCGTATTGTAACGAATAAATAGAGTTAGTTCACAAATTGTTGCTTTGACGACCTCTGGATCAATTACCCTGAAATTATTACTAAAGTCTCTTCTATTGCTCTGTCATTCACCCTTCAGTTATTGTTTGTGACGTATCATAAAGCCAACAGTAAAGCGCATACTTTGCGCACGACATTGTTTTTGACTACGAACGAAACAGACTAAAACGCAGCGGCGATGCGAAGCAGCTGCCACGAGCAGACTCATTTCCAATCATTTTCAAACATATTTCATATCCAGGTCCGGAAGTCGATTAAATATCGAGTGGTTCGATTTCATACGATGATTAATATTGTCCGATAACATACGCGAGGAATGTAACGCTCGTCGAAAACGAGCGAATTACAGGGATAAAATTTGTAGAATGCCATTTTTCTCGCTGAGCAATTAATTAATAGTACTTCATTTATCAAGAGCAACGAATGTAAGCATATTGAATATTCTGCCAAATTTTATGTACATCAGGTCGAATAGGTTTTACATTCATATGTTGTTAAATATTATTGCTAAATGCAATGCGCGATACCGTGCATTTTAAGGCAGCGCGCGGCAAATCAACGGCTAAACTTGAATTGATTGCATATTGCGAAAAAAGAAGAGAAAATTGCACGATTTTTTAATCGTGCAATCAAACTCCTTTCATGAGATCCAACCGCAAATACTAATGTATAAATATATAATTATTTAAATGTATATTTAAATATATTTCTAAATATGTTAACTATAGAATTTTATTATATTTTGGCTGCGCAGAACTATTATAAAAACGCAAATCAAGATAATATTAAAATATGCTCAAAATAAATTTTCAAAATTTTAATGGATTTTTTTATCGTTAAAGCTTTCAATCCTTTCATTGTAATTATACATATATATTAGGTAACTAAAAGAGATCGATAATTCGATAACTAAGAGGTATGTAAATATTTTTTTTTTATATTAATTTTCTAGTTTTCAATTAATTACAACATAACGAGAGAAATGTTGCAGAAGTCGCCGATTTAATGAATACCAATTGATATGAAAAGGGATGCATTTTGTTAATGAAGGAATTCAGTATCTTATAAAGATCTTACAAAGCTGTGTGTCAAAATGTATTCAAGACACAAATTTGATATACGACGAATAGCACATACAATTTTATATAGGGTGAATATACGCTTATCGCGTCGTATTTGTTATTACGATCTATTTATACATAAGTCCACTGTTTCCACCGCTGCGGAATCGAAATAGATTGAATTGCGTTTTGTCAGACGTGCAAGATTTATTGACAGATTAACAATAATTATTCTACGAGATTCATCAATAGATACGGTTAAATGAGTATCGAATCGTTTAGAATCGCGGACGGCGTTAATGGAACGCCGCGGCGGGAGAAAGGAAGGACCGGAAAGAGACGCGAGTCGGTAGGATTGCTTTTAAATTCGGTTATCTAGTGTGGCACTATATTCACTGTAATAATTACTGGCAATAATTTAGTTCTCTAATACTTCACAGGTCGCGAAAAGTCAACGGTGCGTGCGATGCGCGGCATAAAAAAAAATCTCCGGGACTGTATAAGCCCCATCTATTTACGAAATATAGTATACATATATATATATACGGATAGAAAAAGACACTGAATAAATGAAGGACGGCAAGGCAGAACGGGAGTGAACCCCCGAGCCGATGGCGGTAGGGACGGTGGAGGGCTGTGAAGCAGATTTCATCCCTCCTGGGGGCACCGGGGGCCGCCAACCTCCACTAGAGCCGATTAACGGGGTAATTTATCAAAAAATAAACGCATGCTTTTAAGCTGATATTTTGCGACACATGGTGCAAGCTTGCACAAAATATCCCAGGTACAATTCACCTTCGCTACCTCGGCTGCGGGATAATTATCGGACATTCCGTAGGTCGTTAACTCTTTCCCATTCTGCCTAAAGCCATTGGAGAGTTTTTTCTTCCCTCTTCTTTTTTTCTTGACACACCGCGCGACCAGAACGTGCGATTACCCCGTGATTATATTAGTAAAGCAATTGAGAGGTCTACTTGAAAAATAAGAACATAAGAAGTATATTAATTGCACAATTTAACGTTGTTTTTTTTCTTTACGTTCTCTAACTTTAATTTTGTGACATTACTTTTTCACGTTTGCGGTTACAGAAATATCCTAAAATCTTTTTTCCTTAGATACCAATTTTTAAATCAATGTTTAAGTTACTTCTATAATTAACATGGAATTTTCAACACCTACGTAACCTATGCAAATAAATGTAATCAATATATTGCATGCGAATAAAGTACGTTATTTGTTATATTTCCTATATTTTCCCGAATTGTATATATATATATATACATTTAGATACATATTACGTGTATGTATATATATGTGTATATCTATATATGTCGCATATAATGTACGAGTGTCAATGTTTTTTTTTTATACGCTATACGAAATATTGATAAAAACCGCAATGTTATTTCATATATGAATATATTCTCTTTGCGCAAGCGATTTTTCAATCTAGTAAATGCTCTTAACACACTACAAAAAGAGAGAAAGAGAAAGGAGAGAAAAAGCGCGCTCGCAAACAAATATTGGTCAAAACTGATTCATAACATCAATCGATATTCGTCAAATCGGCGACCTCTGCATTTCGTTTGTTACCTCGTAATTAATTAAAAGCTACAAAACTCCTATTTTTTTTTTTACGAAAAATGGCTTTTTATCTATCTTCTTTATTTATTGGACTCAAGAATATTTTAATTAAATTATTATGCTTTTTAAAGAAGAAGAAACAAAGAACATTCTTTTTTATCATATTTTTCTTAATTTTAAGACGTCTCTCTCAACTTCAATTTAACAGCTAATATACATTGACAAAATATATAAATATATAAGTATATGAAAATATAATATAATAAAAATTTATATGCGTGTGTGTGTGTTTTGGAGTGACAAACGCGCAAGTTATTGCTTTCCCTGCCTTTTCACCGCCGTAATCGCGAGCCGACGTACGCCGAATAATCTACTATGAATGTAATTAATTCAAGACGAGCGTAGGGTGAAGGAGGGGGGAAGGTCGTCGCCGTGGCTTCGGCCCTTTAATGTCCCGTACAGGTGTTGCTGATGGCAGACTCAAGTCGCTAATGTATTGACCGCCCTCGGGTACGTCGGATCGCAAAAATTTCACGTGGCGAGAAAAAAAGCGATGGGCGCCGGTATCGAGGGGACCCGCGAGGGCATTGCGCCCCCGATCGGGGCAATCGATTCTCGCTCAGGCAAGATCCGAGGCTGGTGACGAGTAAAATTGCCGGAAGCGACGTCAGACAATATTTCGCTCGTTAAGGGCCGCGCGCGCTGCGCGCCCAGGAAAGGCGGGTGGAGGAAGTGGAAGAGATATTAAAAGTAAGGCACGATGGGCGAACTTATCTCATTAGAACAGCTTGTAAAGCCAATCTCCGTGCAGCTCTCGTCCCAACGTCGGGTTACACACAACTTTCAACGGCGATTGAGAGTTCGAACTTGTCCCTTTCGTGACTGGTAGACGTGCCCTCTTTCCCTCTCTCTCTCTTTCTCTCTCTCTCTCTCTCCCCCTCCCCTCCGTCCTCTTGTTACCCTCTATCGGGGAAATTCGAGGATAAGAAAAAAAGATGCCCGATCATAGTCAATCTTTCGTTATCTCGAGTCAACTAGATAATTCGTTGAACTGTAGAAACTGCGCTACGATATCTGTACGGTCAAAAGCGCGACTATCAGTAGTTCGGTTATCGCAAAATGGAATTGCATTTACTGAGAACATAGAAGGTACTTTCCTTCCCTCATCCCTCCTTCTCCGTCCTGTCTCTTTCTTGAAAGAGACGGCATCCATAGTTAATAAAAGAGTCAATAAAAAAAATACGAAACGCATAATAAAATTACAAAAATCCTCAAAAGTCATTTGCGAGAATCAATCGCGTATGCGGGATCATCAGGATGTGCATCGTGCGGTGCTTGTCACGATCAACGGATAAATCGAACCGGCTCTGCAGATATTAAAGTATGCTAAAAAAATCTATATCACCACGTGTGCCCTTAATGCACTCATATGTATGTGTAGAGTATTCTAATGTGATTTCTGATTCATAATGCATCTGCAAAGAACGCGGACGCGAAAAGAGAGACGGTAGTGCAATGTTATATATTATACATATGTTATATAAATATATACACATGTTATATATATATATATATATATATATATATATATATATACACACACACACACACACACACACACACACTTCTTGATCACGTGTATACAATATAATAACGTATTCTTCTCAAAATTATATTCCGCGAAATTCACTTTATCAAAAATTCTTCTTTGCTCACTGAAACATACATGTTAAAAACTTGTACAAAATGTAAATAGCAAGAATTCATATTACGAGCTGTTAATACTTACCAATATAATAATAATTATTATTACTGAATTTGAATTTAATTAATTTAATTCAATTGATTAATTTTTAACAAAATTTTAATTAAAAATAATTGCAGCTAAATATGTTAATATCACGCATACGTGATGTGTTTTTCGAGGAGCCACTCATTTACCTCAGTTGTTGGATTAGTAATTTTTTATTATAATCATCACTAAGATTATCTTTTTACAGTGGCTAAAAATATTGCATTATTCATAATGCCGAGTTATTAGAGTCATTTTAGGCCGAGGCCTAAGCGGGATATTTGCGCTGAACCTCGATAAAATGAAAAAGACCGTATAAACGATATTCGTTAAGCCTGGAGGAGCGCTGAAAACGATATCATAGGCGCGATGCTGGCAAAACGCAATTTTGATCAGAAAGCGGATTTAAATATTTCTACGAATTTACATTCTGCTTCAAAACGCTGCATCATTGCCTGAATCGATGAGATTTACCGCTTTCCGTGAAAGGCGTGGCGGATTGTACAAATACAAATATTTCCACATGTCCTCGTTTTTTTTTTTTTTTTTTTTTATTATTATTATTTTGATCCGTTCTATTTGGACGAATCCGGTTTAATAAGCACTCGGCTCTTTGTAGATGATTAATCTCACATGAAAAAGAGCGGAACGTGCGAGAGATCTATCATCAATTTGTGCTTGAATCAAATGCGCTTGTGTGCACAATGTTATCCTTTCTCTCAAAGCGTGAGCTCGCAATCGGTATAATTATTACTGGATGATGAATATATATTTCCCAGAATAAAGATCAAAATACTTTAAAACGCACTTTGAGGATATAAGAATTTTACAGGTATATTAAGCTATCTAAGCCAAATTATCAGAACACAAAAAATTTTATATGGAATTAATTTGCTAATTATTTGGTATTTTTTGCTTTCAAAAATATCGTAAATTTTTAATAGCTGGAGCAAAAAATTACTTTTAAAAGCAAAAAATAGCAAATAATTAGGAAATTAATTCCATATACAATTTTTTGTGTTCTGATAATTTGGCTTAAATAGCTTAATATACCTGAATTTTACGTAGTAACATTCCTCAGTTACGTACTTGTTACTTATGAAATCGTCACAGTCAGCTGCAAACATACGAAAACGAATAAATTAATGCATCCATAATGAACTACATAATGAATTACAAAGCGAAGAAGCTAATTTATCTTCGCTATTTTTATCAATTTGTGCATGTCTAATGTTGTATCTTTCAAGGGAAAACAATTGTTCCCTCGGTCCCTAGGGGATGTTAAATCTGCGACCTTACATAGGCACGTTTGAGAATCGTAAGACGTAATTAAGGGGCGTAAGGGATAGCGCCGAAATGAAGATTAATGCAAACAAAATGGTACATTGCTAATACGTATATCGAGGCATTATGTTATAAATTAGCTATTGTGGCGCGATCGCACGTGTGGATGTAGCTAACTGACGAAGGATAATTTAGCTTAGCCGCGTTCAGCAGAATATCCGCGAGAATCGCCAGGAGCACAGCAAAATGCCCTTTCTAATTAGCATGTCGGCCCATGTGGAAATTATGCCCGATTTGTCGGCGATTTGACGTGTTGCGGAAGGCTACAAGATACACATTTCGCGTCAGCACTGACCTCCTTGTTTGTATCCCTTTCAATCGAATAATTGCGTGACGAACCAAAATAGACGAAGTCCAGTTTGTCTTATAAATTGATTATCTATATGTATAAGATATATATGTATATAGATATATAACGCACACGCTGGCGCGCTTCAGGAAAGTGGCTATAAAACACTATAAGCTGTTAAAATAACAAATAAAGAATTGTTAGCATATACGCGCGATAACAAATTGCCGATTGCAGGCACGGAGCGCCGATTGTCGCGAATTTGAAAAACAATTAGTGAATTGTGGTCCGCACCGACACCACCTCTATTTGAGCGTGCCCTCCACAAAATGTTCCCGCCGATCTCGTAGCGGTCATCACACACGTATCCAAATTCATTTGCATATACGGAAAATGGTGGATAGAAACCGCGAAAATTTCGTGATGCGGTTTCACGCGAATATAATGGACCCGCGCCTAAAAAAAAGGCGCGGTGACGTAACGCTAGACGAATATTCGCGTTCGAGCGTACCATATTGATATGTATAGAAAGGCGCCGATAGTACGTATGTATATTTCAACCAATATGAGACTGCAGTAGACCGTGTCACACCGGAATACAATATACCTGTATATTGTAGTTGTTTATTGTAATGTATAATAGAGAGATCTTTACAAGATACCACGCCACAACAAATAACGCGCAATCCTTTTCAAAATATCTAACGTCTCATCGAACATTTCGTTGTGTTTGTGTGCACGTGTCTGTGGTGATGTATAATTCATATTTCCATTTCATGTAATTTTACACCTCGCATCGAGTGCGACGCGTTGCGCGAGATGATTTTTGCACCCAGGAAATATACGAGTGCCAATTTCATTTGCCTCAAAATTCTTTTGATATATATATATAGTTGCACTTTTGTCATATTACTAGTATTTTTTTTACCTTTTTCAAAGAGAATTAATTAATAACGGCTTTTAAATTATGTTTGTGGAAGTATAAGACTTTTACGTAGAATATTTCTTGGAAAATAATTACACATTTTTACGTTTTGATTAAGAAAGATGTAGATTGTCAAATATATATATATATATAAAGGAAATTTTAAATGGAAACGAAGAGCAGATTCAACACACACCCTGCCACTCCCAGGATATAGCCCATGGCTAACATCCATGCCGTGTCGACCATATATTCCGCGTATTTCCACTGACGATTATTTTACACGTCAGAAAAATATGTATCTGATAATCGATGCATAACACCGCTGATCCATCCTCAATTCGATATTAATCTGATCTGATTTAACAACATATGTCGGCTTACCTGGCATTGAGTCGTTTTAAATTGTTTTAACTATGACCCCAGATTGGGGTATTACGCAAATTTAATAAACGAAATTTATCCCGTATACGTGTAACAATCAGTCTGATCTTGTGCGGGCAAATAATATACAGTATCGTAAGTAAAAAACATTTAAAGAGAATTGAGAGTATACATATATTGCGGCGTAGATAGAAATTAAAAACTAATATAAAGATTAAATTATTGTACAGTATGAATTATGGAGAAATTTTTTATATAAAATAAAAAAACAATAATGTCCATTGCAGCATGCTAAGGAATAATGTAAAAAAACTTTGTAGCAAGTAAAAAAAAAGGCTAATTATAAGATAAATCAGAAAAAAGATATACATATACCTATTAAGACATAAATATTAAGTAATCTCAAAATCTTTAACTTTTTTTTAAGATACACATCTTGTGCAATATATATTTATACCGTAGACATTTTTTTAAGTATGAGAATAAATATCTTAAAAAGTGACGTATAAACGCATGTTGATATTAAACAACTTAGCGAAGACTTTCTTTTGTCACACGATTCCAAGTAATATCTTGAGCTTTTCTGTTTTTAAAAAATTTTTAATTTTCATACGCAGAAACTACGTATAGTATAATTGCATATCCGTAAAATCAGATACATTTTTACACGAAATATCTCACCTTCTCTATCCTTTTTGTCCGTTTATACGCGCGCGCGCGTAATAATCGCATAATAATTTAATATTTCCTGTTTTCGGATACGAAAATAATAGAGTGCAAGCAAAATCAATCGTGAAATGTAACGTGTAGACGCCGAATAAATTGAAACATTATCCGAAATGTATTAATATCACGCGCCGCGCGTCCGCGGAATACTTGAATTTGCGTTCTCGCGTTACCGCGAAGTAACTTATGTTTCGCTACTGCCTAGGAATTAATTAAAATAGTCATCTATATATACAAACGCGCGCACGCACACGTAATTGTATCTCGCCCAAAACATTATACGCGAATGTCCCAGAAAACACGTATGTGTCATTTAGACGCAATCAGCCGGATACGTTGCGACAGCAATGCAAGAGACGTGATATAATTTTCAAAAGCATATCGCCGTACTTTTACATGCCGGAGAGACAGTGAAATATATTATCCTGATTTATTATTTAACGTAAACAATATCAAACAATAGAAATTAAATGTTTTTCGCGAACTTAATCTTGAAATATAAGGTTTAAGCAGCAGATTTTAAAAGCTGTCAAATCGGTGTGAAAAGAGAATAGCATAGAGTCGGACTCGAGTTTCTCTGTCGAAATAAAACACCTTAATTGTTATATCGATTTCAGGAGAAATTAGTCGTAGACCCAAAAATTCGAGGATGTTCGTCTACGTGGAGTATGCGGAAAATGCCCGGCGCGTGCCGAAACTTTCCATCGAGCTTTCCATCGTCTTTCCGGCATCCGATAAATATCTCGGGATAAAGTAAATCCGTTAATAATCTCGTGATTTAATACGCTTACGACAATTAAGTTGCGATAAGCTTGTTGCTTGTAAAATCCCGCGATGTCGTTGCGCGCAGGGCGCAGGCACAAGTAATGTCCTAATGAAATATTACGTTAAAAGGACAAGAACGGACGTTTGTGACAGCGACGAAAAAGTCGCAGAAACGCGTAAACCACTTTATAATAGCGCGCGCGCATACAATTAGTCGCGGATCTCTAATTTACACGTTTACGCAATTCAACGCGCGATAATTAATTGCTTTAAATCCGTGATAATTTACGCCGCCACATTTCGGAACAACGACCGTTCTACATGATTGAAAATGGGGGAAAAGGCGTCCGCTATTAAAATATACAAACAAATTGTTGGCTAATTTATATTCTTTTGTAATATGAAACGATAAAATAGCACTTAAAAATTAAAAGAGAAACACACACACACACACGAAATGAAAAATATACAATTACACACATGTACGCCCGCGCGTGTTTAAAGTATATATATGTATGTATGTATAATATATGTTTATATGTATATATGTATATAAATTACAGTTACATGGAAATATATTTTATTAAATACAAAACAAAGCACTTTTTTGACGATATTATTACGTTAATTTAAATTAAATACAAAAGAACCGTGATACTATAATTCCTTTGACTAAAAATTTGATGATTTAATTTTCTAAATTAATTCATATTATGTATTTTATGTAATTACAGTATAATTATGGAAGAACAAATGCATTATACATGCATTTGTTCTTGCATTAATTCTTACAAATTACACCGTATCACATCAAATTGCCATTCAGTCCATTTAACAATGTCATGTACGGTGATTTTGATAATGACCAAGATTCCAACATGGACTAATTATAAATAAAACTTCCCTTGTAAATGAAAGCGCGAGGGGGAAATCACAGAGGGAAGCAATTATTCGCAAATCACTGATACACAATTTTGCATCGAATCTCAATGCGCATTATGTTTCCCAAAAGGATTACGTACGTTCCGACAACGAATCCGAATTAATTAATCTGGCTAATTCGCGAGGTGCAATACGAGGCCAAATGGTGTCGAAACAGAAAGATTTATTTTCAGCGCGTATCGCGCGAGAACGGGAGGGCAATCACCATCGATGATAATTGAATTTTTATAATGATAGAAATTCTGTCGTTTCTCTCACTCGTCGAATGAGCGTTTATTTGCCGGCGCGTTTTACGTAATATGTCCCGAATGACCCGCGTTTTCGGTGAAGGATTCACCTATACTGTCTACTTTCTAAATTAAACGCCATCTCGGATATTATTTTTTGCAATACAACGAAAACAAAACTTTTTTTCCTTTTCCCTTTTTCTCTTTTTCATCGATTTTGCAACCACCACAGCCCATGCGTCTTCTTTAAATCACGATGTGGTCGGGTATTCGCGAAAAATGTTTGTATCTATCAACGTTTATCTATGATTGATAAATTTCGATCCGGTGCGTAACGACACGAAGCACAATGCGGCAGTCCGACGATGATACGTATATATAGAAAAAAAAAAAAAGAGAAAGATACGTAGCGGGGTGCCTCGGGACGCTACAGGGGCGAAAGAGGAATACGAGCCATCGAAAACGGACTATTGGTCCAGTGGCACAATTCGTGCGCTTTTTCTCACGGTTATATACATGTATGCGCAGCAAATCGAAATTCTATCTCTCGACGTTGCGTAGGGAGGGAGCAGAAACTGGTGGATCGGTAGAGAGTGCATGCGAACATCGTATTCGATGGCGATACCCGGCCTCGTGTGTACATAAACGTATTCGTATGCGTATGCGTATGCGTGCGTGTGTCGGCGGATATGTACGTGTTGGCGCTGCAACTGAAACCAAATTCGACTGCAGAGAGGCTAAAGGGCTTTTTTATACGTTGCAAACCAACCGTATGCGCGGCGCGAAATAAACGACAGTGTGTGAGCTGCATTTCCTTTCCTCCCGCGCCACCAGTGCGGAGGTGCAAGTACGCGGAGTCTGTTGTCCCGCTACGGAGGGATCAGCGAATTTGTAACAATCGTTTGTTTCAACAAAGATAATGAACTGCGATGCGAGACGGTCGATGATTTCTATTTTCTATTTTTCAAGAATTTATATTTTTGTTAACGCTCTTTTCTCACGCGGCGTTCGCGTTTGGCGTTGTTAATCATCGATTATTAGTAAACAAGACACTCTCGTTATTTTAGCGACATTTTATAATAATCTCTACATCACGTTATCACTGCACTACGATCGATATTTGAAAATCGTGCAGCTGATAGCAAAAATAAGCTCAAAGTTAAAATGGTAAATTAGAGATCGCAAATACAATTTTTCTTCTAAACGATCTTTTCAGCGAGATGTATGCGGACGGGGATTCAAGAAGTGTGAAAAATGTACGGTATATATCTCACCGTGTGCCCGCGGTGAATACCAGGGTGCATAATTATCGGTCTACCCTCGCGACGGTGATTTTTACGCAGGGCACAAAATCTGACATACGACGATGTCGCGCATTTCCGCCTCGGACATTTTTCTATACGATATCGCCACACGATATTTCATTTTTAATCGTCGACAGTACGACGTCGAATCGGGTCAATCGGCTTTTCTTTCTAGCGGCGTTTCACTCCGCCGTGACGTTCAATTTCCTTCGTGCAGTCGTTATCGCTGTATTCAAAAGACGAGCACGTACGTGTATACCACCGCGCGGCGACATGTATGGAAAGCTTCACGCGTGTATGCGGATACGATATTGACACGTCGGTCACCTGGCGAAAAAAGAAAACTCGACCGGCCAAAAGTAAAGGTCTCCCGTGCGTGCAGCCAATCAATGTACAAACCATGCAATGTACATTTAATTTATATATTGTGTGATTTTATGCTTAATTATGGACTGTAGCACAAAAAAAGGAACGACAATCGATAATACATCGTTCGCCTCATAGAAAAATCCAATCGATCAAAAGTAAAGATTCCCCATACGCGCAGCCAACGATAATCAAGATATTTCTCAGTGCGACTAATGTGCGAAGATATTTTCGATTGATTTAGTCGAAATTAACATGAAGAAGAACATCCAGTTCTTTATGTATTTTCAATTAATTTGTCTTACAGTTAGTTGCTTATAATTAACTCATAGATGTCATGCGAGGATGTTTCAAATTTTTTTCTTTCCTGCTTTATTCTTATACAAAAATGATAAAAGTAATTAATTAAATTACAGTTAGTAGTTTAAAATGTCAAAATTCGTTTCACATTGACATTTTAATAAAACCATTAACTTATTTGCTATTAAAAAAAAAGAAAATGTTATCTCAGAACAGCTTTAAAATTTTGTTTATATCAAATTAATAATTTCAATTGATACTTGCTTAAACAGAGATTTAAAAACAATGCATAGGATGACATGAGTATTATTTATTCAAATTGAAAACCTATGTTAGAAAATCTCGATGGAAATAATGAAATTTTTAACAGATGGAAATAATTCACCCATCATGAGTGATTTTGTCCAAATCATTGCAGATATTATAAATTTTCAAAAAATAGTTAAAAATTCCAATCGGATGTGCTAGAGATGCTGTACCTATCGGACCACGTGAGACATCAGTCAATAATGTTGAAATCAATTGCATATAAGAATAGATTTTTATATTCTATAAAGAATGCAGGTTCTTCAATCTTACTTCTTCAATCGTATTTGGAAGAAAGCAAGTTAAGAGAGGATCTTTCTATAATATCAAAAATAACGACAACGACTATCGGTGGTAACCGTGCCGAGAGGTGCAGAGTGCGAGTGACAGCGTTCCCTATAAATTTGCAAGAGGAGACTTTCGTATTCGTCTCGTAGCTTATCTCGCGACGCGAGATGCCGACGAGTCGTGCTTCGTGCTCCGTGTTCCGTGTTCCGTACGCCTTATCTCGATCGCAAGATTCGACTAGAAGGGTTTGTACATACGGATGACGTGTGGGTGGCTCATATCGAACTATGCAAAGTTACGCCGTCACGTCGAGGAGAGGAGCAGACGAGAGGAGGACTTGGAGGAAAGAAAGAGAGCCGGAGAGAGGAAGCAACGTGCAACGTGCGAGTATCGGTTTGGTTTCCGATGCTTGTCGCGAAGAAAAGTCTACGAGACTCGAAATAACGATAAATCTTTGCGGTAGACCGCGGCGTTCGAAGCTAATTCGCTTCGAAATCGATAAACAAGAAATTGAACGTGACATGAATGGCAGATTATACGCTGCACGAATATATGCTTTTTGCCCTTTAATAAGATAATAGGGAGATATGAGATCTCCCGCTACACTTTTAAGCTGCGGTTACAATGGAATCAAATCGATTTTATACGCAGATTTGTGCTGATGCGATACAATGCCTTTGAGAGGTACTGATTTGCGAACCAATTTTGCGATTATATCTTTTTCTGAAAATACTCTCTTAAAATATTTATCTCTAGTATATTTTAATCTTTTATCTGTTCTTAAACGATTCTTTAACTTACATAATTGCAAAATCGTCTAATGAGAATTTAATGTGTTTGGGACAAAGAAGAAAAGCCGTGTTGTCGTTTCCTCACTCGTAATCCAAACATAGCCGTACTTAAACGATATTAAAGTCCTTTTGCTTGATAAAAGTCAAGCCAGCCTGAGCGGTGGACGTAGCAAACGGCAATTTCACGCGAGTGCATGAAAAAAAACCTTCATCTTTCGATAAAACAACGCTCTTACTCTCTCGACTCCCGTCTTAAAGAGATCGCACGCAGAGGATCAAAAAGTTACGAGATAGAAATTCCGGAACAAGTAGTCTTCCGCCGGCTGTTTTATTTTGTATTAAAATCTCTTCGATTAATTTTCCCCTCAATGCCGTCAGTCCCTGTCCCTGAGAAAACAGAGCGAGAGCCACTGAAGCTTCAACTTGAACTGTGTCCTCTATTATTATTATTGTTTCTTTTTCCTTTTTAGAGAACGACTGACAACCGTTATATCATAATTACGCTGCCACCTCGCCGGTGAGTAGAGACTCATTATTCTTATTACATAGCAATGCTACCTGCGCTCTCTCGTTATCATACTTCCGTCGAAAAGAAGATATTTCGTCGCGCGCATAAGCCATTCTCTCTTCCTCTGTGTATCTCTCTATATATATATTATTATGTACTAGTCTTTGTGCTAGACTTTTTATATACTCTCTATATATAAATCTGTTTATTAAAATCAGTTATTAGGTAGAGAAAGGGAGAAAAAGAAACGTGCACGTTTATCAGAACAACCAGAACCATACCCATCAATGTGGCACGATTCTCTATGTTTCTTATATTTTTATTCTCAATACTTACTTTTCCTTCCCTTCCTTCCATCACTTCCGTCGGCGTGGCTATCGTCGCGTTCTTGTGGTCTTGAGCACTTTCGAGATTCGTTAAATAGCAGTCAAGATGAAAAGTTCGCGATCTCGATACCGCGATTCCTAGTCCTTTCGGAAAGAAGATCTCAGTCACTGAAAAAATGAAACAAATCGTAAAGTAAGAACAGATACTCTATCTCGTGTATTAATATTGGTTAATAATTCATAATTTTTAACTCGAGATTCGAACACATTCGATTTGTGCTAATTATTGATGTTGATCGAAGTTAAAAAAGAAAATCTGCACGCTAATCTGAAAAATCTGAAAAGATACACACATTTCTCCCTTTAAACATATTATAAATATAATACGGTTTAATATAATATAACATGATTAAAATATACAATATATATATATATATATATATATATATATATATATATATGATTTGTCACAAATCTTGCATTTTCATTCAAGTAAACAGTTTGAACTCGACAGGGAACGTAAGCGTCAACAAGAAGAAATTCGAAAGTGGTCTCTTGTAGATTTACGAGGAATTTATTGCTTCTCGCACAATCTCACGTACTGTTGTTACAATTCGAAACCGAAATGACTGTTTGTTAGGTCATTCGCTACGGTAGCCACAATCCGTCGAGTTAAATTAAAAGACATCGCTGTGAGATATTTTGGTAAAGCGTATTATAGGGTTTTCGAAAATACTGCGCGCATTTAAAAAATCCAGAAAAACTTACCCCAGGAAAGTTTCTTACATGCGACGTTATACCTGCAGGGCAAGAATTAAACATTGCATTACACGTTATTCGCGATAAAATTATGTAAAAGTAATGTGTATTTGGGGATGGTTTTATCGCGCTAATTCTTGCGTTCGGTTTATGTACGTCATTCATTGTTCCAGCGCAACAAAAATAACTTTAACGCCAATTTTGAGAAACAAGAGTATGTCGTCGGCGATTCGTAGTTAGTTATATCACAGTTGTTATACTTTTGAAATTAAACAAGTTTCCATTTATCTCTCTCTCTCTCTCTTTCTCTCTTAACGTACACTGGGAGAAACGTAAGAAGTTTTAGTTTAAAATGCGAAATCCCGATACGCTACAGGCTTAAGCATAATTTATATGTACCATACGTCCTCGGAGGATTGAGCAGAAACACCGAGAAATACCCCCGAGCGAATCCACACCGGCAAGCAGCGGCGTCCCCGCGCCTGCAGGGGTAAGTGGATTTTGCCCCCCTACCGCCCGGTTTTCTTCGTTCGCTTAGGTTCTTCGTTAGCGGTTTCGAGGGCGAAGTGCCGCGGAGTTAGCTAATTGGTTGAACGCCTCCGGCGGCTACTCCCTGAATTCACGATATATAGCAAATCCTTCCGCGACCGCGCCCCCAACTACCCCGTATTTTCTCCTACCCTGACCCAATCCCGGCTCCATTTCGTATCTATATCTCGGTATCTCGAACGACGTTAGGAGAAAGAAGAGATGTAGGAGAGAAGTAGGAGAGCGTTACGACTGTATACTTTCCGCGAGATTACGAAATCGCGTTTTCGGCGTACGCACGGCGAATCTACGGGGGTCCGCGCCGGGAAAAGCCGGAAGCTCCCGTTTTCGGGAGCTCGAGGTTTATCTTGAAAAGTTTTCGCCGGTCTCCTGTCCGAGGATAAGAACGCGAAATCCGAGATCTCCCATCGGTGACAATGAGAGGAGACTCCACTCGATATATCCCTACCGCCACCAATTTCACCTCTGATTATTGCCGCAAGATATCGCAAGAACTAAGTTGTCGCAGTAAATATCGGGACCATTATCCGCTAATGTCGATAACGACATTTTTATAAATGTAAAGATCATTAACTTTTTATTTGTATATGCGCCAGTGCACCGATCCATGTCTGTCAAAGAAACACGCGGTGGAATACGAAGAAACTTACATATTTGAAATATAACATAAATATAAGAAATATAAGAGAAACATATAAGAAGAAGACTGATACAATTTATTTTATCTATTTATATTACGATCAAGTGTAACCTGTGCTAAAAAAATCAAAGGAGAATTTTTTGAAAATGTGATTAAAATTGGTCGCGACCTTATCTTTCAATATTACAATCAAATGTAACCTGCGCTAAAAAATCAAAAGAGAGATTTAATAAAAACGCGATTCAAAAAGACTGGCGTTTATCGCGACCTTCTAACTTTCGATGTTAAGCATCCGAAGGTATAATCGAACCTTGTACTAAAACTCCATTAACCAACGTGAAGTCCATTAAAAATTTTTTTAAGGAATTTTTTTCTCATCGATTTGTTACCCCCTTGAATACGTAATACGCCGGGAATATTACATAACTTTGTTATTAAGTCTCCTAACTTTTTTCACTACCGGCGAAATTAACATAAAACTCCCCGGAAAAAATCTACAACTGCGCGAGAAAACGCGCGATTAATGATGCATACTGCGTTCGCAATCGGAAGCGAGAGAGCCGCCAAATATCCTTTTTCATAAAGCACGATCGCGCGCGCGCGGCCGCGGGTATCCATCGGGTTATCAACGGCGTTTCCCACGGGGGAGGATTTACGAGGCGGCGCGCATAATTTTCGTTCGCGCCGCTTTTTCGTCACGGCTCGTCGTTTCTCATTCGCGCGCGCCGCGCGTAGAGTATATCGCGATTTAGCGCGTACACCGGGTAATAAATACGGCAAGTATGCGCGAAGACACGCGGCCCGGCGCGGCGCGACGCGTATTTATCGCCGCAAGAATATCGATTCGCGCTTTTCGCGCGCGCGAACGGCGCGCGGCGATATTATCGCCGACGTACGTCGGACGGCATGTCGGATTGGGATTTTCCCGAACGGGGGAGCAGCCGCGTTTTCGTTTTAATCGAAATGCGATGCACGCATTCGTGTAATTTCGTAATCACCTCGCGCGCAACGGAGCGGCGAGAGGGCGGCGCGGCGGGCGAGAGAGAGAGAGAGAGAGAGAGAGAGAGAGCGGCGAGAGGGGTGGGACAACGGATTGAATTGAAAAACACGGCTACCCGGTTCGATCTGACGGATTAAAAAAAAAAACCTGGCGGGCGTGTGAAGTCTCGCCGTCGCGAGAATGATGCGATAAACGATCCGCCGCGCGCCGCGGAGCACCGGCGTTAACGCGTTTAAACGTTTTTAACGATAATCTGCATAACGCGCGACGAGCGCGATACGCGCGCGCGTCAGACGCGAAAGTTCAAAAGCTCGCGAAAAGGTGGGAGGGGAGGAGGTAAAGTGGACGCGGTAACGCGCCGCGTATAATTACCGCGAATTGATTGCCGCGCGGGAATAACCGGGGCCGTTTATAAATTCAATGCAAATATTCATCGCGCGTTTATATCGCGAACGGCGAGATTGCAGCCGCCAATTAGTCGGATGCACCGACTTCTGTATTAGTTCTTTGTACGACCGTGAAGCGGAATCGCGGCTCGTCGGCCGGTAAATCGAAACGCGGCTCAATTCTCCCTGCTGCGCCAGGTCGAATTTTTGTGTACGTCCGCGCGATTTTCGCGAGCGAAAGGACGGGTCCTATGCTTCGATCGTTTGTCCTCTACTGTTGTGTCCACGAATAAATTAAAACGTAATTAAGTACCGTAACACTTGTTATTTTATATTGAAATACACACGCAACAAAGTACACGGTATATAAAATTATACATGTATACAATTCTTTTATCCTGAACAATTTTTATTTTTAAGTACATCGATATCATCATTATTCGTTTCTTTTTCCTAACAAATAACGAGTCGATAATAAATCGCAATGTATTTTGTAAGATTTGTTACAAGAACAATAGAGAACTGACAGAAACTCACTTTCCATCAGCGTATAGTCCTTTTGCCTTTTGTCATGCTTGTCCGTGGATATATCAGCTACTTTATCTTTATGCCTTCAGAAAAAAAATATCTTTATCCCATTGTG
Organism: Temnothorax longispinosus; assembly: GCF_030848805.1. Classification (NCBI taxonomy): domain Eukaryota; kingdom Metazoa; phylum Arthropoda; class Insecta; order Hymenoptera; family Formicidae; genus Temnothorax; species Temnothorax longispinosus. The sequence continues at coordinate 24,129,499 of NC_092358.1, forward strand.
AGAAGTGAGCTGCTTATGCACTCGTTCACACTATTCAAATTCTCTAGAAATTATGTTCTAGAGACGGTACGTATTATGGGACTTTCCGGAATAGATGCCGATCAGAATTGTTAAGATTTCCTAGATTTTTATTATGTTTTCTAGGCAAAACAAAATATAATTCCAATCGAAATCCATTCCTAAAAGTTCCACAATATGTGCCCTGAAGAACAACAAAAGTGTTTACGTTTTTAAACATTTAAAAATTTTCTTATTTATTGCAATGTTTAAAAATAATGTTTTATTAGAAAGAACGAAATATTTTTAAAACTACAATGAAAGTTAATATAAAGATGTCGTAAGTTGACGGAAGCACTTCAACGGCCAACAACGACTCGATCCATGATAACATTTTATACATCATCTGCCGATGACAATACATAAGAAGTGTTGGTATATGATACATTACCGATTGTAGATAAAATAGAATGATTAAAATAAGATTTTCCATCATACGAATAATATAAAAATATTATATCATAATTATTTAAAGAAGTTTAAGATATAAAAATGACAGAATTTATGTATAATAAATAAAATGAAGGGAAGAAGAGTGAATTAGTTTCTCAACGTCGCGGCAGAGGACACTGTAGTCTTTTCCTGCACTCAAATACGCTTACGAAAGGGATAACGTTAAACAAAGACAGAAAAACCATATTATCGAATCCATTTTTTATGTGGTTACTAAATTTTGTATAGATCCTTTTATAGATTTTTTATACACTACTAATGATAGACTATGTTGAGAATAGAGTTAAAAATTGAGGATAATTTTACGATTTTTATTACGGCGCTTCACTTTCACGCTTCTTCACTTTCAAATTATTTGCTTGTCCGCTCCAAACCCTAGCCCTTTCAACAACCGCCTTTCAAGCGAGAGGATCAGTTACGCGAAAAGCGTAATAATGCGTGATCGAACAAAGCGGAGCCTGACACGAAACGCGGCGCATGACCACGCGGTGGCACACCGATAACACGCTCGAATAATAAGGATAGCGCCCGCAGAGGATACAGGGTTGGATACGCACGCGTGAGCCCGCGCGTTCGGGGTCCGTCTTCCGTTTCCAGTCCGGTCACTATGATGCGCGATGTGGAACCGAGTCGAGGCACTGTAGGTAGAAACACGCGGACAGCTCTATCGCGCTAAAAATTTTTTGTATATACGGTGCCTGTAACCTCGCGACTGCTATAATTAAATCGCAATTAAGCCACAATCTGACCTGTGCTTATACAATACGCGATATTTCAGCACCCACGATTTTTTTTTTTTTTTTTTTTTTTTTAGCTAAAACATGCTGAATCCATTGACCATTCTCGTGTATAATAGCGAACATTATATAAACATTAAATAACGTCATAAGTTTCATTTTACTTTTCTTCCTATGTTATTTTGCGCAAATACCCACACAAGCTAGACCTGTACAAGAACAACGCAATTTTTCAACAATTGTACACCATTTGTAATCGACTGTTACACTTTCAACTCAATTTTACTCTTAATTCCTCATCACCTCTTTACCTCTTCCTCTTAATGAGTACGCGACTATTTCTGAGAAAGAAAAATAATTCATATTTTTAAACGAGTTGACTCTATAACTCGTAAACAATTGCCAGATTTTTTCGACTAAGCGGTTTTTACTTTTACGTAAAGTTTCGGTCTTACGATTACACAAATTATCACCGAATGAAAAAAAAATTATCCTTAACGGGTTAATTTCGCGGCGTTCCGCGTCCTGAACGCTCACTCTATTTACCGCGCGCACTTTCTTTCCGCGCCACGTACTCCGTCGTCGGCATCGCGCTACTTCTCGGACATGAGCCCCCTTTCGCGAGATTCCTATTCCTTCTTTCAGCGAAGAAATCGAACGATCGCGGCATTTTTGCGGCCAAGACGGATCTTTAATACAGTCGCATTGTCTCCGCAACTTTCTCCCGTTGCGTATATAAAACTTGCGCCGCCATGTGTCACGTGGTATAACAGCGCAACGATATCTGTACTCCATGGACCTTTACGACGATAAAATTTATCTGAGTGGTTTAACACTCACGTCAATCACGGTATCTTTATTGATTAGGAAAGAAAACACTTCTCGGGAAAACATCTTTCGTATGTAATTATACATATATAAAATATGTCCGTATATGTTTTCTTTCTGTCATGAATAATCTCCGCTTGTATATATAAGAAAAATAATAAGAATAATAATTGCAAAATAATTTAAAAAATTACTTTTACATTGTTCTTTCATAAAAAGTAAAATTGCAATTGATTATACAATATTTTATACGTAATTATATTTTATACATGATATATAGATGTAATAAAATATATAAAATATCATTATATATCAATATTGATATATAAAATATCAATATATAATCATGTAATCATGTAATCATATTTTATATATTATTATATTTATATATGATTATATGAGTAATTTTATCTTATCTCCTCAAATTTCACTTTTTTGTAAAAAAAAACAATGCAAATATTATCCTTTCAATTATTTTTCAATTCTTTCTATTATTAATTCTTGTCTGCACAAACAGAGGTTGTACAAAAGAAAGTAAACATATATGTATGAGGATATTTTATATATAATTATATACAAATATTTCATTATGTTAATATTTTTTATATATATGTATATGTAAGTTTATTTCATGAGAGATGCTTCTAAGTTCGAAATTTCTGCAATCTGAAATTTTATGGACCGATCCAATAACTTATCAATAAATGAAAATTGAACGTTTTTGTGAGTGATAGAAGTTTTTTAAAAACGATCGATAAAGGATAATGACAGACAGACAGATAGAGGAAAGAGAACTCGAGTGTGGGTGGAATAGTTCGTAGATCCAACGAAGAGAGCGCTGCTTTGCTCGGTTTGCGCGGAGATACGACCCTTCGAACTCGAAGGCGGCTCATTCGGTCGGTGTTTACTGCCACCGGGCAGATCGTGCGCGCTTTTACGTTGCTGCGATCGCCGTCGGCGACGTCAGTGACGAGAACTCGTGGATTTTGTCGAAGCAAAATCGATCGTCGATCGATCTTACGCGACGCAGTGCGAACCCGCGACGGAGTTCTCAGTTATTAAAAAAAAAAGCGTTTTAGTTTATTAAATAAAAATAATAATTAAAACATTAAAAACAAAATTTTAACAAAAGATTCGTGTTTTTTCCCTAAGATTGTTTTCGCCGCGCGGACGCGACGAGGCGAGGCGATAGTTTTCTGGTGAAAGCACCCGGCTCGATCATTTCGATCGCCCCGCGGAACTTTCGCGCTGTTAGGCGCGGTAATAAAATGCGAGCCTCGGGCGTGCTCGCGCCGCTTCAACGGATTTCCGAACGGGAGACTCGCGAGTGAACGTTCCGCGATTAAGTACGAGTGATTTGCCCCGATCGATCCCGTCGATGGCGAAATCCGCGGCAGAGAATGGTGCGTTTATCTACGAGCGGGATCTATGACTTGGCGAACGTATAGGCGCGGGTGTGTTAACGGATCTGTATCTCCGCGCGAATTGTGCTCTCGATCCTCGATACCGCGCGCACGCGTGTCGATTAGGCGCGCTCGCGCGCAGATCATTTTTCCTCCGAAGGACGTAAGTCGGCTGACTTAAGAATCCGCATGGGAAACTTGGACTGCAAAATCCTCACAGATATTCGAACCTAATCCTCATAAATATTCGACCTGTCGTCACACCTTAACATGATTAGTAAGCGTCGGATTATCGGTCCCGTCACGTCATAAGTCCCCAAGCGTTCGCCAAATCCGTGTATCTTTCGATCTTGCGCGATCGTCGGAAAGCAGTCGCCCTCGGACGAATCTCTTCCCCGAGTCAGTCGACGGAAGATGCCTTGATCGAGTCCTCCCTGGTCCCCGCAAAGATGACGCCCGATCGCTCGATCCGTTTTCCGGTGCTCCTCCTCTTCACCTGCGTTTCTCGCGCTTTCGTCCTCGGCGAGCAGCAATTCCTCGAGAAGCCGCTGCCCTACCAGGAGGTGTCGTCCGGCGACGATGTGCGGTTGCGTTGTATAGTGCAGGACAAGGGTGGCGAGTGCATCTGGCAAAAGGATCGGAGGCCGGTGGGCAAACACCCGGACAAGTACGAGTGGGCGAGCGGCCGCGGCGGCGGCGATTGTACCCTTCTGATAAAACGCGCCAATCTGACCTTCGACGACGGCGATTGGGAATGCCAGGTCACCTCCAGCGACTTCACCCGCCAAGACGCGCTCTCGTCGGACAAGTCCAGGCTGGTTGTCAGAGGTGAGAACTCGATTTTATTCCGTCCACCTTCGGCGGGACCTTTACGTTTGTAATTTGTAGGTATATACCTTTCAGTTTATCGCGAGTGTTTTCGTACTATTTACTATTAGAGAATGAGGAAGGAGTAATTTTTTGTGCTGGTAAACGGGAAAGGAATAAATATGTTATGTTCTAAATAATGGATATGATGAATTTTACATATATGATTAATTAGCTATAAAGACTCTCGATATTAAAACTAACGAGTAAAAAGATTTCATAGCTCATAGTTTGAATTTAAATATATAGTATTGTATATAGAGCTGTTATACACAACGGTTATATAAAATTGTATAACTCTTATATGAAATAACTACGTACATGATCTACATTTGCGTGGTATATTTAAATAGAACTAGATATTTACTAAAAATACAAAGACGATGCAAATGAAATTATTATGAAAAAGTTGGCACAAATTCTTGTACTCGCGTATAAAAATTTATTTTTTACGTTTTGCGCGCGCGATTAATGCACGTTTATATTTTTACATAATTTATGCAATCTGTTGGCATATTCAGTGCACTCGCGAATATTTCGTTAAAGCGCGTTGGAGTCGTTCGGAAGCATCGTTAATATTCCGCGAACATTGACCTCGAGTGATGCAAGGAAACACACAAAGCAGCCGTTGTGCTCTACTTTCCTGTAATTTTGCAATATCCGTGTTAATGGAAATTTGGTCGAGAGTGGCTCAATCGGCTCCTTTTTAGCTATCCCTCCTGGTAAGAGCGCGGTAATGATAAGATCGCGGTCATTACTATTCGTCCGACTGGAGTGGGAGCAGAACCGGAGGTAGCCGAACCTAAACATAACAATTTCTGTCTCGCTCTATCTTATCTAAAATGCACCCTAATGCGTGTTCCAGTAAAACCCCACAAACCTCAACTGGAATACGCGAGGGTCCCTTTGGGCGCCACCCTAACGCTGAAGGAGGGGCAGGAAGTAAAGATTTCCTGTGTTTCGAGATACGGAAATCCAGTCGCCCTCATCAAGTGGTAAGCTGACACTTTGTCCTTAAAACATTCGTATTGCGTCGCGATGAAGTTACTCTAATAACATAAAAATATAAAAATATAAGAAAAAAGAGATACCTATAATTTAAAAAAAATGGAAAAAGAAAAAAAAACTTGAAAACTGAAGACAATAAAAATGTATATGGTAAGAGTCTGCCCCGGAATGTCTGATAAGTTTTAAAATTTAATGCAATGTGACATGGACGTCCAGAGAAAGCATTAATGTTTCACTTTACCTCCCTTTGTTTACGCACTCAATTTACGAGAAAATCTCGTACGCGCGATAATTTCTCACTAATTGTAAGAAGTGTTCTAGCACGATGCCGATAAAAAGAAATGATAGAAAAAAAATGTTGAAAGGTTCAGAGTTTATACCCGATAATTACAAATGCATCCATTTGTATCTCAAACGGTCTTTTACGGTCTGAGACAGGGCGATTAGGAGTTAAACAATTTTACTTTTGGGCGCAATCGACTGGCTATCGGAATGTTGACCATACCTGCCGATCTTGATGGGACGAAATCTCCATTACAGTCGGTTAAAAGAGTATCAGATAATTTATACGAGTAAATTCCTGAGAAAGTAAACACAGCGAGGGAAAAAAGAAAAACATCTTCAAAATAAATATTTTCTTTAAATGCGAACTTTTCCATCTTTAATTATTTTCGTAATCCAGACTTACATACAATACACAATTCGTTCCTCGGAATTGAAATTTTTAAAAATTCTCAGAGATTATGCAAGGAATTAATATTTATCTTTCCCAAGAAGGACACTCGCAAAAAAATTTGTGTTTTTTTTTTTCACAATCCTTGGCCGAGAGGATATTTATATACCTGTCGGCGTCGGATATCGGTCCTCCGGAGCGATTCCCGAATATTTACCGATACGACATCGCAATAACGACATCCCGACTGTTTTGTGACCGTACTGACCGCTAGGAGGTCCGAGATAACACTTTCGGATTGCGTTTTTGCGACCCGGCGACGCCTCGTCGGGAGGCTAAGTAGCGCGCTTTATGCACATTCCTGCGCATACACGGCTGCACTTGTTTTCTTACCACCGCAGAAAATACGGCCGTTTTCAAACGTGGAGCATCACGGCGCGGCGGGTTCGTATATGTATACGCAGCCGGGTCCGCTGATCCGAGAGCCGGTCTGGTGCAAGAAGCCGTGACGTTGTGTTTATGCAGGGGAAGGGCCGCGCGGAGGGATCGTCGTTTTGGTTTACGGTCCGCTGAATTTAGCCGCGCCTTATCTACGTTCTTATGCGATGTAAAACATCTGTTCCTCACGATGGCACGCGCTTCTTTTGGAGGCTTACGCTCCGGGTCGCTCCCAGCAGGAGCGAGCGAGAGGGAAGGAGAAGCAGCGGGTGTAATTTAAAGCCTGTACGGTGGCATATGTAGCCCCTTCACGAAGGGGGGCGACCCCATTGATGAATGGGTCTTTTGAGAAAAGCTAAGTTTCCGATGCGGCTCGTCATGTGTAACTTCTCGGAACACACATGTATGTAAATACGTTTGAAAGCCGTTCTAGTAGTCTCTCACAGGCCTCTCCTTTGTACGTATCTCTTAAACTTGTGCGTCGGGTGGGTCCGATTGTAATTTAGCCTCTTTATTTTACTGCGTCCGAAGTTACGACCTTTTTACTTTTGCACGTTTACGTGGAAGACACAGCGCGGCGGCGCGGCGGCAGCGGCGCAGGCGGTTCGATCGAATTGTTATTTCGGAAGATTGTGCCCCGGTAACATTCGCGTTCCCACGCATTTATTTTTAGGGTCACGGGTACTAATGAAGAATTTCGTCCGGTGGAACTCGTCTGAAACAATATCGACCGCGCATTCTTTTACGACCGATAATAGCCACGCGGTTTAATGATCCCTGCCCGGTTTTCTTTTTCTTCGCGTTGCGGACACGACCACGCCGAGTATAATTATGTAGATTATAGCCATAGAAACCGAGAAACTGGCCGCGAGCGTATAGTCCCGCCGCCGCGCCTGTGAATCACGCGCTAGAAAAGGGTACGGATACCTTCTCTCTCGGCGGCGCTCTTCTTTTTTTCTGGGAAGAAGGCCGGGCCCGTTCGACGTAAACCGATGAATTTATGTGAATCACTCGCGGAAACGATACTGCACACGGAACTGTATGGTCTTGGGCTAATCACGAGCATCCAGCTTCCGTTTGCGCGTTTTCACGTGACACAGTGTCGAACTGGACATATGGGACGAAGAAAAAGCATAGGAACCTTCAAATACGTCAGAAATAGAACATTGTTGAAAAAGATATTATATATATATATATATATATATATATAATATTTATATATATATATAAATTTTACAATTTTGAAAGAAGATGTAACGTATAAAACAATTTTTAATATTATTGTTATTGTTTTGTAAAACAATAGATATTATTTCTAATTATTCTGTATAATTGACACACTGAAACCGCGAAAAATCAATTAAAACGTTTTATATTTTATTCCGATATATTTTGACGTAAAACATAAAATATCTATTTATTAAGAAAATTGAATTACATGAAAAGATATGATTCTAATTAAAGGATCGATGTTACTGATGTCTCATAAAAAATGCATGCTCTGAAAAATTTATTGCAAGCATTTATAATCTGTGTTTAAAATTGTAAGATATATCCTAAATTTAACGACTGGATCTCGCATCTTATTGATTTTTTGCCTAATCTGGAATCTTTTTTTTTTTTTTTAGCGAAAATGTCGGCTAGTGTTTGTCACAAATTTCCAATTTCCGATATACATTAAACTATCCTTAGAACTATACTGTTAAATTTGTCATTAATTTAACTAAAACAATATTGATTTAATTAAACCAATGGAGTTAAAATAATACTGTCTGTGTTAATAATAAATTTCAATACACATGGTACATGGTAATTAAAAATAACAAAAAGTTATTTAACTCAAGGTATTGACTAAATTCCATCCTTCAATATTTAACAGTGTAGTTCTTAGATTACAAGCCTGTGTTCGAGTAAAGTCTGGTTAAAATTAAATGAGGTGTTAAACTGTCTGATACCTGGGGGTAATGCTTTCAAATTTGCCTGGCAGGTTCATAGGGGACAAGGAGGTGGAACCCGAATCGGCGCAGAGCAACGCAACGGAGGTGGATAATCCGAAGACCTGGGTCGCTCACAGTGTTCTACGGGTGCATGGTCAGAGGGAGAATCACGGTCTACCGATCCGATGTGTGACCATGCATCCGACGAGCAGCGCACCGATCAGCACAGAGACACGACTAGACGTTTACTGTACGTGTAATCAATCTCTATTAGAGCTAATAAAATCAATTAAAAGTTATACTATAAAGTTTATCGACATCCTCAAATATCACAGAATAATCAAGGAAACTTGTCGAAAAATTGTTAGAGATAATACATCTCTTCCGGAATAAATGTTATAACTTATAAGGGAAAAATTAAAATTCTCTTTGTCTGTAACAGTTCCCTGGTGAAAAAAATTTCTCATATTTTCAGAAATTTTTTACGAATTTCTCATGTTTTATGAAAAAATATACAATTTTTCAGATCCTACTTTCAGAAATAATTGGATGAGGATTTTCGAAATACTTTAGTATCTGTTTAGTATATATGAAAATTTCTGATAAATTGCACGGGTTTTCTCATATTTATTCAGATTTTTATAAAGATGTGTTGACAGGAAAAATCTGAAGTATCTCATTATTATTTCGTTTAGTTTTTCTAAAAAATATTCCAATTTGTATAAAAAATCTAAAAAATTCTGAGACATTTTTCCACCAGGGTTCTCTTTATTATAACAGTTTTACTTCTTCGAAAAATTTATCTTTGCAAACTGTCAATTTAACGCATTAAAAAAAAACGGATGTCACACGTATTAGAAAGTTACTTTTAAACATATGGTTTTTACAATTGTAACACGAATCTAAGATAACTTAGGAACAAGCGTTAGGTTTTATGCTCCTAAGCTGGGCAAAGTAAGATCAACATGTGCATCACAGCAGTGTCTTGCGGTTTCAGATTCGCCGGAAGTGCGACTCGAGACGAATCCGCAGCCGCTTACAGTCGTTCCGCAGGATACGGTGAGCCACTTGAACCTGAGGTGCCTGGCGGACGCCAATCCGACCCCAAGCATCAAGTGGTACAAAGACTCGATGCCGCTCACCGCGTCCTCGCCGTCGGCGTTGCCAAAGCCGGGCAAAACGACGCTGTTAAACGGAACCGTGTGGGTCTCCGAATTGAGCTTTGATCCGGTCATAAGGTCCGACGCCGGCCTGTACTCATGCAAGGCGACGAACGACGTCAGTGAAAGCGTACCCGCGAGTTACAGGCTCGATGTGCAATGTTCGTAGAATTACATTATGTCTCTCGCTCCGATATACTTTGCCATTTTCCTTTCCCTCCGTAACTGTCTAAAAGCGATCTACGCAACGCTTAACGTCTTTCCTCGAAATGACAAGGTTCCTCTCTTCCTTCATAAAATTGCGTCACACATAAAGTTGTTATGCACAATTATATAGAGCGCTACTGTGAAAGTTGTACTTCTTGAACGTTTAACTCTCTCTCTCTCTTTCTCTTTCTCTCTTCTCGCGCAGAAAAATAAAAGGGAGATTCGAAATATCTACACTCTGTTAAATATTAAAGAATGATATTTAAACCAGCACCTTGAATTAAATAACATTTTGTTATTTTTAATGTGTCGAAATTTATTATTTTAACACACACACAAAACGATATTATTTTTAACGGTATTAACTCCATTGGTATAGTCAAATTAACGTATTGAGTAAGAGCAGTAGCGAACTATAGGAATGATTAAAAATGACTGAAATTGAGTATAATTTGACACTAAATTTAACAGTGTATAGACAAGATTCAACGTAGTTGTAACGTTCGCCTTTAATATTGCTTTATTTATTTATAAATCAGTATAAATAAGAATCGTTTATTCCATTTGCTATCTTAAAGCGAGCATACAATCGACAGACACTCGGTTGCGCATTTGCTAATTGTGTTTCTCTGTAGATAAACCACAGTTGAAGAACGAAGGAAATGGCACATTCCCAAACGTGCAAACGGCGATGTTAAACTCCACCGTGGAGCCCTTCGAGTGCCCCGAATACGAGGCGAATCCACCTGCTCAATATAGATGGGTGCATCTCCGCGGTAGCTTGAAAGAGAAGATCGAGAACCGTGTGCAGAACAAAGGCGGCGGCCGACGTCTGTACCTTCAGAATATCATGTGGTCCGACGAAGGCGAATACCGTTGCATCGCCTTCAACACGATCAACGGCGTTAAGCAAGAGACCGGCTGCGACACGTGCAGCTACGTGCTGCACGTGAACGGACCGCCGGAAATCCAGACCACTGGCGGTCGAGACTTCTACGAGTCCGTCGGATGGGCCGGGGAGCCCGTGCACAGGCTCAAATCTCGATTCTGCTCGCTACCGTCACCGAAACTAGTCGCCTGGCAGTGGGGCAGTTCTCACATTCGAGCCGGTACAGAAAAATATCTTTTTGCTAAGTAGCGGTTTAAATCAGGTCTCGCGGCTCAATTCTCACTTGAACGTGAATAAATCTCTTAGTTAGAAATTATGCAGTACTTATTTATCTTTGTTTCAGAAAATAAAATTCCGATTGTAACCAAGTAGACAAATTTAGATGATCCAGTTTGATTGAGAGTTCAATATTTGATAGTCGAGTCAAGTCGCTAACAAATCGTATTTCTGCTCCACGTTTTTTTTTTATTTAGTCTTTTAATTTTTCAACAGGAGAGAGCATTCATCCGAAGTACGAGGCTCTGCCGTTGGAGCGGATCGTCGAGAATAAGATGGGGACCAGCTGTTACTGGGCCAAGCTAGAGATTAAGGAGCTGCGGAAGGAAGACTCTCGGATGTACACTTTATTAGTAGAGAGCGACAAGGGCCGGGACTCGACGAACATCATGTTGATAGTGAGAGACCCCACAGAGATGCGCGTGATAGCCGCGGCCGTGGCGGTCGGTCTGTTATTCCTGCTGCTGCTGGTCTCCGTCAGCGTGTACTCGTTGCTGAAGCTGCGACGTGGACGGTACCGGCAGAAGGTGGAGGAGGAGGGCAGCATCGCGGCCGACGCGCTCTATGGGAACGGCGCGTCGTTGGACCAGCAGAAGTCTATCAATTCGTCCCACGCGAAGACTTTCGCCAGAAAGTCCAGCTTAGACGGCAACCAGAGCGTGTACGATTATAGCCGCATCGCGAAGCAGACGCGTGCCATGAGCCCGGAAGCATTGAAGGTCAGGAGAGCACCCATGGTCCTACAGCCGCCCACCATCGTGTAAAATATGCGGACCTCCGTCTCTCCCATTGATATCGAATCCCCTCCCTTATCGTCGAATCTTGCTCCTCTCAGCAATGGATTCTACCTTTGTTGTAGTCGTATCTCTTTCTATTATTCTTACATCAGTCTACTTCCTTCTTGAGATATTTTTACGACTTACTCTAGATTATACATATGTGTAAAATCAGAGATACTTTTTAATTACTTTAATGACGTGATACGCAATGTGTATATTTGTATCGAATGTTATAGTCTGATATTTATATCGAGACCTTAACACAAGTGTTCTCGCAAGACTGCCAACTGTTGTTGCGTATCTTTGTATCGTTAAAAAATTTTTTAATCTTTTTTTTCTACATTTAAGTTATTTATTATACCGTGTTGTTCATAGTATTTTACCGTGGTAAGGCAACAATAGCAATCTGTCCATTCGAAATGCAGGCACGTCGTGATAAATATTGTATGAAGAACTCGCGTACCGGTGCAAAGTATAGTCCACGTCGTCGAAGCGGAACGAAGCGTAACTTTAATAGCGGTCGCATCTCAGTGATTTTAATGGCGGTTGCGCGACGAGGCGGGATCAGTGCAAAACTGGACCTCACGGAAACTGTTATATACAGTTCCCGATTTTGATACTTCAACCAAGATGGAATGTAGAAAGAAATTCTACGAGCCTCTTATTTCGAGAATGGCGCAAAACATTATTTCGACTTTACATATGTTCGAAATAGATGACTCAAGTAGGAAATAAGCATCTTTTTTTGCGACAATCATTTATTATACGAAAATAAATTATACAAAACGTATTATTAAATAATATATATATGTATACATACATATATTATATACGGTGCGTGCGAAATCGTAGTATAAGCGAGAATAAAGTAATTTCTCTCTCCCAAAATAAGTCAAAATTATAAAAAAAAATTTTCATGCGAGGATGTTTTCGAAACGATTTTGAAAATCTATCAATAAACATGTATTTAATACTACGATTTCGCACACACCCATGTATATGTATACATATATATATATACATATATAATAAAATAGTATTAGAATAAATAGAAAAGGAACAATCTTTTTGTTCATGATTGCTGGAAATCACCTTCTTGTTGCTCCTGTTTCAGAATAGCCGAGTGCATGGCTTTTAAAAATTTGGATAATGTACTTTTGATCGTGGATGTATGAAGAGCATGCGCTAAAAATGGTATTTTTCTTAAGGTACGACCGGTTAAGCCTTCGCTCTCACGGCTAAGCTCCAAAAGTTTTAGACTATTTTTGGTGTCTTCATATTCTGCGTATCCAAGAACCTTTAACTGCGATATGTCGTGTATCTCTTCATCTTCCAAAATCCCAGTCTAGAATTTATATATGAAATAATATATATTAGTATTAACCGAGGAATATCATTGATACTAAGTAAATATTACTAAATAAATTTAGTAATATCATAATATGGAAGGGTAAAAGCCATAGTGGTGTAAGTCAAATTTTTTAAGATATTGACTCGTGTGCATAGATGCAATCTATACAATATATAAATTGTATCTACGCACACAAGTCATTATTTTAAAAAATTTGACTGTGTACCACTATGGCTTTTATCCCTCCATATGTCTTGCATTAGAATCATAAATTGCAGAAAGTGCTAAGAGATGTATTACTTTAACACTATAATCGATATTTATATATTAAGTATTTATATGTTATTGCGTCTCACAGGATTAAGAAGAGACATACATACCCTCATTAATTCTTTTAAGCACGAATGATAAATATTGTAAATAGCAACCTCGGATGGGTATCCGAGATACTGCTTTATGTCCGCTCGATCGACGAACGCAAGATCTATAGCTTCTGTCATATTGCTCGTCGTTAAAATTAAAACGTTCGGATACCGTTTGATTTGATCCAACTGCGTGAGCAGTGCGTTCACTACGCGTATAGAATCAGACGGTTCGGTGCCGTTGCTGCATAATTTACGTGCGTGAGCTAACGACTCTACCTCATCGATCAGAATGCATATCAGTGCACTTTCGTCCTGAACCAAATTCTTTATTTCGTCGAACAACTTCATAACAAGTTTCCCACTCTGCAACAAATACAAAAATAACACTAACTTTAATATCGAATGGTATAATATGTGAGTCATGTTACCTAATTGTGAATATTGTTATTAATTAATATATAGATTGAATCTTGAATTTCTTTCTTCTATCACAGATTTTAATCCTACATTTCACCGTCCCTTTTCTAAAGCGAGGTAAATAACAGTCAGATACATACCTCAGAAAACCATTTTGAAAATAAGCTGTGGCTATTAATTTCTATAAATTTTCCATGAGTAAAGCGATCTCCCATACGAACAACAGCTTTTTGAGCGAGAGCTTTGCACATACTGGTTTTGCCTGTACCTGGAGGACCGTGCAACAACACCACTTTATTCCAGCTTATAATGTTTGAATTAACAGCGTGATCAGAAAATAACATTGTAGTCTCCACGAAACGTAATAACTAAAAAAAAAAAAGGAAAAAAGAAAATTAAAAACAAGTACTGATATAAAATCACTGTATGAGATACACTGCAAGTAACTGCGATGATACGTACAGCAAAATCATTTTATATTTCTAAATTGATTATCTATTAAATTTACTAACGTTATTCTTTATATCACAATCGTAATACAGATTTTCCCACATGTAGTGAAATTCCTGTGCGGGTAACAACCAGTGACATGCAACTGGCAATTCATCAGAGTCACATGTTATCGTTTCTATGGCAGCATCCTCCTGCGTCAGTCTATAGACATAATACTTGATGGTAGCTCCATGAATTTTGAACGTTCCCCTCTGAAATAAATATATAGATATATTCATGCAAATACAAAATCGTTTCGCAAAAAATTAATGTGAAAATTGACAATACCTCCACATAGTCAGACGAGAATATCATGGATTCCACATGATCTTTTATAATTGTATTTGTAAAATCTTTGCCGTATAGAATAACATCAAGAGGAATCTCTTCCAACAAATGTAATTCTGAATTGACCGTTTCTTCAATTTTGGTTTTCGACAAAGTACTAAAACAATAGAATAGATGTAAATCAATTAATGTTATCGAGCTGAGATCAAGTCCCTGTAAAGTTTTCATAAAATTGATTTCAGGTGCAATCAAGTGCAAACTCAAGTCCTACTGAAATTGATTAGAACCATCAGAACATTTGAAACCTTTAATTATCAATATTATAAAATATAAATTATTGTCCCAATAAAATTGTTTCAATAGTCGAAGAAAGCATTGCTTCGTAAGGAATACATTTAGTCTTTATTTTATTACGAGGTTCACATCTCTCTCAATATTCCCATAGGAAATTATCTAATAAATAAGACTAAGAAATCACTCCAACTATTTTATCATGACAGTGCCTCTTAAATATTATGTCACATGTCATTTTGCAAAAAAGAATTGGTCAATTGGCCAATCCTTCCAGAATCCAATCTCTTTCAAGGTTAACATGAATATAACGAACGAGACGATTCTAATCGAAAATCAAATCAACATATTCGTGACCCTGTCGACAGAACGTGTCCAAACCAATTCGAACAAAGGAGTGAGCAATACCTGCTGGCATGTTGACATACTTCTACGTGCAACACGTTCTCCTCCGGATTCTCTTCGTTCATCTCGAGCGTTCTTACGAATTTGACGGGGTAGGACAGGACAATTAACGAGACAAGATCGGAATGGATCCCTAATGCCACATAATAGACGAGATCTCGGTGAAATCGTGTGCCTCTCTCCGTCGACAGACGCCGTTCCGCCTACCTTTGCGTCGCTTCGTCCAGCTCGTGCCGGATTCAAAGTTTGAAGTCGTTGTTGAGCCATGAAGTGGCAAGACCTAGAAGCCGGCGGAACAGAAGTCCAGAAGTGTCTGGCGGATTCTATAAGACTTTCCAAAACGGCCGGCGATCGAGACGCCTTTATCCGTCGTAGGTAATTCCAGAGAGTTCTCTCTGGCTCCGGTAATTCCGAGCGTTTCTAGAAACGTCGATTCGATCGCTTCTAGATGGTATACGTAAGACCATATGGGTTCTCCCCATGGTCCCTCTTTTTTATGAATAAAAAAAAAAAGATGGTATACGACAGTATACGTACTAGAAGTCGACGCGCGACGTTTCTAGAGACGCCCTAAGAAATGAGAAAAATACGGAATGTTCTATTTCGGGACAGATTCTATGATTTTGCAGACTTTCTTTGATGGAGATCAGTTTCTTATTTGTAATTCATTTTTTAAGCTAATATATATAAATATGTATAAGCCTCACGTTTTAAATATTGAGATCTTTTAAAATAAAAAGTCAGCTGTCTGAAATTATAACAAACGAATTTGATTCGACGCGAATAAAAGTAATAATTGATAATAATAATTTGATTTTACTTCATATCACAAATTAATTAACATTTTCTATCTTTTTAAAGTTAAAAGTTAAAAGATGAAAATGAAGATTTAGTTAATTTTTTTAAATTTAAATAATCCCTTTTGAAAACTGTTCTTCGAACAATTCTAGCACATCCATTTGATAACATGCCTTCGATCAATCTTACTAAACTGAATTTACAAACAGATATTCTAAAGCTGATTTCATTCTAAGAAATGTAAACATACAACTTCTTATATAAACTATATTGCTATTTAAATTTCTATAGAGATGATAGACATATATTTTCTAAAATAAGACGTTTATTCATATTTTATTCCTGGTCTGATGTAAAAATACGAAAATTTGCTCACTCGCGACTATATTTTCCAAGATAAGATTCATGTTTATATTCCACACTCATCATAAAGATATTGGAGAACCCGCCTACCGGCGCGGTTATCATTTCGCCTGAAATTCGCCAGAACGTACGAGACGCCTCGCTCCCCTCGCTCGCTCACGTCTCGAAAGATCGAACCGTTTCTCGACGCATGCGCAGCCGTATAAATACGCCGGGCTACGCGCCGAGTGAGTTCAGTACGGTTCAGTACGCTATCAGAATCAGACTATCGGCAGGCGCAAGTGAGCGATCACAGCTGACTGAGCTGACATCAGCAGAGAGTTGCAACAAGTGACTCACGTCCACACAAAAGCGATCGCGTGTCGTATTCCACTTGAAGCGTGTTCGCGAAGTCATCACTGTCCAGCGAGAGACGAATCCTGCGAAATGGATCTGGTACCATTCATTGTTGGTACAGACTGGGAGGACCTGATGTGCCAATCCCTCTTGAACCAGCTCTTCGACTTGGACGATCGCCGACCGCAACGGGTGCCGGTAGTGCCGGTGCCGACTGAGAGTGTCAGGCAGAAGCTGATAGGACCGCAACGGCGTGACGAAGTGGACGAGCTCAGGGACATGCTGAAGCTGGCGATCAGGCGTTGCGAGAATCCGTCGCCCCCCGTCAACAAGGACGACTTCCAGGTGGTGCTGGACGTGCAGCAGTTCAAGCCGGAGGAGATCAGCGTGAAGATCGTGGACGATCACCTCGTCGTCGAGGCCAAGCACGAGGACCGGCAGGACAGGCACGGCTGGGTATCCCGCCAATTCGTCCGCAGGTACCCGCTACCGCAGGACATCGACGTTGACAACATGACGTCCAAGCTGTCCTCCGACGGTCTCCTGACGCTCGTTGCGCCGAAGAAGCGGCCGTTGAAGGACGAGTCGGTGAGGACGCTCCGAATCGAGTGCACCGGCAAGCCCTTCGTCCAGAAGCAGGAAAAGCCGAAGACGCTCGAGCAGGGTCAGCAGGGCGAAAAGGAGAAGAAGCAGGAGTGAGAAATGGACTCTTAGAAGTATTAACTGTTCATATTGTTCGTTAAATCAATATTATGTTCCTGTGTGTATAATCCTACGGGCGTGCGATAGATCTATCGACCGTTAGAGACGTATGAACTTTGATATCGGTCTATTTTACAAGTTAGTCCCTGTGATATGATTAAAGTTACGATTAGTTTTATACGAGGGCGTTTCCAAGTCCATACAATGCATTTATTTAAAGATTATTCAATTAATTAGTTATTTTTAACAGACTGTCAATTGAACCAATAATATTTACTACTCCTAAATTAACTACTATCTCATAAATTAAGAAACATGACTTCCAATTTCATAGATTGCTCCATTTTTTATTTTTTATTAAAATTTAATTTCCTCGATATATCTGTGCTGTGGTAGCTAAACGGAAGAATTACTACTGAAATTGTATCATGAACTTTCACAATAAGATAGGATAGATGAGCTAGGATGTATTTATTATTAGGTGTAATCGCGCGCGCGCGAATAAAGGTCCTATAGTTAGTGTTAGGTGAAAAGAAGTATAATAAGTTTTTGTTTCTGGAACATAGAAAATTAATGATCGTAAAACTGATGTAAGACTGCGATTATTTGTCAAATACATATAAAATTTTTTTTTAATTATAATGGTGTCATTTTATTATCACCCTATTGAACTTATTACCACTTCCTTATTCCTTTATCTCATTGATATAGTCACGTTTATCATTATATACATATTTATTTCCGAGAAATTTTCTATGAAGTAATTTATTCTACGCATTATTTTAGAACCATAGGATATCCTTATTCTTTAGCTTATAATTTATTTTTCTTTAGCAGAAGTTTTGTTAAGTGTACAAAATCATTGAATGAAAGTAATTAAACGATTGCGAAAGGAGAGTTTAATCTTACGAAGCAAAAAATGGATAACAAAACTGCTTGATTAGTTTCAAATGGCGTTTAAGAAAATGTTCAGTTAATCGCAACGATATGTGATACAAAAAATTAAAAAGTTACAGAAAATAAATCTTTTCTTTCCCTCGTTCCTTCTGTATACCGATGTCGATTAGAAGAAAATTAAAAAACTTGTACGACACAGTTTTATTACATAAAGTTAAAATATAATTAAAAAGGTACAAAATTTCTACATACTAAATTACACATGTACTTATAGGGATTCCATATACATATATTATTTATAACGTTGTAATTATATTAAATTTAACTGTCATAAGGTCATAACACAAAGCAGAAATTTTCCTACAGTTCATATATGTATACAAACTGTAACGTACATACATGATAATCTAACAGCGTTCTGAAATTTGTCAGTTCATTATCCTGTACAGTTTCTTTTATTTCTGACACAATTTCTGACTCGACTTCTTTTAGCAATTAGTTTATTGTCAGCTTTTTAGATTTCAAGGTAACATATCTTTCACTTGATATGCCGACTGGCACAAGTAGTCTCGATGTTAATGGCTTTTTCCTTTCTTCGTGTCTCTTCTGTAGCTTTTGATTTACTTATTGTTAGTGCCATGATGGTCAAGACATAGGCCTTATTTTTAACTATCTTTTACCAATAAAAGTGCGCTTTTATTTTTGAGATGCTATAGTTTACGTTACATATACTATAGCATTAAATAAAAGCGCACTTTTTTACCAATAAAAAAGAGTTGAGAATATGGACCATACCCGGATAGCACATATGTCTGAAAGATGTCTTTAAAATGTCTTTTAGACATGCGTGTCATCTCGGTAGTCTTCATGAAAATGAGCACATCTCCCTGAATGTACGATGTACGTACGATTGACAAAAAAGATGAAAAGAGGAAAGAGCCATTATGCAAATGCCTATTGTGTAAATCTGAAAGCTATTCGTTTTACTTACTCCATAAGGTTCTTTTCATGAAATATAGTAAATATATATTTGAGCATTGAAAAGAACGAAAAACGTAAGTAGAAAATGTGCAAGTAAAACAAACGGGTATTATAAGCGTGCAATGTAGATATTAATAATGTAATATGTGTTGACTGAACTAAAAATGTACAAATTTTGCTGTCATTGAAGGCAAAAGAATTTTATTCAAAGAAAAACATTCAAATTAAAATTTTGCAAATGTTATCCACTCATCATTTGATGCAAACTGCGTTAGTCTTTTGTTAATTATATTAGAAGTAATTAGAAAATTAAACAAATTTAATAAACTTTATTATCCGAATATTTCTTTTCAAATGTCTCGTTTTCTTGAAATGATTTATGATGAAACTGCGGTAGAAATGATTCATCCTGTACCGAGTTCTAAAATATTCGATATTTTATAACACGCTTGTTGCACGTGAATGACGAACGTTCAGCGTTCATAAGTACGTGTTGTCGAATGATCAAGGACTTTTCAAAGTGTTCGTGAGCGAAAATATTTAGATAACGATTCAAATATAATGTTTCTTGGCAAGTTTCTGCAGATAAGGATATTAATGATGTGTATTATTTTCTTCAGTGTTAACACCGCGTATGTCATTTTATTATTTCTTACGCCTAGCATTCTAGCGCATTGCACTTACATATTTTATATTATTTTTTTAAATACATATATAATAATAAGAAAATCAACGTAAATCTTAGTTAATATATAAATATATATTATATAGCTAATATATAAATAAAATAATATATATACATTTCTTAGTTAATATATAAATAAATATAATATATAATATATAAATATTATAAAAAATCGATATGGCACTTCACGTAATTCGCAACTATTGACGTGCAATCGACAATGCAATTTTCTGACCAAACCTGCATGTTTGTTTTCTATTCCTTGTACGTACGATTATGGATGAAAAGTGTTATAATTGCGTGATATTGTTAAACAAATGGTAATTTCCGTAACACCTTTGCTCATTCATCGTGTTGACTTTGCACGTCATCTCGATTCATTTAACTGTCAAATGTGAGTGAATTGCGTCATGCTTTTCTGTGCCACTGACGTGGCTCAATTTCGTTCTTCTAAATGTTCTTTTTTAAAAGAAAGCTAACCTTCCTTTTTCAGGTTTGACCTTTTTAGATCTGCACAAAATCTTTATTATATATATATAGCCTATTGAGATGAAACAGATAATTAATAAAACCTTTGTTATGATATATAAACGATCTGAGCATGTATTATACCCTGTGGAAGTTTTCTGACATATGCGAGAAGATAAATCGATGGAGATTGGAGATTTTAACTACGCCGAAGTTCGAACCAAATAGCTATCGACAAACAGCAGAAAGGAACAATTGAGCACATCTCCGTTCATTCACCGTTTATTGTGCAGATAGAGGGTTGAGCAGATTGGCGGAGGATCTATTTTAACATAACGAGAGTGTAGCTTCCATCCGCGGTAATTTCTCGAAGCCCTGCTACGTCATAGAACGTACCTCGGGTACCTCCCCAGTCCTCCCACCCAGGCCGAAAACCGTCTGACATAAATAGCGGTCGCAACGACGGACCCGTGTCAGTGTTGAAATTCCCGTGCGAGTACACGAGGCATTGCATCCTACGCAAGCAGCGGGTAGTGCGCTTAGTCTCTTCGACGAAGCTGTGAAATCGAGATAACCGATTCGTATAAGCAAGTAGAGAACACATCGACGACGTCATGTATCTCCTGCCGCTGTTGTTCTCGAATCTCCATCTGGGCCTGGACGCACCCGTCGGCTCGCTAGACCCAACTCTCGGTAGAATGAGCCCTGTCCGACCGGAAGGCTTAACCCGCATCTACCCGACCGCCAGTTTCGACCGCGGGGTACTGGACTTTTACTACAGACCCTGGGCGGGGCATCAGGATGTCCTCAGTTCCACGATGATTGGCGACAAGGTCTTCAAGATCACCCTAGATGTGAAGCAGTACAAGCCGGAGGAGGTCACCGTCAAGGTGGTGGACCGTTGGGTGGTCGTCGAAGCCAAGCACGAGGCGACGGAAGACGACGGCAACGTCTTGTCCCGGCAGTTCGTCAGAAAATATCTGCTACCCAGTCGCGCTGAAGTGGGCCAGGTCTCTGCCACGATATCGAGCGACCATCTCCTGATAGTCACAGCGCCGATGAAGCCGCAGGACGAGAGAGTGATCAAGATCGAGCAGACCGGAAAGCCGGCCGTTTCTCCTAACAGCCAGAAAGAGGCTGGCGAGTCCGAATTGTCCGAAACGGTCCCGGCCGTCGAGAGAAAATCGGAGGACAACAAGGTAGTTCGGGAGGAAGTGACGGCTACGCAGGCACAGGAAGCACTACCGAAGCCCGAAAAATGATAGACTGAATTACGGAATCTTTTTTTTTCCGTTCTATTTGATACGTAATTTTGCACACGTAATTTTGTTGTTTTACACTTTGCACTTACTCCTACAAAACTACGTTCCTCGCTCTGTTGGCTATAACTATAATACATTCCTTATTGTATTGTAGTTACATTGTATTATAGTATATATTATACTCTTTTTATTGTATATATATTACCGATTATGATGCTTAGTGCCATACTAATCCATCCTTGAGAGAAATGTGGTTGTGTTTTTATATTGATGATAAAATAAACGGGTTTTTATCAGCATCCAACGTTATTATTTAGTTCTTTCATATCGTTCAGATAATGTTATGTTTGATTAATAGAAATCATATTTACATAATACAAAAAAATATACGCGCATATTCCTACATAATTTTTCTTATACATTCACACTGATTGTGAGTATTTTTCAACTGCTAATAATCGGAATTAACTGTTCGTTTTTTGCTGCACTTCTGAACTAATGCAACATAATGCAATAAGTTAAGCGGGGAGCACACACTTCTGCATAACGCATAACGCGTAAGCATAAGAAAATTGATTGGTCTATTTTCTTATGCACATGTGTATGGACCAATCAATTTTCTTATGCTTACGCGTTATGCGTTGTGCAGAAGTGTGTGCTCCCGGCTTTAGAATGAAACAAATATTTTGTTTTTTTCTAAGTTATTGCACTAGTACAGAAGTGCAGCGAAAACGAACAGGCCTCACGATAACGTTTCAGAGAATTTGAATTTCTAAAAGAAGGATCAATAGAAATTGCTTGCTGTATCAAATTTCAATCCAATAGCTTACGGTAAATTAAGAAAAAACGCAATTGAGTGCATCTCGCATCTCCCTTTGTTTATCAATAGGAAAAAAAGGCAGTCGAGTGTATGTGTCCGTCGGCTATTAATTACTGACTGCAGTAAATACGCCAGAAGCAACGAGAAGGCTCTACTTTATACTAAACGAAAATAGAACGCAGAAATAGTCTCTAAGGTGCGACTCTCCGTAGGTCCTTACCCCGGCCGCAGATTTATTAGAGTTCGTTCTATAAATATAGTTTTGTCGAGGTCAAGTTAAGCTTGCTTGCGATATGGATGCTTCATTAGCTGAGTCATATAACTGCTCATCGAGAATAATAATCAAAATAATAAAACTAAGACGTAAAATAATGTTCACACGATACACATTTTTAATAAATTTTGAATATATAGATTTCTCTGCTGCAAGTAAACAAATCTAACAATATCATTTAAGAATAGTGTTAGATAATAACAAAAAAGAAGACCCAAGATATATTTAGAAGAATAGGATATCTTCGGGATATCTTTTGGACGTCTTTTTGTTATGCATGCTATGTGGAGAATGCGAGAAACATGAAACGATATTTCTAAAAGTTTTTAGAATTTGCTTGACTGTGATGATAAATAAGATGAGAAATCATTTAATTCACGATGTTTATCATGCCAGTGATGTGCTAATCGTTTTATCGTTAAGTAATATATTTGTAGAAAAAGATTTTAAAATCTAGGAGAAATCCGAGAATTTTTTAATACTTTATTTATGCAACAATCGTTTCGTCTGTGAAATAATTCGACATCTGCAGTTGGATCATAATTTAAAAACGATAATCGATTTTGTACTTATATTCATTATACGGGCGCCACTTTCAATTTTTTTCTACTTGAAAGCAATTAATAACCTATTTACACTATTTGTTGAAATAATGATAAGAAAATTTAGTTATATGTGTATATATATATATATATACATATATATATTAGAAGTGGCGACCCCGTATTATGAATAAGTACCGTCGATTTGATTTGTTGTTAGTCTAGACTTCTAGATTCTAACATCACCTTGATACTTATCATTATTGTTTATCTGCTTATTATTTAGTGCACACATATGCTTTGCAAACAGTGCCACGTAACTGTCTATAATAACAGGAAAAATCCAGAAGTATCGTTTTAGCGATGAAGCGTTTTATCAGGTCATATCGTTTCGAAAAGTATAATAAAATGAAACAGCTGTTACTACCGAATTAAATTTCGGGTATTTCCGTATCTCTGCGATTGACTCGACAATATTCAGCAGCATTGCAGTTGAACAGAGATTCTCTCTCTCTCTCTCTCTCTCTCTCTCTCTCTCTCTCTCTCTCTCTCTCTCTCTCTCTCTCTCTCTCTCTCGCCGTACTGTTTATGTACGGACCCAAGGACATCGCAGCGAGATTAAACGATTATCTTGGCAAATATTCGCTGGTCTCCAGGTAGCAAAACATTCTCGACTTACAATTAGAAAACTGTGTTTTAAAATGACACAAGCATTATTGTGTGCAGCTTGTAATTTAGTGCGTGACTATAATATGTCGATGTTTGACGCGCCATAAAATATATGTAGAAGGATCAATAATCTAAATTGCGTAACAATTTTTAACTAAACCTTTTGAAAATATTTGTCATCTAAAACGCCTTTCTATTTTATACCTCTATATAATAGGCTCTTAATCAATTTGTAAATAGTAAAGTTGCGAGGAAAAAATTTTTTTTATCAAAAGAAACATTTTTGTTCTAAACTAATTCTTAACAAAATTAATGAAATCAGATACCAAAATTTACAGTTTATCTTCTAATTTTTATTTATATTAATATGAATTAATAATTAAAGATATTAATGCAATATTTTGTCTGGTACTCTTCAAGTTCCTGGATAGAAAAAAAATGTTTTAAAGAAAATATTTTCATAAAAGGAAAGAGACAATTAAATGAACTTTTATCACCAATTTTTACATCATATCAATTAAAGATTCAAAATCTACTGTTTCTTTCATAATTGTTTTTTTTCCCCGGATAATTTTTTAAACAATCTCATCGACTAAAATATCTAACTACTTCAAAATATATTTAATTTGACAGAATAATTTATTATTATTCACTATTATATGTTAACATTGTTAACGCAACATGCGCGCATATAATAATTACATCAATAATAATAGATACATTATATGCATTGATAATAATAAAAATAAAATCGTCTGCTGTAGATGTAAAAATGCAAGTGTAAAGAGAAACGTTTAAAAGACAAAGGCATTTGTTAAAACGTTCGTTAAAACGTTTTGTATTTTTATCACTTGCCGTGACAGGTAATCAGGCGCTTCCGTAGAAGCAAATAGAAACATTGAATTGCATACAGCGCACGTATAAGAATAGAATTGTTGCCCAGACTTTCGTTTAAAAAAAAAAAGATAATCTGCAACATAATTGACCCTAATCCCTCCAACCATGCACTTTCGTGTTCCACGCGTTTCTAACGTCGTTTGTTCCGGTCGTTTGTTCCGGAAAATCAATGGCCGTGGGATAATCCCCCATACCTCTAAAAACAGTTGTTATAGTAGGGAACATATCAGATAGAAATTTCAGGGCCCTAGCAGCTAGCTCATTTACTCTCGAAACGGCAAACAGTTAAAATCTCGTTGATTAAATGGCGGAAAAAACGTTGGAGGGATTAGGATTGAACACAATCTGTTGCGTCATTAACCCAATTCTTCTTTTTTATAGCATTGACTTATTCGTTTATATGTAGGTATACGTCCAATAATAATTTCTAGCAAATCATTTAATTTAGCATGATTGCATAATATTACATTCAAAGATGAAACGATCGATACTTGTGTCGCTTGCTGGAGAGCTCTTTTGTAGCGTCAAAATTCGAAGCCGGCGAGATT
This sequence comes from Temnothorax longispinosus, assembly GCF_030848805.1. NCBI lineage: Eukaryota > Metazoa > Arthropoda > Insecta > Hymenoptera > Formicidae > Temnothorax > Temnothorax longispinosus. Next base: position 24,155,062 of record NC_092358.1, read on the forward strand.
TTGCCGCTGTCACCGCGTGATACGACAACGCAGATTCCCGAAAAGGAGCAGGACGTAACCGCGAGCCGGAAATGTGTAAGCGCGATCGCGAAATTTCCAGTTTGTTTTCGAACCCTACCCTGCTCGCGCGCGTATCGATTCGTGAACGTTCTCGAAAGTCCGCGACAGATTCGCCGGCCGGCACATCGAGCACATTCGCAGCCGGCTCGCCCTACGCGCATGCGCGCGTCGCGCCCGGTTGCCACGGCTATAAAACAGAAAAACACGCGGCGCGCTTCGCGGTCCGCGGACGACAGAAAACGATCGCGAGTGTAATCAGTGCGAATCATCAATCAAAGCCATTCAAGGGATTCAAGGCGAATCCGTTGCTAGACAGCGAACCACACAGCCAACCGGCTTGACGACAAGTCATCTCATCTTATCGGCGATATTTCGCTTGAGATATATTTCTCACGTCTCTTTCGAGTCTTTCCTGAGGAAAAAGAAGAAGGAATCAGCATGTCTCTGGTACCGTTGTTGTTCTCCGACTGGTGGGAAGACCTAGAGTATCCGCACCGGCTCTTCGACCAGAACTTCGGCCTGGGCATTCACCCGGATCAACTGACGCATCCGAACATCGTCGAGCGTTTCGCGCTGCCGCAACGCGACGGGCGTCTACGTGCGTCACCCTTGGCCTATTACCGGCCCTGGGGCGAGCTGTTGCGCAGCAGGGAGGACGGCGGCATGTCCACCGTCAAGGCGGACAAGGACAAGTTCCAGGTGATCCTGGACGTGCAGCAGTTCAAGCCGGAGGAGATCAATGTCAAGGTCGTGGACAAGAGCGTGGTGGTCGAGGCCAAGCACGAGGAGAAGCAAGACGAGCACGGCTGTATCTCACGGCAGTTCGTCCGCAAGTACATGATACCGGAACAGTGCGATATCGATCAGGTGACATCGAGCCTGTCGTCCGACGGCGTCCTGAGCATCACCGCGCCCAGGAAGGACCAGCCGAAGCTGCAGAACGAGCGGGCGATCAAGATCCAGCACACCGGCAAGCCGGCGATCCAGGAGAAAGCGCAAGAAAAGGCGCAGGAGAAGGCTCAGGGGAAGAAGAAGTAAAGAGTAGTGCCGCGCAAACGTATAAAAAAAGACTTAATCGTATGTAACGTGTATACATTATACAATGTGTGTTTCTATGAAACATTCTTATATTTTATGTTCATTGTGTAGTATTCTTAACGTTCACCGAAACGCCTGCCGGTGTCGGCTGAGAGTGTCAGTCTGAGGCTGATATCGCAACGGTGTGACGAACTAAACGAGCTCAGGGACATGTTGAAGCTGGCGTCGCTGGCGATCAGGCGTTGCGAGAATCCGTCACCCCCTGTCAACAAGGACGACTTCCAGGTGGTGCTTCTTTGAAGTATTAACTGTTCATATTGTGCATCAAATCAATATTATGTTCCTGTGTATAATCCTACGGACATGCGATAGATCTATCGACCGTTAGAGATGTATGAACTTGATATCGGTCTATTTTGCAAATTAGTCCCTGTGTGTGATATGATTGAAGTTACGATTACTTTTATACGAGGGCGTTTCTAAGTCCATACAATGCATTTATTTAAAGATTATTCATTTAATTAATTATTTTTAAAGGACTGTCAATTGAACCAATAATATTTACTACTCCTAAATTAACTATGCTATCATAAATTAGAAAACATAACTTTTAATTTCATAAATTGCTCCATTTTTTATTTTTTATTGAAATCGTTTTCTGTGCTGGAGTAGCTGAACTTTCACAATAAGATAGGATAGATGAGCTAGGATGTATTTATTATTAGGTGTACTCGAATAAAGATCCTATAGTTAGTGTTAGGTGAAAAGAAGTACAAAGTTTTTGTTTTTATCTGGAACATAGAAAATTAATGATTGTAAAACTAATGTAAGACTGCGATTATTTTTCAAATACATATAGGGATTTTTTCTTTAATTATGATGGTGTCATTTTATCACCCTATTGAACTTACCACTTCCTTATTCCTTTATCTCATTGATATAGTCACGTTTATCATTGTACACATATTTATGTTCGAGAAGTTTTCTATGAAGTAACTTATTCTACGCGTTATTTTAGAACCATAAGATGTCTTTATTCTTTAGCTTATATTTATAAACGATTGAGAAAGGAGAACTTAATCTTACGAAGCAAAAAATGGATAACAAAACTGCTTGATTAGTTTCAAATTGAATTTAAGAAAATGTTCAGTTAATCGTAACGATATGTGATACAAAAAATTAAAAAGTTACAGTAAATATATAAATCTCTTCTTTCCCTCGTTTCCTTCTGTATACCGATGTCGATTAGAAGAAAATTAAAAAACTTGTGTACGACAAAGTTTTATTACATAAAGTTAAAATCTAATTACAAAGATACAAAATTTCTACATACTAAATTACACATGTACTTATAGAAATTCTATATACATATATTATTTTTATAACGTTGTAATTATATTAAATTTAACTGTCATAAGGTCATAACAAAGCAGAAATTTTCCTACACTTCATATATGTATACAAACTGTAACGTACATACATGATAATCTAACAGCGTTCTGAAATTTATTAGTTTATTATCCTCTGTACAGTTTCTTTTATTTCTGACTCAATTTCTGACTCGACTTCTTTTAGCAGTTAGTTTATTGTCAGCTTCTTAGATTCTTATATTTCAAGGTTACATATCTTCCACTTGATATGCCGACTGGCACTCAAGTAGTCTCGATGTTAATGACTCTTTTAGTGCCATGATGGTCAAGACTGATCTTTCTCAAGACATAGGCCCATATTCTCAACTATATTTTATCAACCCGGATAGCACACGTCTGAAAGATGTCTTTTAGACACGTATATCTAAAAGATGTCTAAAAAATGTTTTTACGATGTCTTTTAAACATGCGTGTTATCTGGGTAGTCTTCATGAAAATGTGCACATCTCCCTGAATGTACGATTGACAAAAAAGATGAAAAGAGGAAAGAGCCATTATGCAGATACCTATTGTGTAAATCTGAAAACTATTCGTTTTACTTACTCCATAGGGTACTTTTCATGAAATATAGCAAAATATATATTTGGGCATTGAAAAGAACGAGAAACGTAAGTAGAAAATGTGCAAGTAAAGCAAACGGGTATATATAAGCGTGCAATGTGGATATTATAATAATGTAATATGTGTTGATTGAACTAAAAATGTACAAATTTTGCTGTCATTGAAGGCAAGAGAATTTTATTCAAAGAAAAAAATTCAAATTGAAATTTCGCAAATTTGTTCCGATATATCCACTCATCATTTGATGCGGACTGCGTTAGTCTTTTGTTAATTATATTAGAAGTCATTAGAAAATTAAACAAATTTAATAAACTTTATTATCCAAATATTTCTTTTCAAATGTCTCGTTTTCTTGAAAAAACCGCGGTAGAAATGATTCATCCTGTACTGTTCTAAAAAATATTCGATATTTTATAACACGCTTTGTTTCACGTGAATGACGAACGTTCAGCGTTCATGAGTACGTGTTGTCGAATGATCAAGGACTTTTCAAAGTGTTCATGAGCGAAAATATTTAGATAACGATTCAAATATAATGTTTCTTGGCAAGTTTCTGCAGATAAGAATATTAATGATGTGTATTATTTTTGTTGTCATTTTATTATTTCTTACGCCTAGCATTCTAGCGCATTGAACTTCAATATTTTATATTACTTTTTTTTAAATACATAAGAAAATCAACGTATATATAAATCTTAGTTAATATAATATATATAAATATCATAAATAAATCGTTATGGAACTTCACGTAAATTCGCAACTATTGACGTGCAATCGACAATGCAATTTTCTGACCAAACTTGCATGTTTGTTTTCTATTCTTTGTACGTACGATGATGGATGAAAAGTGTTATAATTGCGTGATATTGTTAAACAAATGGTAATTTCCGTAACACCTTTGCTCATTCAATCATCGTGTTCACTTTGCACGTCATCTCGATTCATTTAACCGTCAAATATGAGTGAATTGCGTTATATTTTTCTGTGTTACGTGCCTCAATTTCGTTCTTCAAAAATGTTCTTTTTTAATAGATGCCAACCTCCCTTTTTCAGTTTTGATCTTTTTAAATCTGCACAAAATCTTTAATACATATATATAGCCTATTGAGATGAAACAGATTATTAATGAAACATTTGTTATGATGTATAAACGACCTGAGCATGTATTATACCCTGTGGAAGTTTTCTGACATATGCGAGAAGATAAATCGATGGAGATTGGAGATTCTTAACTACGCCGAAGTTCGAACCAAATACAGCTATCGACAAACAGCAGAAAGGGACAATTGAGCACATCTCCGTTCATTCAACCGTTTATTGTGCGGATAGAGGGTTGAGCAAATTGGCGGAGGATCTATTTTAACTACGAGAGTGCAACTTCCATCCGCGGTAATTTTTCGAAGCCCTGCAATGTCATGGAATGTACCTCCCCAGTCTCCCCACCCAGGCCGAAAACCGCCTGACATAAATAGCGGTCGCAACGACGGACGGACCCGTGTCAGTTGTTGAAATTCCTGTGCGAGTACGCGAGGCATTGCTGGGCATTGCATCCTACCCAAGCACGCTAGTCTCTTCGACGAAGCTGTAAAATCGAGATAATCGATTCGTACAAGCAAGTAGAGAACTCATCGACGACGTCATGTATCTCCTGCCGCTGATGTTCTCGAATCTCCATCTGGGCCTGGACGCACCCGTCGGCTCGCTGAACCTAAATCTCGGTAAACCGAGCTTTGTCCGACCGAAAGACTTTACCTCTCGCGTTCCCGATCGCTACTACCCGACCGCCAGTTTCGAGCGCGAGGTACTGGACTTCGTCAGACCCTGGGCTGACCTAGGGGCGGACCTCGGGGCGAACCTGCTTAAAGCTGGGCTGAAAGTGCTGAACAATAGGCATCAGCAACAATATCACGTCCCCGATCACGTGATCAAGGACAGGAATCACACAAACATTGACGACAACGTCTTCAAGATAACCCTACCTATGAACCCTATATATGAGGTCAACGTCGAGGTGGTGGATCGTTCGTTGGTCGTCGAGGCGTTCGAGCCGACGAAAGACAACGGCAACGTCTTTACCCGGCAGTTCGTCAGAAAATATATGCTACCCAGTCGCGCTCAAGTGGACCAGATAAAGGCCACGAAAGACGACGGCTTCCTGATAGTCACGGTGCCGTTGAAGCCGAAGGATGAGAAAGTGATCAAGATCGAGCAGACTGGAAAGCCGGCCGTTTCTCCTAACAGCCAGAAAGAGGCTGGCGAGCCCGAAACGGTCCCGGCCCGCCCGGCCGTCGAGAGGAAGTCGGAGGACAACGAGGTATACTTAGATCGGGAGGAAGTGACGGCGACGCAGGCACAGGAAGCAGGACCAAAGCCCGAAAAACGATAGACTGAATTACGGAATCTTTTTTTCCGTTCTATGTGATACCTAATTTTGCACCCGTAATTTTGTTGTTTTACACTTTGCACTTACTCCTACAAAACTACGTTCCTCGCTCTGTTGGCTATAACTATAATACATTCCTTATTGTATTGTAGTTACATTGTATAGTATATTATACTTTTTTTTAATTGTATATATATTGCCGATTATGAGATGCTTAGTGCCATATTATCCATCCTTGAGAGAAATATAGTTGTGTGTGTTTTTATATTGATGATAAAATAAACGGGTTTTTATCAGCATCCGTTATTATTTAGTTCCTTTATATCGTTCAGATAATGTTATGTTTGATCAGTTTGATTAATAGAAATCATATTTACATAATACAAAAAAAATATACGCGCATATTCCTACATAATTTTTCTTATACATTTACACTGAGTATTTTTAAACTGCTAATAATCGGATTGTTCGTTTTCGCTGCACTTCTGAACTAGTGCAACATAGTGCAATGAGTTAGAATGAAACAAATATATTTTCTTTTATTTTAACTTTTTGCATTAGGTCAGAAGTGCAACGAAAACGAACAGGCCTCACGATAACGTTTCAGAGAATTCGAATTTCTAAAAAAAAAGGATTAATAGAAATTGCTTGCTATATCAAATTTCAACCCAATAGCTTACGGTAAATAAGAAGAAACGCAATTGAGCGCATCTCGCATCTCCCTTTGTCTATCAATAGAAAAAAAAAGGCAGTCGAGTGTATGTGTCCGTTGGCTATTAATTACTGACTGCAGTAAATACGCAGAAGCAGCGAGAAGGCTCTACTACTCTACTCTATACTAAACGAAAATAGAACGCAGATATAGTCTCTAAGGTGCGACTCTCCGTAGGTCCTTACCCCGCAGATTTACTAGAGTTCGTTCTATAAATATCGTTTTGTCGAGGTCAAGTTAAGCTTGCTTGCGATATGGATGCTTCATTAGCTGAGTCATATAACTGCTCATCGAGAATAATAATTAAAATAATGTTCACACGATACATATTTTTAATAAATTTTAAATATACAGATTTCTCTGCTGCAAGTAAAAAATCTAACAATATCATTTAAGAATAGAGTTAGATAATAACAAAAAAGAAGACCCAAGATATATTTACGAGATAGAATATCTTCGGGATATCTTTTGGACGTCTTTTTGTTATGCATGCTATGTGGGGAATGCGAGAAACATGAAACGATATTTCTAAAAGTTTTTAAAATTTGCTTGACTGTGATGAAAAATAAGATGAGAAATCATTTAATTCACGATGGTTATCGTGCCAATGATATGCTAATCGTTCTATCGTTAAGTAATATATTTGTAGAAAAAGATTTTATTTGTAGAAAAATCTAGGAGGAATCCGAGAATTTTTTAATACTTTATTTATGCAACAATTGTTTCGTCTGTGAAATAATTCGACATCTGCAGTTGGATCATTTAAAATTTAAGAACGATAATCGATTTGGTACTTATTTATTATACGAGCGCCACTTTCAATTTTTTTTCTACTTGAAAGCAATTAATCTATTTACACTATTTGTTGAAATAATGACAAGAAAATTTAGTTATATATTTTAGAAGTGGCGACCGTATTATGAATAAGTACCATCGATTCCATTTATTTGTTAGTCTAGATAGACTTCTAGACTCCAACATCACCTTGATACTTATCATTATTTTATCTGCTTATTATTTGGTGCACACATATGCTTTGCAAACAGTGCCACGTAACTGTCTATATAATGACAGGAAAAATCCAGAAGAGTCGCTTTAGCGATGAGGCGTTTTATTAGGTCATATCGATTCGAAAAGTGTAATAAAATAAAACAGCTGTTACTGCCGAATTAAATTTCGGGTATTTTCGTATTTCTGCGATTGACTCGATAATATTCAGCAGTCGAACAGAGATTCTCTCTCTCTCTCTCTCTCTCTCTCGCCGCACTGTTTATGTACGGACCCAAGGACATCGCAGCGAGATTAAACGATTATTTTGACAAATATTCGCTGGTCTCCAGGTAGCAAAACATTCTCGACTTACAATTAGAAAACTGTGTTTTAAATTGTTTCTTTTTCCCGTATAATTATTTAAACAATCTCATCGACTAAAATGTTTAACTTCTAAAAATATATTTTAACCCTATTCGCTCCAACGTTTTTTCCGCCCTAATATTCCTCCAGCCATGCACTTTCGAGTCCCACGCGTTTTTCAAAATGTTAATAGCTTTGAAAAATTCTCCAAAAATTATTATAATATCTTTGTACCTTCGACTAAAAATCAATGTAAAGAAAATTTGGAAATCATTTATTTAAATATTTTTTTACAACAATTATATGTTGACAAACACACGTTACGACTCGTTTTACTTAAAAAATCATAACTCACGAACAAATTGACGAAGCTTAATGAACCAAAACGCAAATTAAAGCTAAAAGTAGTGCAAATGAGAAAAAAAATATGAGATAATTATTAATTAAATAGGAATACTTAATTTCGTCGCCGCAAATTTGGTAATTTTTAAATGGTACAGAAGGACTTAGGATGCCAGAAAAAGAATTTCTGAATAAGGAAAGACGAATTTGGATGTGAAAAACATTTTTTACTTAAAAAAATTATATTTTTTATAATTATTTTTATTTTTTTATATCGCGTGATTTATCGTGAACAATCGTAGCAATATCGAATCCTGTGGTCTTCACATATTGGTTTTTTACATTTTGCGCAGCAGTACAAAGTTTTTTTATTTCTGTTATATTCGCAGACAGAACATCTTTTACGTTTCTCTAGTTTGTCATTGTTGTTAACTGGAATGTCTGTTTCTGACAAAATATTGTTAATATCTCTGATAACTGCCACATGCAACCCACTTATGTTTTTTCGATTGTGTAAGTGTGGAGTTATCAGTGACATTGTTAGCTCTTTTAGAAAAGTTCTCCTGTTTTCTATGTTATGGAGTACATTAAAATTATAAAGAATAAAACTATTAACAGATGCTTGGTCTAGCATACCCATAAAGAATCTCAATGGCCACCTCCTTGTTTTTCTCGCACAACTAAAAAACGCACAACATTGGTCGAAGACATCTGTACCTGCTTTCGTACTGTTATAAAATTCAACTAATTCAGGCTTTCCGGAAATTTCATTGATTTTGCATGAGTTGTGTAATGATGATAATATTAGTACAACTTTATTCTTCTTTGGACACCAAGACATGAGAACATTAGTACCATCGTAACCGCAACGGACGGTTCCAACCGATGCTGTGCGTTTAAAATTTTCTGGGATTTGTCTCTTATTTTTTTTTATAGTTCCAACCATTGTAAGATTATAATCTTTATACATTTTCTTGAAAATTTCGATGGAACTGAACCAGTTGTCGCATGTTACATTTCTATTACTGTGATAAATAGGCTCACATAACTTTCGAACATAATAACTCGGAATTTTTTCATTGGCAGGGGGATTTACTCTCCCTGCATACGGAATCGCGTTATATAAATAGTAAGTTTTTGCATCATTTAGTGTTACAATTTTTATACCATAGCGATCTGGTTTACTCTTCATGTAGACTTTAGAAGAAAATCTACCACGATATCCCAATAATTGTTCATCAACGGTCAAAAATTCTGAAGGAGTATAATTTGTTTGGCAATTATTGATGAATATATCCCAAATTTCTCGAACAGCTGCTAATCCATCTGTTCGTCTTCTTTCCGCACGAGTAGTCTTATCGTCAAAGCGCAAACGAGCCGATATAAATTCGAATCTTCTTACATTCATTGCTGCTCTATAAACAGAGCTACCAAACTCGTATGACCACAACTCAGTAATGCCGATTCGATTATCATTCTTCAAACCGGAGAAATATAACAGACCGAGAAATGCTTTTAATTCCACCATATCCAAATGTCTTTGATACGATTCGTTAGCGGTACCGTGTTCCGTATGATACTTGTCAATCTCGATATTTGTATACTTCAGTATTACCTCTACAAGATTGTCACTAAACAACGTTGACCAACATTCTAATGGAGAATTGGCAACTCTCGCATGACTTATCGCACCAGGTAGATGCACCACCAACCTTGACCGACGACCGCGCGTCTCAGGTAGAGATAAAGACCATCGATATTTATCTTTACCGTAAATAATGCGACGCCTTCTCGCCGTGGAAGTTGATGCTTCAGGCTCCGTTGTCTCCTCTTCCGAGTCCTGCTCCGATTCATCTCCCTCTTCGAATTCGAGCTCGTCAGCTTCCTCTTCAGTATTTGAGTCATCTTGTTCTTCTAAAGCATCTAGTTCCTCGTCGCTGTCGTCTTCGCCGAAATACGAAACCGGCTCGTGGCGTCGCAATCTCCTCGCCACCTCTTCCGCCTGCCTCTGATTGTGAGCCATAATAGTCCTCTGTGGAATGTCAAATTAACAATAAAAATATTTTAAATACGCTTATTGTATATAAAAATACATTTTTATAGAAAAGAAATCCTCACTTACCTTTCACACAACACTCACGTAATCCTCCAAATCCTCCAACCATGCACTTTCGTGTCCCACCACGTAATCCTCCAACCATGCACTTTCGTGTTCCACCGAGATTTGGATTGTTTACCGTTTCGAAACCAAATGAGCTGCGGCTCTGAGGTTTCTGCCTTATATTCCCCACCACAATAACTTTTTTCCGGCGTGGTGGGGATTCTCCGACGATCATTTGTTTTCCGGGAAAAACGACTGTTAGAAATTCGTGGGACACGAAAGGCATGGTTGGAGCGAATAGGGTTAATTTGACAGAATAATTTATTATTATTCACTATATATTAACGCAACAAGCGCGCATATAATAATTAGATCAATAATAATAATAGAAATAATAATAAATACATTATATGCATTGATAATAATAAAAATAAAATCGTCAGCTGTAGGTGTAAAAATGCAAGTGTAAAGAGAAACGTTTAAAAGACAAAAGTAGTAAAAAGATGTGATCTCTTTCAGCCTTCAGAAATTTGTTAAAACGTTCGTTAAAATGTTCGTTTAAACGTTTTGTACTTTTATCACTTGCCGTGACAAGTAATCGCGCACTTCCGTAGAAGCAAATATTCTAGAAACATTGAATTGCGCACATACAGCGCACGTATAAGAATAGAATTGTTGCCCAGACTTTCGTTAAAAAAAAAAAAATAATAATCTGCAACACACAATTGAACAAAATCTGTTGCGTCATTAACCCAGTTCTTTTATACTTTTATAGCATTGACTTATTTGTTTATATGTATACGTCCAATGATAATTTCTAGCAAATCATTTAATTTAACCAGAATAGATTCGAGAAGTGAATCCGTTGCATGATTGCATAATATTACATTCAATCAGTCTCTAATTTGATTGAATAATTAAAGTGAAAAACCTATCGTTCGTATCCGCTTTTATTAAAATGAATCAAAATTTTTTATAATATCAAATAATTCATTAACAGTCGCAGTCTTTCAAAATAAAAAGTTTCAGCTTTTTTTAGCATATCCGTTTTACGATTCATGCATTCTAGATAAAACGTCGTAATTTCTCGATCAGACCAGCGCGCGGCGCGGCGTAATTTCTCGATCAGCTGATCGAAAATGTCATTTATTTTTGCCTGAGATCTTTTAGGTCTTATGTCCCTTAGATTTCTTGGATCTCATATCCCTCAGATCTCTAAAAAAAAAACGACCCTTTATGATTACTCCACTGTGAAAAATCGAAACCGGTATATTTCCGTTGAATTCAACTACCGGCGTCTATTGTCGCGAAGGTCTCGTCATTCACTCTCTTTGTGGCGTCGAAATTCGAAGCCGGCGAGATTTTGTCGCTAAGTCACCGCGTGATACGACAACGCAGATTCCCGAAGGGGAGCAGGACGTAACCGCGAGACAGAAATGTGTAAGCGCGACCGCGAAACTTCCAGTTTGTTTTCGAACCCTACTCTGCTCGCGCGCGTATCGATTCGTGAACGTTCTCGAAAGTCCGCGACGGATTCGCCGGCACATCGAGCACATTCGCAGCCGGCTCGCTCTACGCGCGTGCGCGCGTCGCGCCGGGTTGCCACGGCTATAAAACACGCGGAACACGCCGTGGACGACAGAAAACGATCGCAAGTGTGATCAGTGCGAATCAAAGCCATTCAATTATTCAAAGCGAATCCGTTGCTAGATAGCGAACCACAGCCAACCGGCTTGACGACAAGTCATCTCATCTTACCAGCGATATTTCGCTTGAGATATATTTCTCACGTCTCTTTCGAGTCTTTCCTGAGGAAAAAGAAGGAATCAGCATGTCTCTGGTACCGTTGTTGTTCTCCGACTGGTGGGAAGACCTAGAGTATCCGCACCGGCTCTTCGACCAGAACTTCGGCCTGGGCATTCACCCGGACCAACTGACGCATCCGAACATCGTCGAGCGTTTCGCGCTGCCGCAACGTGACCGACGTCTACGTGTGTCACCCTTGGCCTATTACCGGCCCTGGGGCGAGCTGTTGCGCAGCAGGGAGGACGGCGGCATGTCCACCGTCAAGGCGGACAAGGACAAGTTCCAGGTGATCCTGGACGTGCAGCAGTTCAAGCCGGAGGAGATCAATGTCAAGGTCGTGGACAAGAGCGTGGTGGTCGAGGCCAAGCACGAGGAGAAGCAGGACGAGCACGGCTGGATCTCGCGACAGTTCGTCCGCAAGTACATGATACCGGAACAGTGTGATATCAATCAGGTGACATCAAACCTGTCGTCCGACGGTGTCCTGAGCATCACCGCGCCCAGGAAGGACCAGCCGAAGCTGCAGAACGAGCGGGCGATCAAGATCCAGCACACCGGCAAGCCGGCGATCCAGGAGAAAGCGCAAGAAAAGGCGCAGGAGAAGGCTCAGGAGAAGAAGAAGTAAAATGTAGAGCCGCGCGAACGTATAAAAAAAAGCCTTAATCGTATGTAACGTGTATACATTATACAGCGTGTGTTTCTGTGAAAACGTTCTTATATTTTACGTTCGTTGTAGTATTCTTAACGTTCACCGAAACGACTGCCGGTGTCGGCTGAGAGTGTCAGTCCGAGACTGATACCGCAACGGTGTGACGAACTAAACGAGCTCAGGGACATGGTGAAGCTGGCGATCAGGCGTTGCGTGAATCCATCGCCCGCCATCAGCAAGGATGACTTCCAGGTGGTGCTTCTTCGAAGTATTAACTGTTCATATTGTTCGTTAAATCAATATTATGTTCCTGTGTATAATCCTACGGACGTGCGATAGATCTATCGACCGTTAAAGACGTACGAACTTGATATCAGTCTATTTTGCAAGTTAGTCCCTGTAATATGATTAAAGTTACGATTACTTATATACGAGGGTGTTTCTAAGTTCGTATAATCCATTTATTTAAAGATTATTCATTTAATTAATTATTTTTAAAGGACTCAATTGAACCAATAATATTTACTACTCCTAAATTAACTACTATCTTATAAATTAGGAAACATGACTTCTAATTTCAGAAGTGCTCCATTTTTTATTTTTTATTGAAATTTAGTTTTATCGATTTCTGTGCTGGGCTAAAACAGAAGAATTACTACTGAAATTCTATCATGAACTTTCACAATAAGATAGAATAGATGAGCTAGGATGTATTTATTATTAGGTGTACTCGAATAAAGGTCCTATAATTAGAGTTAAGTGAAAAGAAGTATAAAATTTTTGTTTTTGTCTGGAACATAGAAAATTAATAATTGTAAAACTGATGTAAGACTGCGATTATTTGTCAAATATAAGGATTTTTTTTTTAATTATAATGGTGTCATTTTATTACCTTATTGAACTTACCACTTCCTGATTCCTTTATCTCGTTAATATATGTATAGTCACGTTTATCATTGTACACATATTTATTTTCGAGAAATTTTCTATGAAGTAACTTATTCTACGCATTATTTTAGAATGATAGGATGTCTTTATTTAGCTTATAATTTATTTTTCTTTAGCAAAAGCTTTGATAAGTGTCAAAAATCTTCGAATTAAAGTAATTAAACGATTGAGAAAGGACAACTTAATCTTACGAAGCAAAGAATGCTTGATAACAAAACTGCTTGATTAGTTTCAAATGGAGTTTAAGAAAATGTTCAGTTAATCGCAACGATATGTGATACAAAAAATTAAAAAGTTACAGTAAATATATAAATCTCTTCTTTCCCTCGTTTCCTTCTGTATACCGATGTCGATTAGAAGAAAATTAAAAAACTTGTGTACGACAAAGTTTTATTACATAAAGTTAAAATGTAACTAAAAAGGTACAAAATTTCTACGTACTAAATTACACATGTACTTATAGAAATTCTATGTACATATATTATTTATAACGTTGTAATTATATTAAATTTAACTGTCATAAGGTCATAACCGAGGTCATAACAAAGCAGAAATTTTCCCACAATTCATATATGTATACAAACTATAACGTACATACATGATAATCTAACAGCGTTCTGAAATTTATTAGTTTATTATCCTCTGTACAGTTTCTTTTATTTCTGACTCAATTTCTGACTCGACTTCTTTTAGCAGTTAGTTTATTGTCAGCTTCTTAGATTCTTATATTTCAAGGTTACATATCTTCAACTTGATATGCCGACTGGCACTCAAGTAGTCTCGATGTTAATGACTCTTTTAGTGCCATGATGGTCAAGACTGATCTCTCTCAAGACATAGGTCCATATTCTCAACTATCTTTTATCAACCCGGATAGCACACGTCTGAAAGATGTCTTTTAGACACGTATAATATATAAAATGTCTAAAAAATGTTTTTACAATGTCTTTTAAACATTCGTGTTATCTGGGTAGTCTTCATGTACCGAATGTACGACTCCCTGAATGTACGATTGACAAAAAAAAATGAAAAGAGGAAAGAGCCATTATGCAGATGCGTATTGTGTAAATCTGAAAGCTATTCCTTTTACTTATACTCCATAGGGTTCTTTTCATTAAATTTAGTAAATATATATTTGGGCATTGAAAAGAACGAAAAACGTAAATAGAAAATGTGCAAGTAAAGCAAACGGATATATATAAGCGTGCAATGTGGATATTAATAATGCAATATGTGTTAATTGAACTGAAAATGTACAAATTGTGCTGTCATTGAAGGCAAGAGAATTTTATTAAAAAAAAAAAAAAAAAAAAAAACTACAAATTGAAATTTCGCAAATTTATTCCGATATATCCACTCATCATTTGATGCAAACTGCGTTAGTCTTTTGTTAATTATATTAGAAGTAATTAGAAAATTAAACAAATTTAATAAACTTTATTATCCAAATATTTATTTCTTTTCAAATGTCTCGTTTTTTTGAAATGATTTATGTTGAGACCGCGGTAGAAATGATTCATCCTGCAATGAGTTCTAAAATATTCGATATTTTATAACACGCTTGTTGCACATGAATGACGAACGTTCAGTTCATAAGTACGTGTTGTCAAATGATCAAGGACTTTTCAAAGTGTTCATGAGCGAAAATATTTAGATAACTATTCAAATATAATGTTTCTTAGTAAGTTTCTGCAGATATATATAAGGATATTAATGATGTGTATAATTTTAGTTGGCATTTTATTATTTCTTACGCCTATATAGCATTCTAGCGCATTGAACTTCAATATTTCATATTACTTTTTTTTAAATACCTACATAATAATAAGAAAATCAACGTAAATCTTAGTTAATATATATAAATATTATTAAAAAATCGTTATAGAACTTCACGTAATTCGCAACTATTGACGTGCAATCGACAATGCAATTTTCTGACCAAACCTGCATGCATGTTTGTTTTCTATTCTTTGTACATACATACGATGATGTATGAAAAGCGCTATAATGGCGTGATATTGTTAAACAAATGATAGTTTCCGTAACACCTTTGCGCATTCATAATCATCGTGCGTTCACTTTGCACGTCATCTCGATTCATTTAATCGTCAAATGTGAGTGAATTGCGTCATGCTTTTCTGTGTCACTGACGTGGCTCAATTTCGTTCTTCAAAAATGTTCTTTTTTAATAGATGCCAACCCCTCCCTTTTTCAGTTTTGACCTTTTTAAATCTGCACAAAATCTTTAATACATTCTATTGAGATGAAACTGATTATTAATAAAATTTTTGTTGATATATAAACGACACCTGAGCATGTATTATATCCTGTGGAAGTTTTCTGACATATGCGAGAAGATAAATCGATGGAGATTGGAGATTCTTAACTACGCCGAAGTTCGAACCAAATAGCTATCGACAAACACGTCGACGTGTTTCGCGTGTAGACACGGACGACACGTTTTAACATGTTCGGACGTGTTCCGCCCGAACGAAAAAATTTTTTAAAGTATAGCGACTGATACTGTCTTGCAATTGCCTTTTAGACTTCGCCACTCAACCGTATAGTAACCAAACAGTGAAAAACACTGGCCGTATTGACCTCGTACTAGAGGCAGGAGCCATTAAACCTAAGAAGAAGAAGAAGAAGAAGTGGAAAGATTACAGTGGTGGAGGATCTATTTTAACTACGATAATGCAGCTTCCATCCGCGATAATTTCTCGAAGCCCTGCAATGTCATGGAATGTACCTCCCCAGTCCCCCCACCCATGCCGAAAACCGTCTGACATAAAATAGCGGTCGCAACGACGGACCCGTGTCAATTGTTGAAATTCCTGTGCGAGTACACAAGGCATTGGATCCTACGCAAGCAGCGGGTAGCACGTAGCACGCGCTGGTCTCTTCGACGAAGCTGTGAAATCGTGATAACCGATTCGTGTAAGCAAGTAGAGAACCCATCGACGACGTCATGGGTTTGTTCCTCCTGCCGCTGTTGTACAGCCAAATGCATCTGGTCCTGGCCGCACCCGTCAGCTCGCTGGACCGACCGGAAAACTTAACCTCTCGTATAGACCTCATCGATAGCGACAACCGGCGCTACATACGGGACTATCCCTGGTGGACGTACACCGCGCCGAGACCGTATTATATGCTTATGGCCAGTTACGCGGGCATTGACGACAATGAATTCTACATCGCCCTACATATGCATAGGGAGACGTACAAACCGGAGGAGATCACCGTCAAGGTGGTGAACCGTTCTGGTCATCGTTGGGTGGTCATCGAGGGCAAGCACGAAACGACGATAGACGACGTCGTTTCCCGGCAGTTTGTCAGACGATTTCTGCTACCCGATAGAGCTGAAGTGGACCTGATGAAGGCCACGTTCTCGAGCGACGGCCGGGTCCTGGATATCACGATGCCGTTGAAGCCGAAGGATTTGAGTGATGAGACTGATGATAGAGTGTTCGAGATCGAGATCGAGTAGACTGGAAAGCCGGCCGTTCCTCCTAACAGCCAGAAAGAGGCTGGCGAGTTCGAGAAACGGTCCCGGCCGTCGAGAGGAAGTCGGAGGACAACGAGGTATACGTTCGGGAGGAAGTGACGGCCACGCAGGCACAGGAAGCAGGACCGAAGCCCGAAAAATGATAGACTGAATTACGGAATCTTTTTTTTCCGTTCTATTTGATACGTAATTTTGCATACGTAATTTGGTTGTTTTACACTTTGCACTTACTCCTACAAAACTACGTTTCTCGCTCTGTTGGCCAGAACTATAATACATTTCTTATTGTATTGTAGTTACATTGTATAGTATATTATACTTTTTTTAGTGTATATATATTACCGATTGTGCTAAGTGCCATACTAATCCATCCTTGAGAGAAATTTAGTTGTGTGTGTTTTTATATTGATGATAAAATAATTTTCTTTTATTCTAAGTTTTATTGGACTAGTTCAGAAGTGCAACGAAAACGAACAGGCCTAACGATAACGATTCAGAGAATTCGAATTTCTAAAAAAAGGATCAATAGAAATTGCTTGCTGTAGCAAATTTCACTGCAATAGCTTACGGTAAATGAAGGAAAAACGCAATTCAGCGCATCCTGAATGTAGGATAAGGATCAATGATTGGTATTCACAGTCGGTTCTTATATTTAAGACCATCTTAAGTACAATATTAAGGTGTCATGAACCAATCACAGAGCCGTATTAGCATCTTAAGATTCTTAAGACATTATACTTAAGACCGTCTTGAAATAAGAATCGACTATAAATTCCGGCCAATGATCTAATTGCGTAACACTTTTAGACTAAATTTTTTGAAAATGTTTGTCGTTTAAAATGCCTGTCCGTTTTATACCTCTGTAATAGGCTTTTAATCAATTTGTAAATAGAAAAGTTGCGAGGAAAAAAATTTTCTATCGAAAGAAACGTTTTTGTTGTAAACTAATTCTTAACAAAATTAAATGAAATCAGATACCAAAATTTACAGTTTATGTTCTAATTTTTATTTATATTAATATGAATAAATAATTAAAGATTTTAATGCAATATTTTGTCTGATACTCTTCATGTTCTTGGATAGAAAAAAAATAAAATCTTTAAAAAAATCCTTTCATAAAAGAAGAGACAAAATAATTAGCATGACATCTAAAAAAAACTTTCACCACCAATTTTTTTATCTTATCAATTAAAGGTTAAAATCTATTATTTCTTTTTCATAATTGTTTGAATTTTTTAAACAATCTCATCGACTAAAATGTTTAACTACTTAAAAATATATTTAATTTGACAGAATAATATATTATTATTCACTATATATTAAAACGCAACATGCGCGCATATAATAGTTAGATCAATAATAATAATAGAAATAATAATAGATACATTATATGCATTGATAATAATAAAAATAAAATCGTCAGCTGTAGGTGTAAAAATACAAGTGTAAAATCAGAGAAACGTTAAAAAAACAAAATTAGTAAAAAAATGTAATCTCTTTCAGCCTTCAGAAATTTGTTAAAATGTTCGTTAAAATGTTCGTTTAAACGTTTTGTATTTTTATCACTTGACAGGTAATCGCGCACTTCCGTAGAAGCAAATATTCTAGAAACATTGAATTGCGCACATACAGCGCACGTATAAGAATAGAATTGTTGCCCAGACTTTCGTTTAAAAAAAAATAATCTGCAACACACAATTGAACAAAATCTGTTGCGTCATTAATTAACCCAGTTCTTTTATAGCATTGACTTATTTGTTTATATGTATACGTCCAATGATAATTTCTAGCAAATCGTTTAATTTAACTAGAATAGATTCGAGAAGTGAATCCGTTGCATGATTGCATAATATTACATTCAATCAGTCTCTAATTTGATTGAATAATTAAAGTGAAATTAAAGTGAAAAACCTATCGTTCATATCCGCTTTTATTAGAATAAATCAAAATTGTTTATAATATCAAATAATTCATTAACAGTCGCAGTCTTTCGAAATCAAAAGTTTCAGCTTCTTTTAGCATATCCGTTTTACGATTCATGCATTCGAAATAAAACGTCGTAATTTCTCGATCAGACTGGCGCGTGGCGCGGCGTAATTTCTCGATCAGCTGATCGAAGCTTCTCGACCAGACTGATCGAAAATGTCATTTACTTTTGCCTGAGAACTCCCTTAAATCTCATGTCCCTCAGATCCATACAAAAACGACCCTTTATGATTACTCTACTGTAAAGAATCGAAACCGGTATATTTCCGTTGAATTCAACTACCGGCGTCTATTGTCGCGAATTAACGGTCTCGTCATTCACTCTCTTTGTAGCATCGAAATTCGAAGCCGGCGAGAATTTTGCCACTTTCAAGTCACCGCGTGATACGGTAACGAAGATTCCCGAAGGGGAGTAGGACGTAACCGCGAGCCGGAAATGTGTGAGCGGCAAGCGCGATCGCGAAACTTCGAGTTTGTTTTCGAACCCTACCCTGCTCGCGCGCGTATCGATTCGTGAACGTTCTCGAAAGTCCGCGACAGATTCGCCGGCCGGCACATCGAGCACATTCGCAGCCGGCTCGCCCTACGCGCATGCGCGCGTCGCGCCCGGTTGCCACGGCTATAAAACTCGCGGCGCACGCCGTGGACGACAGAAAACGATCAACGCGAGTGTGATCAGTGCGAATACTGCGAATCAAAGCCATTCAAAGCGAATCCGTTGCTAGACAGCGAACCGGCTTGACGACAAGTCATCTCATCTTACCGGCGATAATTCGCTCGAGATATATTTCTCACGTCTCTTTCGAGTCTTCCCTGAGGAAAAAGAAGAAGGGGTCAGCATGTCTCTGGTACCGTTGTTGTTCTCCGACTGGTGGGAGGACCTGGAGTACCCGCACCGGCTCTTCGACCAGAACTTCGGCCTGGGCATTCACCCGGACCAACTGACGCATCCGAACATCGTCGAGCGTTTCACGCTGCCGCAACGTGACCGACGTCTACGTGTGTCACCCTTGGCCTATTACCGGCCCTGGGGCGAGCTGTTGCGCAGCAGGGAGGACGGCGGCATGTCCACCGTCAAGGCGGACAAGGACAAGTTCCAGGTGGTCCTGGACGTGCAGCAGTTCAAGCCGGAGGAGATCAACGTCAAAGTCGTGGACAAGTGCGTGGTGGTCGAGGCCAAGCACGAGGAGAAGCAGGACGAGCACGGCTGGATCTCGCGGCAGTTCGTCCGCAAGTACATGATACCGGAACAGTGCGATATCGATCAGGTGACATCAAACCTGTCGTCCGACGGTGTGCTGAGCATCACCGCGCCCAGGAAGGACCAGCCGAAGCTGCAGAACGAGCGGGCGATCAAGATCCAGCACACCGGCAAGCCGGCGATCCAGGAGAAGGTGCAGGAAAAGGCGCAGGAGAAGGCTCAGGAGAAGAAGAAGTAAAAAGTGGAGCCGCGCGAACGTATAAAAAAAAAAAGACTTAATCGTATATAACGTGTATACATTATACCGTGTGTGTTTCTTGAAACGTTCTTATATTTTATGTTCATTGTAGTATTCTTAACGTTCAAGTGTATTGTTCCTTTCTTACGTAAGGTCAGAAACATTCATGTGTTTGCATTTATCTTTTTCTTTTTTCTTTTTGTGAGATAATGGAATAAATCGAATAAATTATTCCAGTGAAACTGAAATCGAGTGTCTTGATCTTTCATGTCCCTTTGATCTATCCTATTCCATATTTCCTGGAGAGGATCTCCTACTAGAAATTGTATTAACGGAATTAGTGTAGTAATTAGTGTATAGTGTTGGATTAGACAGGATAATCGGATTATCAGTGAGTTAACAGTAATAAGCTAGTAAGCAAGAGATGTAAATTGAAGAGTACTTTTCGAATGCTGAAAGTTCGTTTAAGGTATTTGACGTGAAGTATTTGAAATGACAATTCGTAATAGTAACATATAATTCATAATTCGTAATAATCAAGTTTGATAATGTACATTGTCTTTATTTTATTTATTTTCTCTCTGATCTTGAGGTCACACAGTGCCTGTGTGCTTTAATTCATAATATAGTGACATATAATTCATAATTCGTAATAATCAAGTTTGATAATCTACATTGTCTTCATTTTATTTATTTTCTTCCTCAGTTTGATCTTGACAGTGCCTATATGCTTTAACCGTCTTATCATTGTATTTGAAATGACATGATTCGCATAATATAATGACATGTAATTTATAATTAATGATAATTAAGCTTGATAATGTGATATCGTCTTTATTTTATTTTCTTTCTCAGTTCATAGATCCTTTCATGTAGAATTAACTCTATGCATTTGAAAATAAAAGGATAACTGGATAATGCAGGATAAATTCAAGTTTCGCTGGAATTGTATAGGAAGCATAAAAATAATCATCTGTCAGGTGGTGACAGTTATTTCGTGACAGTCGAGACGAAGATGAGTTTTAGGATTTTGGTAGGGGCCGAACGACAGAGAAGACCTTATTTAACATAGCTCTGTCTGTATTTTATTCCTCTGTCTTATTCCTTCTAGATTATTCTAGAATCTTCTCGAAAAATCCCTGCTGATCGTCACAAAAGAGAGATTACAGAGACCTCTCTTGGAAAGAGTAGCGAATCACGGATAAAGCGAGCCTATAGGCTGTACTGTTATCTACATCCGTTTTAGGATTGACAATGTGTATCTATTTTTGCCACTGTCGATAAAAGTATATCTCGAATTATCAACGTGACAAATATATCATAAGATAATATAGATTCAGAATTTAAAGCAATCCATCAGTAACTGTATTCTGTATTCAAAAGTCTATTTCTATTCAACTTATATTATTGTGTATGCGGAATAAAAAGCTGTTCCCATTATCTCTCTAATAAATAATACATATATGTTTAATTTAAAAGTAGAAGCTAAATTTAGTAGCACACACAATATGTACGTTTTAAATTTTTCATTTTATTGCGTAATGGCAATGCAATATTTTAATGGACATTAGGATTTAAAAAATATATAATGCCCAAGTAGTTATAGATTATGCTATTTCATACGTTTGTTAGAAAGAAAATCAAATATATATCAAAGAGATGCGACTGACATTTTATCATATAGACATATACAATATACGTCTATATGCATTTTATACTTTCAACCTATAGACGTAACAAAAAAGTAGCAAACGCTATTATTTCGCATACGTAAATCTAAATAATTTTTATTTTCTCTCAATGTATCGTACGAATTCAAATTAATTAATAATTAATAACGATTAATCAATATAGTAATTAATAAATGAATATTTTCAGACTCTTGTACGAGTTTATAATTTAATTATTGCTGTGCAACATGGAACGATAATCCAGATAAGTCACGCATCTGGTGTGACAAGATGAGTAGATTACGAATAACCAAAACGATCGCGAGTCAGACAATCTGTATGGCGAATCTGTAAATAATCCCGAAACACCGACAAATCGCGTAGAGACAGACACGTAAGAAGAATCCCCTACGTTGGCAGTTGCACGACAATCGGCAGTCGGTCGAAAATAATAGGCGGATGAGACGGTGCGGTGGTGTGAGTGGACACTTCTGGTCTCGAGTCGAGCGCGCAAAACGCGGAGAGACAGCCTGAGGTCAGGGAAAGGGGATGGAGCGTGCTTATCGTGCATCGTCTCCGACTACCCCGCGGGACCTCACCTCTTCCTCGGCTCTACTTCGACACTCCCCGATCTCTCAACCACCTTTCTCCCTCTCTTTCACCCTTTCCTCTCCTCCGGGTTTCCGCACTCCTCCCTGTACCGAAAGCGCCTCCAGCTGACGTTCGCGGAAAAAAAAGAAAAAAGAAGCAAGAGAACGCGTATGTTGCGAAACGTGTGTGTCTCGTTCGAATTTCGCTACTAATTAATAAGAAATGCGATGCGGGAAGGATCGTCGAAAGAAGAAACAATTAAGAGGAAACGTCTAATTACAAGCGTATTTCTCGGGAGATGCTTTACAGCTCTCATATCTCGTCTTTCTTCTTTTTTTTCTTTTCTTTTTGGTCTCTGACGAGACGCATTTCTTTCGTTTCAGTTTCCGTCTTTTGGGGACTTTCTGTCGGAGTCATCGCTGTGCCGAACATTTGACACAACGATGCTTCAAATGATGTCACGAAACCTTTGACGTAATCACTCTCTTAACCGAGCGATATCTGAGAGCTTCTGCCAGCACTTGTGATCGATTTTGCCGTCGTTCACCGAGCCATCGATAGTTACATGCGACGATAATCTTTCTTCGCGATACTTCCTTTTTACGCCATCAATATACGTAATCTGTGTTTCCAATTAATCAGAAAGAATTACGCTGTTTAACTTTGTTTTTTTTGCTCAACTAACAGGATAATAAAATTCTCTTGGCACAGATATCTCTTATTTTTCCATCAAATTTTATTCTTAAGTGATTTTTTTATTTCACATAATAAGACTCATATACGCAAGTGTAATTCACAAAATTCTTCTTATTCACAATTCTATTCACAATTCTTATTCACAATTCTTCTTATGGAAGTACATGTCAGTTAGACATGCACTGACGTTCCAAACACGGAGACGCACAGAATGAAAGTTGTTCTTACCCAGATCGATATTTCTGAAGGATCTTTCCTTACTCTTCATTTTTTCTTCCAATGTGTCCGACTGTTTTCCTTCGCGCAGGAAATACGACGCACGAGTGTTTGCGGCAACGCGTAAATGTCCGTTAGTCTTAAAGCCGTGTGCGCGAGAGATGTAGTAACGATATCGATAGATATGCAGTCGTCGCGCGAGGGATGGGAGAATGCGCCAGGAAACGAATTGTACAAGGAGCACGTCGAGTGGTGCGGCACAGTCCAGTATTCCCAATGCTGTTCCAGGCCCGATGACCTGATTGTTGGCAGTTCGGGAAAAAGCGCATTAAGAATTACCCACGAGGAGAGACACCAATTTACGATAGTTCACCAAAGTATCGGCATTGTAAATTTAATTATTTAGAAATAATTAGTTAACGCCTACGCGCACGCATACGTCAAATTCTTTAAGAGACAGAATATTGAATCTCGAACAAATTAAATTAGCGGACAGATTTTGAATTTAAGCATTAAAAAATGATTGTTAACGCATGTATTTATACACGTAGAAAGTCTCTAAAGAAAATGTCCTAAATTTGAAATAAAATTAAGAGCTTCGTCTCCATAATTTCGAGATTCTGAATATATCTCGAGTGAAGATGCTGAATGAAGAATTTTATTGTCGAGAGTACTTAATTAAGAGCGATACACGTAAAAGTATGAAGATCATGAGGTCGCGAGAATCATTTAATTGCGTCGAAATACGAGTAAAAATTGCACCTTCAATTGCGACACAATTAATTACGTTGCTGCTAATGAGATCGCGAATAAATTGATTGCTTTCAGGCCACGGAGCGGAGAAGGACCCAGCTCCAAGGTGGAAACGACTGAATCAACATGAATCTCGCGACGACGAGCTATATGAAAAGAATGAAGAGAAATCGAATGCAGCATCCTTTTTTTTTATTTTTATTGAGTTTCAATCTTATGCTCTAAATATGCATCTTCTTTCGCAACTTATGTCTCCCTTTTGTCTTCTACCTTCCATGTGTACCGTTTTTCCGTTATATTTTGCACCCGTACATGCATACGTACGCGCACAGTCGCGGGATTTTGCATCTGCACACACGTACACATCGACGCGTGTGTATACTCTTTCGATAAGTGGCCACTCGACACCGTACGAGCGAGACGAACACGTACCTTTCTATTCGTGGCACAATTTTCGGGGATCGATATATTGAGCGATGTACCGGTGACTTCAAATTGCGTGGTAGTTAGCGCCTCTCTGTCAGGGTTTTTTTCGGCGAGAGAGTCCAATGAGAAGAGACGCAGGAAGACATGAGCGGTGCATTGTCTTCCTCCAAATATCACAGCTGAAACACTTTTTATTTATTAACATTATTCAATAATAAGTATCTTCTGACACAGTTTATTGCATAATAATAATTGCCTAAATAAATTGAAGTATGTTTTAATCTAATAAATTTTCTTTCACCAATTTGAAGATTTTTTTTTTTTTTTGCGAAAATAGGAAGGTTTCGTTTACTGCACTTTTCCAACATATTTTACCTTAATTCGAGAATTTTTCGTTGCGATCAACAAATTTTTTCCGGAATACGCCTAAAAGGAATTAAATCGTGAAGTATCAGCGACGTAATCAGAAAAAATAAGAAAATGCAATAAATTAAGAAAAAAAAAATCTGGAAATCTCGGGAATTTAATCCCGGATAAGAGGAATAAAAAAAAGAGACTTGTAAACGTGTTTCGCGATTCGCGATTGTACGAAAAAACGCCAGGAGAATTTACGAATACAAATCCGCCGCGATGACGACGCTGATATGCCGCATTGAGGTAAACCAATGACACGGGGTATCCCGCGGGGGATTTACCACCCCGTCTCCCTTCTTCTTCTCGCCGATCCAGCTCGCGATACTCCAGATTCTATCCATCGTACGTCATGAGCGAGAGAGAGTTACCCCTTCTTTTTACCGCCAGTACTTCTTCCCTCTGTGCCTCCGTTAAGTGGAGTAGGAGGAGGAGGTGGGATTGGTGGCAGGAAGGTATTGCCACTGTTACACATCACCTTTACAGCCACCACCACGACCGGCACCACCACCACCCGCACCACCCCCACGTCGTCGTAGGGAGCTCGTCTATACGCAACGATGAGGATTCTGCAGATTTGACAAAGTCGTTTCAAGAACTCAGTCGTCGACTGCGCGTCCTCGTAAATTCGGGACACCGATTAGGGGAGCTTTAGCTCGCTCGACCGCGCCGGAACCCCGCTTCCGGATTACTTCGAGACTCTTAATTTTCTTTTTCTTCTTTTTCTCCCTTTTTTTCTTCCACCTCGTCCCAAGTGAACGATTTTTTTTCCTTCTTGTGTGCCGTTTTGATCTTCGCGAAAATGCGTTAACGCGAAAGTATGTCCATGGAGGAGACACACGGAGGCGGCATGTCTTCCGCGACGCTCTCGTCCGTCTTGCTCCTTCTACTTTTCGGTCGTGCCGCGAATGCTCAGTAAGTAGTAAACTTGTCATAGCGTTGCAAAAATTAAGTTTTAGTATTGATATACCAAAATCAGAAAATCTTTAATAAAAAACGTATCTTTTTAGCAATTAATTCAGAAAATAAGTGAAATTCTCCCTCTCTCTCTTCTTCCTGTTATATAACGAGATTAAAAAGCCTTATTAGTACATTGATCGATAAAAATTTATATTTAATATTAATAAATGAAGCGTATGTATCGCATTTATCTTATTTAAATAATTAACTAGTGGATTCGCAGTATAATAAAAAAATAATGTCACATCCAATAACACATTCAATTATATGTTTTAAAGAAAGTGTTCGCGATGTTTGCTTTGCAGGAAAAGTTTAGAATTTTTCGATCTCCTACCCGAAGATCCTAAGTTGTATGACAAAATGCGACCTCCCAAGAAAGATGGTCAGGCAACCGTCGTGTATTTTCATGTTACCGTGATGGGACTCGATTCCATCGACGAAAACTCAATGGTAAACGCATAATTTTAAAAGTGATATAATATATATATAATTACAAAATTTATTTTTACATTGTAAGTCCAATCGCTTGTTAATGAGAATTTCAAAACGTAGTTTCATATTATCCATTATTAATTATTGTTTACGGATAAATAATTATCTCAACGGTAAATCTTTACAGACGTATGCCGCCGATATTTTCTTTGCCCAAACGTGGAAAGACAATAGACTTCGATTGCCAGAAAATATGACGTCCGAGTATAGGTACATAAATTCATTAGTGGACTTCCGATAATTTTCGATATTTATGTATTTTTTTATTCAGAATAATTTTATTTTCATATTTCTTTAAAAGTTTCTGTGACTAATCGTTATCTCTCATCTCACTTATTATTATATGTGTCAAAATTTAAGATTATTAGAAGTCGACTGGTTGAAAAACATGTGGCGGCCGGATTCCTTCTTTAAGAACGCAAAGTCGGTGACTTTTCAAACAATGACGATACCGAATCACTATCTGTGGCTGTATAAGGACAAAACCATTCTCTACATGGTGAAGTGAGTTTATGAAAAATTTTCATCACAGATATGCGTTTCCCATATGCGTGAAATACAGGAATATCGGTGATTTCAGGTTGACTCTGAAACTTTCTTGCGCCATGAATTTTCTGATCTATCCTCACGATACGCAAGAGTGTAAACTGCAAATGGAAAGTCGTAAGACATCTTTATCTGTAAAAGAATTTAGTCTAGAGTACACTTTAGGAAATTACACGTGTAATTACGTTTTATAATACAACTATGCCATTTTTATCCATGTCTCTCATTTAAAAAAATGAGAAAATTTATTCATATAGTTATCACTTATTATTATTCATAGTTATTATTTATTTATAGTTATATTCATTTATAGTTACATATCCAACAATTAGTTTAAATACCATGTTAGATAAGTAATTATTAATTATTCATCTAACTGATTATTAATTACTCATATAATATTATAAATATACGAGTGAATAATTATCCGCACTTTATTTCTATAATTAGAACAGTAGAGAACGTACAATTACATTTTTCAACATACTCTCTACATATTGATCTGTGGTAAATTGATGACCTCTTAAGGCATCTTTAAATGGACCAAACAGATGATAATCGCAATGGTAACGCCGAGGCCTATTGTCGAAAGATGTTTTGTTGTTGCATGACAATGCACATCCACATACTGCTGCCTATACTATTCAAACATTTCAGAAATTGAGTTTCGAAGTATGGCATCCTGCATATAGTCCAGATCTCACACCCTCGAATTATCATCTGTTTGATCCATTTAAAGACATGCTTTAAGAGTTCGTCGACTTGCCACAGACCAATAAGTATGTGCAAGAAGTGCATACATGACTGAGAAACAAATCAAAATCATTTTTTTTTCCGAGGATATATGCAAGGTTGTAAAACACTGGAAGAAGCGCATTGAAAAGCAAGGGGACTATGTCAAAAAATGATGTAATTGTACGTTCTCTATTGTTGATCCGCCAAATTATAAAAATAGAGTGCGGGTAATTATTGACTTACCCTCGTATCGTATCAATTACACCTAATTACTTAACTAGATGAGTAATTAATAGATTATTTATGACGTCAATCAAATACCACGCATATTTCATGTCTCACGCGAAAAAACGAAACAACTTGATCGACAGTGTCGCACACGACGGACGAAATGATCTTCCAGTGGGATCCCGACGTTCCCCTCGTTGTAGATGAGAATATCGAGCTGCCCCAACTCCAGCTCGTTAAAAATTATACGGCCGACTGCACACAGGTCTATTCCACTGGTAAGTGAATCGCGTAAAAATGACTGTTTTTATTATATCTTCAAGAATAACGCTGCGCGTTGTATTCGGCGTTATATTCCAAGGGGTGAGAAATTCGACCGACCGCCCATGCGTTGATATCACTTGAGTTTAATCTGTACTAAATGCCGAGCATGGGTATATTTCGTTGAAAATTACGTCATAACTTTCAGGTAACTTTACTTGCCTCGAAGTCGTGTTCGTGCTGAAGCGACGTCTCGGCTATTACCTGTTTCACACTTACGTGCCGACGTGCTTGATCGTCATCATGTCGGTGAGTAAAGCGTCGTGGGAGCTTATCGCGTCGTAAAACGTCGAAAGTCTACCCTCGTGACTTTATCCCGTATATTTTTTGCCAAAAAAATGTCGCAGTGGGTGTCGTTCTGGATAAAACCCGAGGCCGCGCCCGCCCGAGTCACCCTGGGAGTCACCTCGTTGCTCACCCTCTCTACGCAGCACGCCAAGAGTCAGGCCTCCTTACCGCCCGTTTCATACCTGAAGGCCGTCGACGCTTTCATGTCAGTCTGCACGGTGTTCGTGTTCATGGCGCTGATGGAGTATTGTCTGGTAAACATCGTTCTCGGCGATTCGGATGCGCCCGCAGCGAAACCCGCGCCTCCGCCACCGCCGCCGCCGTCCTCGAGGACCCCGGACTCGGCTAAGCTCAAGATCTTCGATACCGCTGCCAAGGTAACGCGTGGATGGCGACTGGATGATCAGGGAGCCCTGAGAATTGATTTTAACAGAAAATAATCATGATACTTGCGCAATCAATTGGCTGAGATAGAAACGTCTGATAAAAACTCATAGAAGCATTATTAGAATGTTAAATTCTCCTTAAAGTGTCTGAAAACTATTACTTTGTGAGATGATAGTTTTATCACGATTGTTAAAATTGATTCCAGGCTCTTCTGCCTCGGACCACTTCCGTGTCTCGAATAGAGAAACAAAACAAGCATTGTTGTTGAAGAAAATTTATTTGAAGCAGGTTCGCAGCTTCAAAAAATATTAACAACGGGGATAAATCGCTGAAATATTCGTATCGAGTTGTTTCAAGAAAATTTTACGATCTCGGTAGTTACATTTTGCAACGCTACCATCGTTCGTCCACCTTAAATCGCGTTCAGCTCTCTCCGAGGCATGGGAGACAGTCTGCATGATGACGGTTCAAGTTGTGATCGTTGTCACGCAGGAAAACGCAATGTTGTTATCCTGCCGATCGCAGAAATCGCCGACTGTACCGCCTGGACCCACCCCGGCCCAAAAGGCGCGAATACGGGCGCTGAACATCGACCGCTTCTCGCGCTTCTTCTTCCCTTTCCTGTTCGCCGTGCTGAACGTCACCTATTGGATAATGTTCGCCGAGTATATTTAGACAGTGACATCGGGAACACTGACCGCGGAAACATCGCGCGATACTTCAAGAGGAGCACGAATGAGGGGACGAGCTCTGAAGCTCTCTCTTTCTCTCTCTCTCTCTGCGAGCGCAGAGAATACTCCGGAAACACGTCAGGAGAAACGAAGAACCATAAAATATTTCAGAAAAAATGTGTCACTGCGATAAATTTGCAATCGTAGTTACGTCGATCGAACGAAAATAGAGTAAGGTTTCGCGACTAATAAAATTCTGATGGAAATCTGAAGATATGGCACGAGTAACAATAAAACTTAGCGATAACAATGACAAACGCAGAAATGCCTATCTTTTTAGAATGTTACTCTTCCGGAAACCTTTAATTCTTCTTTAACTCTTTCTTAAGGGGGTATGACACCTTTGAGCATGAAATTTAACCTCTTTTTCACGATTTGTTTTAACATATAAGGATTAGAGCAATCGAAAATCGACTTTAAGGGGTCTTTTTATTATACATTAAAGATGTAAAAAAAATTTTTTTTGTATATAAAATCATGTTCGTACACCCTGTCAAAAGAGGCCGTGTGCGTCACAGGGGTCCAGCTGGTGTACATGATTTCGGCTGACTGGTATGACCTAGAACAGAAATCCAAAAAAATTCTTAATCTGTGATAGATTGGCTATGGAAGTACGTAGGATTTTTGAAAAATATTGATTTTTGCGAAATTGACACTAATTTGAACAAAAGTGTCCAAATTTACACTGAAAAATCGTGTATAAAATTGGTTCCCAAAAAAAACTAACAATCCAATTTAAAAAATCCTAAGTACTTTCATAGCCAATCTATCACAGATTAAGAATTTTTTTGAATTTCTGTTCTAGGTCATACCAGTCAGCCGAAATCATGTAACCAGCTAGACCCCCGTGACGCACACGGCCTCTTTTGACAGGGTGTATTTTATATACAAAAAAAATTTTTTTTACATCTTCGATGTATAATAAAAAGACCCCTTAAAGCCGATTTTCGATTGCTCTATTCCTTATATGTTAAAACAAATCGTGAAAAGAGTTCATGCTCCAAGGTGTCATACCCCCTTAAGATAGAGAATTTTATTATAAAACATTACCTGTTATCGTGACACGCTCGCCAAGATGTTTTCTCTGACTGCTCACTTTTTTCGTCCGCTCGACAAAAATTCGATATGTAACAAACACTCATATAATTATGATTCAGCCATGACGTATTTTGATCGCTTCAAAAGCGTTCAAAAGCAAAAATTTACTTTCTTCTCTCTGCTAATTAGACATTTTGACTATAATTAATTACTAATTAATCGTATACATCGTCATGAATTTTGCTTTCCAAAGGATCTTTTTGTCACGAATAAACTTGTAAAACTTCCCAGAGAATAAGTAAGAGATTACGCCTAAATATAATAGAGCACAATGATGTACAGTAAAGTTGCATATTAATTCGAATGAATTTAGAAAGTGGTAATAGGTTTATTCAGCTTCATTTGTATCGCTTCGTTCATTACGTAAAACTCATAATTCAAAGGCCGAATAGAAAGTTTGTAGATATTATCGGTCATTCGCGGTAATCTAATGTGTCTCTTATACGAAATAATATGTCGATTCACGATTTATAAATATTATCAAATCAACCAACTGAACTTTACGTCATCGAAAAGTTGTAACAATGAATGTTTCTTGACATAAAAGTCTCTATTGTACAACTGTATCATTAAAAATGTGTCTAATAAAGAGCTATTATGTTCTCTCGCTCATGATTATTGTCCGTCAGAACGATTTCAATCAAATCCCGATTAACTTAATCGATTAATGTATCAAGCAGTATCTATACTATTTTTGTTAATATAGATAAGATTGTTAATTTTTGTTTAACATTTTGAAAAAAAAAGATTTAAATAAGAACAATGAATTATATAGTTACAAGTTTTGCTTTAAAGGACTCTTCGTATATAATTAGTTACCATTGTCTGTTCCATCATTAAAGAAAATGATTGATTGCGAGAATCATTATAGCCGTATGTGCCCTCTATTGGTGCTAAGCAAGACTATGAAATACAATCATCGTCAGTAAGAAGGGAATCTCTTGGCTTTTATTCTCCGCCTACTTTCCACCCCCACCAACTGCGACGACAGGATCGTAGCACCCACGCACCACGACAAGCAGATGAAGGTTAGCGCCCCAGTGACGTTAAAATATCATTCTGTCCTCGTTTCACTGCCTGGTATCAATATATTGATATATGATTGCAATAAAGACTATTACGATAAATTTAGGTGAATAATATTGAGCAATGAAAAAAGATTTACAATAATATCTGCTATGTAAGAATTATTTATCTTAGTTTACATTAAGAATCATAAGTTTATTGCATATGATATTAATGAAATAAAAAATTACTTTGTGTATGTGTAAATTTCGATAAATTATACAAAATAAACACTTTACAGTGATGCTGCAATTATAAAATTAATTGTAAATTCGAAAAAGGCGCAAGTCCGCACAAACATCCTTTTAGTATAAAGCACGTCTATAGTAATTTGTATCGTTCTATCACGAATTAGTACAGCTGTCTTTATGCAATTTTTCGTGGAATACAATTTTACATGTCTCTATTATTGAACGATTCGTATAAACAGTTTTTTTAATTAAAGCACACACTCGTGTGCTTTTTTCTACAAGTCTACAACTCCACCTCACGCTCTACTATTAATTGCGATGTGTATAATATGAGAAATAAATTCTTGACGAAAAGCGAAATTGTCCGTTGTCGCGGACACGCAGTCCGATACAACGAATCAGTACATTCGCGCGGGGGGGGAAGCGGAAAGTGGGATCATCGCGGAGGAAGGAAGCGTAGCGTGGGCCGCCTTATCTGTACAACGTAGCCCGGCATACGATAGCAGGATGCCATTGCCTTCTCTTCCTCGTCTCGCCTTTCCAGGACAGTTCGCTTTCCGTCCTCTTCCGTCACGCGCGAAGATACACGTCATCGAAGATTGGTGGGAATCGGGAGCACTGCGTGCAGCAGGCCGAAGTATTGCTGAAGTAATAATTATATATATGCTCGGATTGAAATAATTAATTCGCTATCTGCTTCCCGGAAGTAACGACAGATGCATGAACACTTAAATTCCCCCTTGATCTCTTCCGCGAGATCTTTATTCTTTCAAATGTTAAATGTAATTTATTGCAAAATATATCTTTAATATAAATATATAAGAATTTATTTGCCTTAGAAAAAGACAGTTCCGAAAGAGATTGAGAATGGAGACTTACTTCGCGAAATTTAAAAAGTATTTGAAATATAATACTTCTTTGTCGGGGTCTACAAAATCAATGACACCAACTAAATTTCTTTTTTTTTTTTAATATTATCCGATCGAAAGATAAAACTCTAAACTAAATAAAATAAATTTATGTAACATAAATAGATTGATTTGAAAGGACGGCTGTATCAGATGTCGTTTATACATCGGCGGCGATTTGTATATCTCTTGAACAGATTTTAAAAGACGACAGGAACAGCGAGTATGCCGCACATGTGTGCCGCAGTAACATAAGCGTCGGGTGTAACGGGTGTGCGAAAGTATCGTATATCGACCCACGAGGGTTCGAACAAATTGGAACGCCGACGATTCGGAATTCTCAATCTTTTACGATAAAGCCCTCTCCGCGACGTTGCGTGTACGAAAAAAAAACTGATATCAGGCGACAGAACATTGACCCGCGATAGAAGAAGAGACCTATGATATTTACGCTGTACGATTTATAGAACGAATATTTATCTTCTTTCGCTGCTCTCTTTAGAACGTAATCATCACGGAAACCTATTAATATCTGTTTATATATAAATAAGACTTATTCGGTATAACTGACGTTCAACGCAATTGTGCGAGACTTCCCCAAACACGCGTGGCGACCCTCTCGCGTACCCGGTGCGAAGAACAAAGCCATCCCAAACAGCATGTTTAAAAGACATCGTAAAGATGTCTCTTAGACACGTATGTCTAAAAGATGTCTTCACAACGTTTTCTAAACATGCGTGCTGTCCGGAATGTCTACGCTCGCTAAGATCCGATGACCAAAAACTTCGACGACATTTTTAAAAAATCGTACTTTTCGTTACTCAGGGTACAAGTAAAAAAAAAACCCATGTTTGCAATGGAATTTCAATGACCTGCGCCCGAACCTTTCCCAAGGATCGGAGGATCGCTCTTCTCGCAAAGCCTATAGCTCTTCTCTCGGGTCTCGCCTGCGGCCCTTACCACCCGCCGTTCGGCCCCGCTCGTCCGCTTCCCAAGCCCAAGTCCCGTGTCGTTTTCCCTCTCCGTTCCGTTGCCACCCGATGATGATTCTATGTACGGCACTGACGGGCACGAGACTCGGAGGCACGGAGCGGAGTCGCGACCCGACAAGCCGAGGGACTCACTTGCGAGAGAGACGGAGTCACGAGGCGCGTCCGCGAGGCCGCGTTTTTTTTCATTATCCGTCTCGCCCGTCTCGCGTTTTGCGAGGGTGCACCCGCACCTGTCGCACGGATCCGCCGACAGTCGTTATCGCACGTGGGATAACGAGACTCCGGGACTCTCGGCGGCCACGAGGAGAAGAGGCCGAGGAATTCGGCGGAAGGGGAACTTCGATCTCGGTGCTCCAAGCGAGATCTCTCGACGTTCGTACCGACTCCGGAGGAGAGCGGCGGCCGCCGTCTCTCGAGGGAAAGAAGAAATACCTCGTCGGCCTGCACGTCGCGGGGAACGCTATTTTAGCGTGTATTTTAACCCAGGTGAGCCCTATCGGACGGTTTATTGGCAGTGTTTTTCGCAACGGAAATTGTCCCACGGGTGCGCGAAAGTGCGTTTCGCGTCGTTCATCGAGCGTTGCTTAATCGAAACGTGCTCTAGCTGCTTCGAAATTTAATAATTCGTTCACGATTCGGAAGTAGGCGCAAAAAATTATTTTAAGATAATTATCTGCTGATATTAAAACGTTTTACGTATATGTATTTCTTTTATGTTTTTGCCCCGAATGTTAAATAATTTATAAAATTAAGTATCGTTAAATGTTCCGCTTGTCTGTTTCGCATTTGGTGCCATTTAAAAATTGATGGCTCTATGTGATAATATTTATAAATATATAAAACAAAATTGATTTAAATTGTAATTTTTTGTCGCATAATTTAAGGACAATTATTTGTTAAAGTGTGCGACTAAAATAAATTACGTGACCCGTTATAAATTTTTCGCGATACGGTTTGTAATATTTTGGAATATTTTATTTTCGTAGAAACTCTCGAACCATCGTCGATGGCTTAACATCGTTGCGAAAAGTCCACAAAGACAGGCAGAAAAAAGAGACGGAAAAATGCTTCACACTCATTATGGGCACGTGGCTCTCGCAGCTTTAATTATTATACTTATTACCTTAGCAGGTACGTAATAGTTGATATATATTAATTTATATTAGCATTAATTTTTCCCAAAGTAATTAAACACTAAAAATATGAATACTTACTCGAGATTACTCGACCAACTCAAAATTAGAGATTCTCAGAATATACTTTTAAATTAAAATAAAATTTAAGTTTTTAGGCGTTGGTTAAATGCCGCTCGCGTTTCCGCTGCGTTTTAACGCCATTTTCGCGTATGTAGCACACGTGCAAAAGAATCAAATTCGTAGCGAAATTCTTTTTCTCGGAAACATCGTTGGTCCCATTCATGTAACGGAGGAGACTCTTTATCCATTACGATTAGATAGCGAGATGACCTCGCGACCTGCCTTCCTTTTGAAATCGGCGAGCTTGTGTATTTCGGCTTCTAAAACCCAGCCGTCCGCCCTAAAAGATCTTCACGCGTATTTATCTATTTGGAGAAGATTATTCAACGCGAATGGCGCGATCGTTTATGTGTTTGTGTTGTACGTGGCAGTATCGTTGCGGCGAAAATATACAGATCTACAGCACGTGTGCTCTCTTTTAATCTATCGGATACCTTTATATCCAAAGCTGATTTGTGCAGTCGATCTCTGAGAGTTCATTTGTAACTTGAAAAGATTCCAAAGATGTTTAATGTACAAAATTGAGATCTCCCAGCGGAGATTGATCTCCTCGACATTTTCAATAAGAACCGATCGAAAGATCTATCTAGATTTAATACACCCCGTATTTCAAAGCTTATTAAAGGTACTTTCCAGAGCTCTCGTAAACATCCGGCTCTCTTTCGCGATAGCCTCTACCGGCAGTAGAACATCTCTTGATAACCGGCACTAGCGTTCATTCGAAGCAATTCTGTCCCGCAAAATTGTCCCGCATTAATATTAATATTAATATTCGACGCGTTCGTTATCGCCGCGCGCTTTAAAAAAAATCGGCGAACGCGGCGCCTTGCATAATTCATTTTGGAAAACTACTATTTGTGTCATTTATTCCCTCGAAAGAAGCGAAAACACGTGTTTTCTGCCTAACATTCGTTACCGCACATTATGTAAATATTTTAACTCTTTGTAGGACCTGCGAGTTCCGAATATGGACATCCGCCAGTCAGAGGTAAGATTCTGATCTTCTTAGAATTAAATTTTTTTTATTCACTCTTTTCTTCACAAAAGAATCCACGAAACGGTCATTATGAGCACGTAGTATTATCAATGGCCTTATCGGAGAGTGTCGAGCGGCGAAAAAACGCGATAAAACGTTTTGCGACAACTAGGACGCGCACTATATAATTATACATAGAATTATATACAAAGTCAAAAACGGGGGTGTTATAGGATCGGTGCAGAGAGGGGATATGTCACCCGTGGACGTGGTGACAGAGAGTCATACTCGGTTATGGCCGACCATTCCCAGGTCAAGAGGTAGACGAAAGAATTAATTCAAGGAGCGGGCAAACACCTTATAAAAAGATCCCTAACGAATTGAACATTTAACGAGGCAAAATCACTGTTCTAACATAGATAAATGTTTTATACATTACCAGCTAACAGTGAAAGAGTCCGTTGGCTGTAGTTAATTTTTTCTTGTTGGTTTTGATCCCCATGTGTAAATATATTTACCAGATGTATATGTTTGTGATATTTCGGTTTCTCCTATAATGTGGTAAAGGTTTCGTACTTTGTGCTAATCGACGGAAACTAATTGGGGTAACCGGGAGGCTGTATCCCCTTCCATATATTTAACGCATATATCGGCATGATATCGATGGTGTTCTAATTACGGAAGAAGAGAATAACCATACGGCTAACAGAAGCTAACAGAAACTTTTATCTCAAGATGTAAAGGATTAATGAGAAACTTTTTCGCCCCGTGCAGGATCGCACGCGAAGAGACCGCATCCCTGCGAGCAGAGCTCGTGTTACCCCGCAACCGGGAACCTGCTGATCGGCCGTAAGGACAAACTAAGCTCTTCGTCGACGTGCGGTCTCACAGGTCCCGAAAGATTCTGCATAGTTTCCCACCTTAAGGACAGGAAGAAGTGCTTCTTCTGCGACACGTCGATACCTAAACAGCAGCATAACATCGAGAACATCGTCAGCGGGTAAGATCACTTTACTTTATCGCGAAATAAATCCAATGCCTTTTTGAAATAAGTGGAAATGTGTGTTATTAAAAATAAGTAACAGCGACAAAATGTATACTAATCAATAAAATTTAAACAGTACAAGTTATAGATCATGGTGGCAGGCCGAGAACGGTGTGGAGAATGTCACGATACGCTTCGATCTTGAGGCAGAGTTTCACTTCACGCACATTATCATTCGCTTCCAAACCTTCCGACCGGCTGCCATGCTGATCGAACGGTCGTACGATTTCGGAAGAACCTGGCAGGTGTATCGGTACTTCGCTCACAACTGCGAGCACTACTTCCCCGAAATCCCGACCCACCAACCGCAAAGATTAACGGACGTCATCTGCGAGACGAGATACTCGGCTGTGGCACCGTCCACTGGCGGCGACGTAATTTTTAGGTAGAATGTGTACACAGTTTTATCATATTAACCATTTATTTATATTTTAAACTGTATTATTTCATTGTGTGAATACTTTGCTATCATTTTAATTTTTTTTAACATAAATTATTGTAATCATTAATTATTAATCACGTTCGAAAATGTCATCTTTTTACTGATATATTTTAGGGTATTGCCGCGAAATTTGGATATCGACAATCCCTATTCAAAGGAAGTGCAGAATCTATTAAAGATCACCAATCTCAGGATCAACATGACGAGACTCCACACTCTGGGCGACGATCTGCTCGACGATCGGGCCGAAATTCGCGAAAAATACTATTACGCCATCCAAGATATGGTGATTCGCGGTTCGTGCTCCTGCTATGGGCACGCCTCGAGGTGTTTGCCGTTACCGGGAGTCGCCGATGAGGAGAACATGGTCCACGGCAGATGCGAGTGCACGCACAACACTAAGGGTCTCAACTGCGAGAAGTGCGAGGACTTCTACAACGACCTGCCGTGGAAGCCCGCGGTCGGCAAACAGACGAACGCCTGTAGGCCTTGCAATTGCAACAATCATACCAGTTCCTGCCACTTCGACGAAGCGGTCTACGAGAGATCGGGCAGAGTATCCGGCGGTGTCTGCGACGATTGTCAGCATAACACGCGAGGGCAGAATTGCGAACAATGCAAGCCGTTTTATTATCACGACGTGACGAAGGACATTTCTGACCGGGACGCTTGTCAACGTGAGTTTTCAATTTATATCAATCGCTTTATATAATCTTCATGTAACATTTAATATAATTTAATACGGTATTATTATCCGCGTTTGTTTTGTAAGTAGAAAATAAATGTAGATTGCAGTTAGTGGCAGAATGAATTTATGTACATGTGTATGAAAGAGATATCGTGAGATCGCAAAGATATACAGTTTTTTTCCTTCGCAGCCTGCGACTGCGACCTAAACGGATCCTTGGATGATGGCATATGCGACTCGAGAACCGATCCTCTAAGTGGCGACGAGTCCGGACGCTGTCACTGTAAAGCGAACATTGACGGGCGCCGTTGCGACCGTTGCAAGAACGGCTTTTGGAACTTCGATCCCGACAATCCCGAGGGATGTCAAGGTAAAAAAGAAAGTTATATCCAAGTATGTTTCGTTAAAAGGTCTAACTTTTTCAATAGTTTTACATAAAACGTAATATTTAAATCAATATACGTTTATTATATTTGTTAATGACACTAAGAAGCCTATTACTTATTAGTCTATACCGATTATCTTCCAAATTCAATTTATCTTTCCTTCTAAAAAACATTAATCAATAACACAGATTTTATTGGCCCAAATAAGGAAAGTTTGATCATAGTTTCTCAAAATGGAAAATTCGTACAAAAAGGTCGACTTTTGCAATTGCAATTGCAGCCTGCACCTGTAACACCTTGGGTACCATCGACAATCAGGGTTGCAACGTGGTGACCGGCGAGTGTACGTGCAAACGGTATGTCACAGCGCGCGACTGCAATCAATGCGTGCCGGAATATTGGGGACTCTCCGAGGACCGGGATGGATGCAAACCGTGCGATTGTGATCCTGGAGGATCATACGAGAAGTCCTGCGACGTCATCACCGGCCAGTGCAGATGCAGGCCGCATGTCAGCGGAAGAACTTGCAATCAGCCGGAACAGAGTTATTACACCGGCTCGCTAGACTTTCTCATTTACGAAGGAGAATTGTCTAGAGCGACCGACGTAAGTTCATTAAATTTAATCGAATATGTGAATTAAATGTACATATTTGTAAGTATTGATACCAATGTGCTGCAAGCGTGATAAAATATAAAGCACAATCGCAACACGAAAGAAATAACAAAAAGAGAGGAAGAGAAAGTTACTCCTCTCTTCAACTATATCTAGAATTTTGCCAAGCTTCAATTATCCCACTCAGCTTCTTGAGATTGTTTTTAGAATTGAATAGCAAATTCGTTTTCAGAACTGTCAAGTGGTGATCAGAGAGCCTTATCGCGATGGTAGGAATAGTACGTGGACCGGCACGGGTTTCATGAAGGCTCTCGAGGGCTCGGTATTGAACTTCACCATCGACGACATTCGCAGATCGATGTGGTACGACGTGATTGTACGGTACGAACCGGTGCATCCGGGCGTCTGGGAGGACGTGCAGATTATTCTCGAGAGAGACAGCCTACCGGATCCTAATGGGCCGTGCGCCGATTGGAGACCCGAA
Source organism: Temnothorax longispinosus (assembly GCF_030848805.1). Lineage (NCBI taxonomy): Eukaryota > Metazoa > Arthropoda > Insecta > Hymenoptera > Formicidae > Temnothorax > Temnothorax longispinosus. Next base: position 24,194,972 of record NC_092358.1, read on the forward strand.
TACGATCGCTTGTGGGTTCAATTGCCTCTGCGTTCGAGAAGCGCCATGGCGCAACCGTCTATATGTCTAGAGGCGGGAAAACGCTACAATCTTCTGTTGCAATTCCGCAAGTTCAACAGCCACATAGACACGCCTTCGGCCTCCATCCTGGTCGACTCGGTAATATACTTTGTTTCGATTATGTTGCCGATTGTCGTCAAAAGTCATGTCCAGTTGATCGTATAATCTGTACTTATTTGTATGATCAGATTGTTCTGAAGCCGAGGATAGACGTGATACCCTTCTTCAAGACTCCGGGTCTGGGTGAGCTACGTCGCCAAGAATACGAACGTTACCACTGTAACGAATTGTTCAACGATGTCAATAGCGTGTGGAGCAACGTGCCTGAGATCTGCAGAAAGTATCAGAACAGCATCGGCTATTACGTCTTCGACGGCGCTCACTGTAAGTTCAATCGCGCATTATCCGATGTCGTTTGTAGTCTTTAATAATACTTTAATTTTACTTTAATTTCATGTCGTTTAATCAATCTTGTTCAATTGCACACTCACAAGAGCGCGATGTTGAATTCTAGCCTGCGAGTGTAACCCAACGGGCTCTCGCAGTCTTCTGTGCGAGAACTACGGCGGGATGTGCCCGTGCAAGCCGAACGTGGTCGGCAGGCGTTGCGACCGTTGCGCGCCGGGCACCTACGGATTCGGCCCGGAGGGATGCATCCCCTGCGACTGCGACGGCGTCGGCGCCCTCGACAATTTCTGCGACGTCGAGACCGGCCGCTGCAAGTGCCGCCCCAACACCTACGGCAGGACCTGCGGCCAGTGCGAGCCCGGCTTCTGGAACTTCCCGCACTGTCAGCGCTGCGAGTGCCACGGACACGCGGATAGCTGCGACTCGAAGACCGGGGCCTGCATCAACTGTCGAGATTATACCACCGGGCACAATTGCGATCGTTGCGTCGACGATTTCTACGGCGATCCGCGAATTGGCGTGGATATACCTTGCAGAGCGTGTCCTTGTCCGGGTGAGTACAGTTTTGGAAGAAATTTTACATCGATTATTAATTTTTTAAATTATTAAAAATAAAAAATTACAATATTAGTCTTATTAGAAAGATATTATGTCCGTAATAAAAATAAGCTATACCTCACATTTATATTTATATCTGTACATTTTTTCGGCAATATAAAACTCGGTCTTTTAACAATTCAAACAGTAGTACTAAAATATTGTAAACTGTGGAGTTTGCTCCTTAGTCATTTATTTGCGTTTTTATTGATGAAGTAAAAAATGAGTTTCTTTTTACATTATTTATTATTATTTATTTATTACTATCATTATATATTTTTTATTTTAACAGGCACACGCGAATCCGGTCACTCCTATGCCAACAGCTGTTCATTGGACTCAGTAACACAGGACGTAGTGTGCGAATGTTTTGAGGGATACTCCGGACCTCGCTGCGAGCATTGCGCCGAGAATTATTTCGGCGATCCAGAGGTGCCAGGCGGTAGCTGCCAACTCTGCGAATGTAACAACAATACGGACCTACGTCGCCCTGGTAACTGCGACCCGCACACCGGTCATTGCCTTCAATGTCTGTTCAACACTGACGGTCCCACTTGCGAGGTGTGTAAAGCGGGATTCTACGGAGACGCTCTGCGGCAGGACTGTCAAGACTGCGGATGCAACGTCCTGGGCACCGACAAGGCCGCGGGACCGTGTAATCATCGCAGTGGTCAGTGTCCGTGTCTACCGCACGTCATAGGACAGCTCTGCGACTCCTGCGAGGAGAATCATTGGAGGATAGCCAGCGGGCAAGGCTGCGACCCTTGCGAGTGCGACGCGGTTGGAAGTATTTCAGACAGGTTCGTCTGCGATTTTTATAACAATTGAAATTCTGCGATAGAAGTATTTTTTAATGAGTATACAATAGCTTTGATATATCTTGTAGTTGAATGACTTGATACCGATAGTGATCTGATCCACCTTTTTCTCACAACAGAAAATTAATCTAAATGTATAATTTAGAAAAAAATTTAATTTTCTCAATCTTAAGATTAATTTATTCAAAAGTATGGGTTAGATCACTGCTCTACAACATATAAATCTAAAAAAAGACTATGCGGCTAATTAAAATATTTCCATGTATAGATGCAACCCCTTCGACGGCACTTGCGAGTGTAGGCCAGGATTCGGCGGCAGACGGTGCAACGAGTGTCAGACAAACTTCTGGGGTAACCCGAACATAGAGTGTTATCCATGCGAGTGCGACGTGATCGGCTCTGCGAGTCAACAATGCAACAGGGAGACCGGGGTATGCGTTTGCCACAAGGGCATCGGCGGCGAGAAATGCGACCAGTGCGACCGCGGCTATCACGGCGAGGCTCCACAATGCAGTCCGTGTGGCGAATGTTTCGACAACTGGGATCTGATCCTGGACGGTCTCACGAACAAGACAAATGCGGTCATTCAGGAGGCCTCGAGGATACAGAAGGTCGGCACGACCGGCGTGTACAGCCAGGAATTCGACGACATGAAGGACTCCCTGAACGAAGTGCGGGATCTGATCGGCAACACCACTATCCGGAGTCAAGACCTAGACGCGTTGGACGACTTGGCCAATGAGTTAGAGAAGAATATTTCCGAATCGGCCAAGCAGTTGGCTGAAGCGAGCAATCAATTCGAGAATCTCAGTCAGCGAGTTAATCTTGGCGATGTCGCGTTGAAGAAGTTGAGAAACAGGACAAACAGCCTGCACGAGACCGCCGCCGATTTGCGGGAGAATGCCACGAGATTGCAGGAGGAGAATGTTCTGGGCGCGCTGAACGTGACCCAGCAGATGGCCGAGCAGTCCAGGCAGGCCGAGAGGACGGCAAACGACACTACGAATGTCCTCAGCGATGCGGAACGATTCCGCAAGCATACCGAGAATCTTCTGGCGAAGAATCGCGCCTCCGTGACCGAGGCTCAAGACAGGAACAAGGAATCGTTGACGAAACTGAATGAGAAGCTGAAGACATTCGGTATGGCGATACCTGAACTGAATCTGCAGATGTGCGGTGACAATGTGACGGATTGCAGCACCGTCTGCGGTGGTGCGGGCTGCGGCTTCTGCGGAGGATTATCTTGTCACGTGGGCGCGGTCAGCAAGGCCAATCAAGCTCTGGATGTTGCCAAGCAGCAAGCTGCCAAGATCAAGGGCCACAAGGACGAGGCCGAACAACTGTTACGCAATGTAATTATCACTAATCTAATTCTTAAAAGTTATTTTACGATTTCTACAAGAATTAATTATTGTCAAGAATTATTTATTATATTTAAAGAATAATATTCATATATTGCTATAAATATTTGTAGAAATTCTGTGAATTTCTCAATTTGTACAGCTTATACATTTACCATTTTCATCTACAATTGTTTATGATTTATTCGATTAATTTACATTTTTAGATGAGCCAAATCAGGCAAGACGCGACAGCGGCAAGATCCAACGCTCAAGACGCCTTCAATTACGCATGGGAGGCGCGCAATCGTTCCGATAAGATCACCAAGGACCTCTCAGATATAACCAAGCAAATCTGGAGCGCTCTGAACGAGGACCAGCCTACACCAGCCATGGTGAGAGATCTCGCGTACGAGGTGCTCGCGAAGAACATCCAGCTGGAGCCGGATGAAATCACGCGGTTAGCCGATCGCATCAAGAGCATCGTGGGCTCTCTCACTGACTCTGAGAAGATTCTCGCCGATACCAAGGACGATCTGCAGAAAGTGCGTGATCTCGAGGCACGCGCCAACCGCACCAAAGATTTCGCCATCGAGAAGCAAACCTTGGCGAACAAAGTGATCCTGCTGTTGAACGACGCGCAGAAGGCGCAACACCTGGCGCAGGACGCGATCGACAAGGCGGAAGCTGACGTGTCCAAATCGCAGAAAGATCTCGCGGACATCGCCGACGTGACAAAGGCCGCTCAAATCCAGGCTAACAGCACCACGCATACGGTGGAGGCACTGGACGCCCGTTTGAAGCAGCTTCAAACGCAATCTGCGAAGAACGGTTTTATCCTGGCGGAGATCGGCACGGAGGCGAAGAAGGTCGCCGACGAAGCCCAGCTGATCGACAGCAAGACGAAGAAGCTGTCGGAGGAGTACAAGAGGGCGGACGAGTCGCTGAATCTGCGGGTGAACAAGAGCAAGGGCGATATCCAGCGGGCGAAAAGACTCCTGCAGCGTGCCTCCGAGCTGACGGCGGACACGTCGACCAAGTCCAAGGATCTGGACGGCATGGAGAGCGTTTACAAGGACAACGAGCGGCTGCTGACGGACCTGATGAGCGACGTGGACGCGCTGACAATGGAGATGGAGAGACACTTGGCGGAGATCGAGAACAAGTCGCAGGTGTACAGACAGTGCTCCGCTTAAAAATTCAATCAGTTGAGGAAATCATCTTCCGATTTGCGAATTTCATCTGCAAAACGATACATATCGATAACCAGTGGATCTTTTCTTCGTTTGATACACAGATAACTGTCCGCGCGGTAGAATCTCTTGCTCCACAAACGAGAGCCCTTTCCAGTGTTACATCTCACTTACTGCATTTTACCGCGAGATATGTTAGGTCTTATTAGTAAGATCGGTGCTTTATACTTGTGCAATAGTCGTGAGTTTTATCTTGATTTATAGGAAACGGATATGCGTATATATATTTACATATTGCATATACAATATATATATATACACATTTGGCATTCGCAACTTATTTTGAATATTGCGAAAGGCGAGGAGATTATTATTAGTGCCATAAATATAAATGGAGGGGCCATCAGTAGTTGTAAAGAGGACGATTTGTACGTAAGTCAGTTAAAATATCGCTTCAAGCGCAATCGAGGTATCTTCTCTAGCTTTTTTAGCTTCGCTAAATTTTCTCCAATTCTTCTTGCAATTTTTATATTTTTATATTTCGTAGCACACACTTTTTTACTTTTATAATAAGAATATTCTATACCAGAATATCTATATAAATAGTTTCTATCCGCTGATGCATATATACGACAATTTCTTACACATCGTACTTAAAGAAACACCGTAGCGAAGTATTAAGCTCGTGTTCCATAGATGATACATTAAAAATAATTAAAGAGTAATGTAAATAATTAAAATAAACGTAATACAGGATTAAGATATTAAAATAGATATTCTGCAACGGATCTACCGAATATGAAATGTTCGATATATCGCCGAGACACATTTATCTACAAATGGACAAAAGTTCAAGTGGCCTTGTCGATTATTACAATGCCTGTAAATAATTACAGTCTGCGCATCTGTAAATATTTAATGTTACATACCTATGAATTCACGATGTTCGACGGCTTTTTATCTCTGGACCTTTTAATTTTTCTTTTACAGCTCCAATCCTAATTCTCATTATTAAATGGCAAAACCTCACGCGAGAAATATAATCGAAATGCCGACAAAATTCGTGTAATTATTCCGGCGATACAAAAACGAAAGGAACAAGATCCTGTTATTTATATCATCATTGCACGCGATCGATCCTCATACATTACATCAAATATCGTCGAGATTATCGCTTAAAAGTGGGCGAACGATGCTATGATCAAGCCAAAAAGAATTCAATATTTAAGGTCATACTACGCATAGCGATATTATACTGTAATGTTAGAGAGAAATAAATGAGTTGCCAAAAAGAAGAAAGGACTGTGGCTATATCTCGGCGAGCCTGTCGACCCTTAATTGCGTCTTTCAATTACATTCAAATTCCTTCTATCGTACATAAGGAGAATCTGCAATTTTAAATAATCGCTCAGAACGATGTACGCGCCGCGTCCTTGCAATTTATTGCGGTATCGCGCAAGGAAATTGTCGGACATTGTTTTTCATGAATTGTTTTTCATGAAATAACGATACACATATGTCAGCGTACGCGACCCCCCAATCACGCCTCAAGTGCCTGGGACTATAGGCTGGGACCAACGTGACTAAACGAAGCAAACACCGTTGCGTCCCGTCGCGTCGCGTCGATCTTCCTCAGCGCATCACGATCGATTCGCGTAGGGCCCGGAAATAGGTTTTGTCGTTTATTATTACAGAGTCCGGTTACGTCGCAGCCATGTGCGCGATTACGGTTCCCCCCCCCGAATGTCATCGTAACGTCGAAAGTTTCGACGAAGGGGTTCCAGGACTACGGCCGGGTTCCTCCGGCAGATAAACGGAGAAGAACGTTCTAATTCTATTTATCATTTCGGTATATTCCTTAAAATCGCCCTTTCCCTTTCGGAGCCGAGGCCTACGCGCGCGCGCACGAATATTTCATGAATAGCGCACTGTTGAATTCAAATGGCGTATGCGTTCAGCAGGCCGCGCACAATGGGTTCATTCAGTACGCGAATCAGTGGTTCTCCGCGGAGGTGAGAAAACTAGAACGGCGCGGAGAGATGCACGAAAATTATTACTGCAATAAAGATCCAACTTTGATCTTTCCTCGAAGACAGATTCGAAGTTTCCGCACTACACCCTTTAAAACCATAACAAAGAGATAAGATAAACGCACGGACAGTCTCTTGCATTTCGCCAAATCATCGCATTACTATCTTACTATCTTAAATGTACATTTGGATTTTTTAATTAACGATAATTAACGGAAACAATATAAATTCAAATAAATTAGCGCAATTGTATAAAATTATTCCTATCTCACGCCTTGAAAAAAAAAAGAAGTAGAGAAGAAGGCGGTCTCAGGATTTTTAAAGAGATTTCACTAACAGGGAAGTTTGATAAAAAAAAAAAGGATCACAACAAGCAATAAATTTTTCTCTGTTAAATTGAATTGGAGCGTTCTAATAGGCATTTCTAACGAGGATTGTTCTTTGTTGCTTCGTGACACCTTTAAGGCGACGATCCCCGATTGTCCGACTGACCCGCACTTTAATCCGGCACTGAGAATTGTAGTTAGGATCCGCGATATTATCACGGTGACTGATGCATAAGCGCATACATATAGAGATAAATAATGCATTATATCCGAGAAAGGATTTTACGCGGCATGGCGAGTCTCATTGGAGTAACCGCTACGTAATTTTCGATCGTGAGTTTTTTTTAAAGACGCTAACTCTTCGAAGCTCGAGACTCGCTAACTATCTCAAAAATGATAAATGATAATATCAATCAATATTTGTACAGAGATTACTAAATCCTTTAAGTATTTACCTTTCAATATATTGCGATGTTGTTGGTCGAAGGGCAACTTTATTCCCACAGAATACTCGCCGGCAAAACGTTCGACGATAGAAACTGATGAAGATCATTATGCGAGAGTTTCTCTGGAATTTTCGTTTTTGCACGCAGATAAAAACAAAGGTAAAAAAAAAACACATTTTAAATGACACAAAGTGAAATATATAACACGTTCAAATACGTGGCATAATCTATTCTTACAAGATTCATAAGATTCATTGAATAGAAATAAAGGTATACTCTTCATCTCAAGTTGCTTTAAATTCCTTATCGTCCCAACCCGTTGCTCGAGATACGTTAGCTTCCGTCTTTGTTCTTTTTACGCGTGGTTAACCACGAAACTAATCTGCAACACATGCATGACTTTAACAACTGCCGCAAAAAATTGTCTGCGCGGTTATCGTCCGTTAGACGGTAGAACTTCACTTCACGTTAGGATCATACATAAGAAGATATTCTATATTTATGTTATAAATACAGTTTGTCATAAAATCATTCTCTCTCTCAGATGAGACATTAATATGACATTTTTTTAATTTTATTCTCCCAAATAATACACCGTACGGTCCACTTCAGCTAATCTATGACTAATAATAAATGATCTATAAATAGAATTCAGAGTAGAATTCTATTTATAATCTCATGTGCCATATAACATGAATAAATTTTGATGAGAATCCGAATACACATATGTATATATATAATATGATTTATATTAAGATACAGTCGTACATCAGAACACATGGCAGAAAAAAATTATAAATAGAATTCTGACGCAAATATTTTGCTATAAAATCATTCAGATGAGTAACATCAATGGCATTCTTAAATTTTATTCTCCCAAATATTGCACTTCGGATAATCTATAACCAATAATAAGTGATATATAAATAAAATTCAGAGTAGAACTCCATTTCTCTAATCTCATATGCCGTATAACACGAAAAAATTTTTATGAGAATCCAAGTACACAAATATAAAATATATATCAAAATACAGTGTTGTGTACATCAGAGTGTATACGCAGAGAAAATTATAAATAGAATTCTGACGCAAGTATCATAAATCTTCTACTAAAGTAGACTGAAGACACAATACGTGACGTGCATAAATATCTAAAATATCTTTCCTATCGCTCGCTGAACTCGGTGCAACGGTATCGCGCTTTCTTGCGACGGTCTCCCTCTGTAGCAGGCGATCCCCCGGTCGCGGGGTCCAAGAGCTTACCTTTAATCAGCCAGAAGAGTCCGACACAGCCGGCCGATGCGGCGCCGTTGGCGCAGCGGGGATGAAAGAAGGCAGTAGGGCTGAGTAGGGTGAGTTTTATTTGTCGAGAGCCACTCCTTTCCGATTGTTCGGTGCCCTTTGTGGCCGTTGACAGCTGCTGCCTACGGAGGTAAGTCACATTCGCGTTTGCCGATCGCTCGGGAATCGGGAAGCGAGCAGCGAGCTCGTGTTTAGTCGCCGTCTGGCCGGCGGGTCGACCGTTGTGTTTACTATCGCGACGATTCACGTGACGGTGAATCGAGCGAGAGTAATAACGTGGCCGTTTGTCGGAATGAGATAGGTCGTTTGTGATGATTTCGTGGATGTAAACGTGAATGATATACGTGTACCCGGTATGTGATAGCTATTTAGAGTTACGACCGATCGAGCGATACTGGTGAAAGCAAAGCACGTGCCGCCCAGGTAATTCACGTGCGGATATGAGAGATTATATTTCGAGAACAATGTTCGCCACGTGCTGTGAGAATTGATGCAAACACGGATGCGTACACAAATGTGACCTTCATGTCCATTTCTACCAAATTGCATTACACGCGGATTAACTTTAACCTCGCGCATCGGTTTAACTAACTTTTTATTTTTTTTTAATTTTCTTCAAACCGAGATTAAAGTTAATCTGCATTGGTAGAAATGGACATCAATCAAACGCACTAAATCTGCGAGATTTTGAAATACTTATTGAACTGCTCTTCGGGAATAGCCATTTATTCGGCCGTACATTGCTCCGGGAAAAAAGAAGATTGAGGTGTGTGAGGTAGAATAATTTAAAATGAAAATATTTATATTTTTTGCTCTTTAAATTAATTATATTTTGTATATAAAATTACTTCATTATCCGCTAATTCCGTCATTATCGAAGTATGTTGGCTTTCCTTGTAAGCAAAGGTTACGAACACAAGTTACGAAAACAAGACATAAAAAAGGAAAACAAGCATGCTTCTTCTAATAATCATGGTGAATATACCGGGTGTTCCAAATCGCCGAGAACAAATCTTGCGACAAAATTCCTTACTTCCTCCGATGCAGAGTTCAAAGTTTTTTTTTTCTATTTTCACGTTTAATTAACGCGCGATTAAGTGGCGTGCAATTTTACAACCGCGGGTCTTCATCGATTTCCCTCTTCATATATTTACGACTCTTTTCAAAGAAAGATAAAGCGAGGCGCGGCCCAAGTTAGGAGTAAACTTTCGATCATGCGAAGCAAACAACGAAGTGAATGAAAACAGAGCGTAATGAAGTGCGACAAATGGAATTAACCAGTCAGGACGATAATCGCACGACGCACACACAATGTATACATCATCAGAGTCTAATATAATATCCTCCCGATCGCTATTTTTGGAACAACACGCCCCACTTAACGTGCAAGGCGCATTAATAGTTTGTTTTATAGTTCTAATATATCAAAACGAAAGAAATTGACGACGATGTTGTGATTTAGCAGGCGTACAAGCTGGGACGAATCGATTCTTGTCAGCTGAGAACAAAATTTCTACGAATCTTGATATCATCGACTATATCCAAATGTATAAATAATAAAAGATACATTCTTTTTATTTCTGTATGCAGAAAAATTTACTAATGTAAACAAAAAATTGTTTAGGTAGAATTTAAATTGTTTATTACATTGTTGAAGTAGAACTTATATCGTTATCTAAATTAATTTTTAATTATTAATCAAAATTATTTAGGATTATTGTATTTCAATAAAAAGTTTTATTATTATACGCAAATTCGATTACATTGAATATTTTCTTTCGTGATATTTGTTCTTTCCTTTAATTTAATTTTATTGATGCGTCGCGTCTAAACGTGTAAGTAAATTATCCGATTCGCATCGATCATCGATACGTCATATAAATCCCAAGGGATTTTGCTGATTTTGAATACTGAAATCTCGAAGCGAAAATAAGCGCGAAGAACGGAATAAAACGGGAGAAAAACGTAGGAAGAAGAGGAAGAAGTAGAAGCAGAAAAAGAAGGGGCGGAGTTAAATCGAGTGAGTTAGATAAGAAGACTTGTGGTGCACTCGTAAAGGGTACACGCGTCAGCGGAGTTCGTCAGTCTGCGGACGAACGTCTGCCGAAATAACGGGAACGGTTCGAAGCACCCGCGTCCCGCGTTGACCGTAACAATATTTACAACACTTGCCGATAAATACGTGATTAACATAAATACATAATTAAAAAAAAAACAACGTAACATTAATCTTTATAAACAAGTCAGTGGATAAGTCGACAGTGACGACGCTATACATGGAAGGAGCCAAAATTCCTTTGTGCGAGGATGAAATAAAACTCGTAAAAAGTAGGGAATAAGAAATGAAAAAGTTACAACGGCTAACGTACATAATGTAGACATCTGAAAGTGCATGTTTAATTACGAGAAAAACGGGCTCGTTCGAAGAAGTTGAATTGCAGCGATTAAGGGACGATTACGAGGAAGAAAGAGGATAATTGGGGCGAATTGTTCGGAGATAGCGGTTTAATTGGACGCCATAAAGTACTACAGTAATTTCTGGAGGAACACCTTTCGCGCGGGTTAACAATAGCTACAATGTAGCGTCACGAAACGATTCGAAACGTATGAGCGCCCTGTCATTCGAGGCCAAAGTTCACGTTGTTGCCGCTCACACCGCAGAGGCATAGAGGGATCAGTATTCCGAGAAGGTCACAAAAATTTATCGTTATGACTAATGGCGCGTTCTTAACGGGAGAGCCAGCGAACGCGAAGAGATACGGAAATTAATTGATGCGGCACGCGCGATAAAGTGCGGAATATACGTTCTCGAGGGGTGCGTATCCCCTCCGGCCTCTCTTGCCGCGGCGAGGAAATTTCAGCGAATTAACGGAGCAGATAGAAACCAATGAATGAAAGAAGTGTAAACGAACGCGAGTCGATGAGGAAAGTTAGCGCGTTTAATTGCGTGCGGTGCAAGGGTCGCGGCTGTTCCGCGAGAGATTAGGTGAATTAAAAGACTTTGAGCGGAATTTATTTTCCAAAATTAATCTGGATAACCATTAATTAAATAAATCAATCATCACAAAATGTTTTGCAGTTCTTTTCTCTATTATTTTCTGTTTTCACGTGTTTTAATTCTCATAAAACTGTGGGAGAAAAATTAGAAGATAAAACTTAAGGGCAGGACACTCGGAAATAAGCTCTGAAAATAATCTTATTAAAAAATCTGAGAGATATATCTTAAAATAAAGCGAATTTTTTTGTATAATGTGTTTTCTTGTTTTTTGTAGCGCGTGAGTCACGGCGATCTTTGATTTTCCGAAGAATGCGAAGGAAAAAGGATCCGCGCATTCGCTGAAAGATGGGGCACTTTGCGACAAACGACACGATCTTCGCTACGGGGGATGGAGATTTCAAACCATTTACGCGATCCGTCACTATCGTCGCTGCAGCTTGCGCTATAATATTCAGCATTATTGGAGTATTAGGTTTTATATCCCTTAATCGGTTTAACGAACTTGAAATCTTTTGTGAACAGCGAACTGAATCCTATCTCTCTGAATTCCAGGCAATTTAATAACGGTAATCGCACTGTTAAAATATACCAAACTGAGACGACACGCCACTACAGCCTTTGTGATAAGTTTAAGCATCTCCGACTTGATTTTTTCCGCGGTAAATTTGCCTCTAACTGCCAGTAGATATTTGAACGAAGCATGGGTTCTTGGCGAAACTTTATGCACTCTATTCCCCTTGTTCTTCTACGGGAACGTCGCCGTATCTTTACTCAGTATGGTGGCTATTACTATCAACAGGTAAGATTCTCCTCTCCTTTGAATTTTGATAAAAAAGAAATATGTGTATTTTATATGTATTTATAAAATACACATTAATATACACATCTAAAATATACATTGATATACAAAAATATAATACGTTATAAAAATATGCATTAATATACACTGAGAAAAGGTGTTATTAATTTTACATTATATCTTAAAGATATAGCTTGAATGTATTGAGAATATACATTTTTAGAATACACGCTAATGGTTATCTAACTAAAATCTTGTTCTCTTTTCCAGATATATACTGATCTCACAGTCGGACATTTACAACCAGTTATACACTAGTCGCGGCATAACGCTGATGTTAATAGCCATATGGACTCTAAGCTTCCTCATGCTGCTGCCGCCCTTGTTGGGCATCTGGGGTACTCTAGGACTGGATCCGGCCACCTTCTCGTGCACGATATTGAGGAAAAACGGCTCGAGCCCGAAGAAGTTCCTGTTCGTTCTGGGCTTCATCGTACCATGCGTGGTGATCAGTGTTTCGTATCTCTGCATATATTGGCGCGTACGAAAAAGCCGAAAGAATTTGGAGGCTCACGCGGCGGAAGGTAGACGAGGCGGCGGATTTCAACGGCGGGAGGACTCCAGAGTGACTAGACTGATGCTCACTATATTCCTTTGCTTCCTGATGTGCTTCATGCCGCTGATGCTGGTGAACGTGATCGACGATAAGATGAAGGTTCCGATACTTCATATAGTGGCGTCCGTCCTCGCATGGGCATCCGCGGTGATAAACCCTTTTATTTACGCCGGCACCAACAAACTGTACAGGGAGGCGTACAAACAGGTTCTGTGCCCCGTTTCGAGGAGGACACCTACGATCGGTCTCAAACCGACGCCTTCTCACTCGAGCAAGATCTCGTCGCCCAACACGATATAAAAATATCTTTCGTTCCGGAAATAATCGATTTGCTTTAGATTAACGATGACGAATAAAAGTTGATGCACGATATCATTTTCTTCATCTTTCATAAGAAATTAAGTGCTTGATTAGTAAAGCGCAAGATTATGGAAGAATAAAACCTTTTTTTTACAGAATTTAACTGAAAATGTGTTAGATTACGAATCTTGAAGCAATAGATATCTGTTTGATTAAAATTTTGTATTTATTGATTAAGTTTGTGTTAAAAAGTAGAAATTTTTCTTCGCCAAGCTAAACTAATAGATAAGTGTTTTATTTTAATTTGGGATAAGAAATATAACAGCAGTACGAGAAGGAAAATATGTATAAAAATGTATTTTTTGCCTTAATATTATACATAAACATTATATCATAACGTTATAATATAATGACATATAATATTTTTTATAAAAAAAAAGACTTGCATAATACAAAGTATACAAGCTTCTATAAAAAAAGGACGGAACATATACAACAGAAAAGTACGTCATAATTGACAAATTAAAAAATACGTATTAGTAAAATCGATATTGCAACTTAAAGCAAAAATATGATTCATATGGCATAAATCATGTATGAAACATTCGAGATAAATACTTAAAAGGAATAATAACATCCTAACGTCTCCAAAATATTACATTTTTTTATATTCAAATGTTATTCTTCGCGACAATTTTGCTGATTATTTATCCATTTAAAGATACATGCGCATACATGCGTTAGAGATACGCGCGTATTAATTTGGTAATAATATATTTGTACTTTTGAAGTGACAGCATTATCTCAAATAAGTACGACAACATGAATATTAGTAACTAGAAGATGTTATAAAAATATTATAGATCACAAAACCAATAGGTAAAGTATTTTCTCTGCCCTGGTACTGGCTGTAAATTAAAATCTCATGTCAAAGATTGACAACGGATTTGCGAACAAATGTAATGTAGAAAAGTTGAAAAAATAAAATTATTTTCTACCATAATGTTCGATTATATCTACGTAGGTATTTATAATCTTTTATCTTAACTTCGTTACTTACATACTAATCTCAATTATTCTTCTAAACATGGACGGAATTAGTATGAGTGCCTTCGTAACATTTACCTTACGTTGCTTACATTAATCGTAATAAAATTTAAGTTTGGGATGTCAGAGATAAAATGCGGATATGCCACATAAACATACGCATACATTGGTAACGATAAAATCTACGAGATTCTCGTGAACACAATGAGATATTTACAACCTTCGACACGTTACTACGTAAATGCAGATATGCAGTCTAAAGATACGCAAATAAGAACGTTAATTCAGCTCCAGTTCCGGTAAGTACGGCTCCGTGATTGCAGTGATAGGACAAATGCTCAAGGTATCCTACAAACAAAGAATACGCACAAATAATAATATTGCAATACGCAAATAATGAATAATAATTTTGAGTAACATGGAATCGAATTTTTCGTTTCTTACCAATCGTGCGAGTTCGTCGAACGTCGGCCGCTCCTCAGGATCGTCTCGCCAGCAGGACGACATGACCTCGTAAATCGGGTCTGTGACGTCCAACAATTGCGGTAGCCGGACACCTCGCGTGACCGCGTCCTCCACCTCGCTGTCGAGCGACAAACTCGAGTACGGTGTGCCGCCCATGCTGAACATCTCCCAGAGAAGCACGCCGAACGCCCATATCACGCCCGGCTGATGTTTCTTCTGATTGTCGAAGCACTCGACGGCCGTCCACCTCGCGTATTTGACGTCCTCCAGGGCGTACTTGGCGATACCGTGACCCATGAGCTTCGGCGTCCAATCGCTCAACAGCCCCACGCTTCGCGCACAGAGGCGACTGTGCACGATCTTATGGCTCGCCAGGTATTGCAAGGCGACCGCTATCGAGGACGAGATGGACAGTAACCGATCTACCGGGAACACGTCTCCCGATCGCGCGCTCAACAGACGATTCTTCAGAATCTGCGGCGGCAGCTCCAGCACGACGTAGAGCATGTCGGTGGTCTCGCAGGTTCCCACGAGACCGGCGAGATACTTCATGGAGCCCGCACGGATGCACACGTCTAATTCTCTCAGCATGTGCTTCTTGTCGGATCCCTTCAGGCCGCCGTCGGCTATGGTGTGCACCGTTACCGGACAGGCGCCGTCGTCCTTTAAAACGGTCCCGGTGTGCACGCTGCCGAATCGTCCTCTACGCACGACGTGACTGTCGACGGACAGGGCGTTTCGCGGTATGCTCCAGACTTTCTTCTTCAGTTCTTGATAGTGATTCACTCTCTCGGGAATGTCCTCCGGAATGTAGCCCATATTGTCCACCTCGTACACCGGACCCTGCAGCGTGAGCTCCTGCTGCTCCGGCAGCTTGCGCATGTGAAATCTCTCGTGTCGCCGTCGCAGCACGAAGTACACCAGTATCGAGGCGGCGAGTAATATACTCAGCAGCGTGATCGCTATGCAAAGCACAAGAGCGGTCGTGTCCATTCGATTCGTGGCCGTCGTCTCGCGTTTGAACACGTTATTCGCCAAATCGGAGTAGGAACGTTCCACGTTCGTTCCTATTCGCGAGATTATCGCCAAGCCGACCTGCGCGGAAACGTAGTGGCCCTTCAACGGGACGTTGTAGTAACCACCGATCATCTTTCCATCGCCTACGACGAACTTTTTGTATCTGTAAAACTCCGACGGGTCGAATTGCGCGGTAACGTAATAATTTAAGCCCTGCTGCGACGCGCTGTCGTAGTTTGAATACTCGACGAGAGAGTCGACCGGAGGTATAGTGCCAGCCTGCGCAACAACAACCTGATACGCGCTGATCGGTCCGTACTCGCTGTGACCCTCGGTAAGCTTAACGGTAATCGTGCTGTCCCCGCGTTCCAGTATTTCGGGCATGGCGGGCTTGTCGGGGGGACCTATCAGGGTCCAAGCCACAATGTACGCCGGATCGCTCGTCCCCTGCATGTTGCTGGCGGTAACGGATATGTTGTACGTAGTGCCAGGCTGAAGACCTCTCAGAGTCGTCATGTTCGTCGCACCGCCTTGTATCTGACTCTCGATAGGTGGCAAGATGTTGCTCGAGTAGCTTTTCACGACGACAGCACGGACGGTGTAAAACGTCACGTTCCCGTTGGGTATGTCTGGCGGCTGCCAGATTATTCTGAGAGCATCTCTTTCCTCCACGACTACCAGTATCCTCCTCGGTGGACTTGGCCCTACAAAAGATACATGCATATCGTTACATATTGGAGATTTCACTGTATTAAGCGCACATAGGGGATAATCTTATATCTTGTCACATATGCACAGAGTACGCTCGGTCATAAAAGTTACGTTAAGTAGAGAATCGGTGTCGCTGCGAACCATACCTTGCTGACCGGTAGCGTAAACGCTCATAGCTTCATAGCTGCCGCAATAGTTATCGGGATCGGAGGCGCAGAGGACAGTGCAGCTGCTCGACGGGCCGTCCTGGCCGAATTTGCTGACGCAGTAGCACTGCTGGCCGTTCATTAGCGCCGCGAACCTGTCGAGAACAAGGAGAGGATCACAATCCTGAGATACCCCACTCGAGACACCGATCTCGAGCACGTTGCTCTCACTTACATGTAATACTGGGAACGGCATTTTTCGATGCACTCGGCGGGCGTGCTGGCGTGCGCCAAGCCCGGGACGGGCAGCCCGTGATCGGAACTCCGGAAACAACCCTCGTACTTCTGAGCGCACGCGAAATGAACGCCGCAGAGGAGCAAGAGGGACGCGATTATCATTTTGTCACTTTGCGAACGATTTTTATTGCGTTTCATACTAATTGCGAGTCGCGCCTCAGTCCCGGCCTCCCTTCCGCGTCATAGCGTTTATGAGTTACACGTTCGGAATGTGCAGCACGAGCAGGTATGAGTCAACGCACGCGACGCGGTACACGAGGGAAAAAAAGTTACGTCCGTCTCGACGAATGGAGATGCTGGTCTGCCAATAAGTCACGAACGGTTCCTCTCGCGTCGCCGAATTCGCTCATCTTCCCACGCTCCCCGGCCTATGATTCAATAGGGAGATACTCATTGACGAGTAAACTGGAGTAAACAACACCTGGGGTCCACGTACGCTCCCATTGTTTCGAGTGCTACCACTCGCGGCATTCACGCGAGCCTTCGCGTCAGGTGCGTGCCAAATCGAAAGAAATCGGAGCAAACGCAGGGATGACCATTCTTTTCAATCCTGACGTCGTGACTGACGTAACAATTTAACAATCAAAAGTAAAAAAAAATTATTTATGTGACATATAAATGTTTATAATTTTTTTAATTCAGTAAGTTAGCTATTATTGAGACTATTTTATATTGATGCCATTTTATTATGCAATGTTATATTACTGTATAACTACATTATTATTTTTGAATTCTTATTTATTCTGGGGTATTGTTTAATAACAAATCGATGACTTTTACGAGAATTACGTAATTTCAATGAAATAATGTTTAGGTGTGCTTAAATCAATATAAATATCTACGAATACATATTAAATTAAATAATAAATTTGATTCCATTTTCACGAAGGAGCGTCCAATCAGATTTCACCTAGATTTATGTCTCCAAATTTTATAATTTCGCGTTTCAATAATTTTTTAAATATTGTGCCTAGATAAATATATTAGAAAGAAAGAATTTCGTAAAAGGAGATTTGTATCCACAAATTTCATTTAGGCGACGACGCCCCGTACAGTTTACGTTACGGCCCTGCATTATCCGACTTCGAATGGCGGTGCAGCGGAGGAGGTGCAGCTGCACTTTTGTATTACGCATTGGCTATTGAGAAAAAAGAGGCACGATTGAATGGAGTTCGCGTCGATAATTCGCGTGAACTTAACCGAACCAATTAAGATCGAAGCGATCGAATAAACGTCGAATAGACGAAAAATAACTTAATTAATTAATTAATTAATTAAAAAATAAAGAAAAAATGGCAGGGCAATAACGAGAGGAAATTTTGACAATCATTCACAGAAATAAACCGAAAGCGAATTCGGTCCGGAAGAGATTTTCGCTTGCATAATTCATATGCAGATCGAAAGAAACCCTTGAAAGTTTCATCGTTTATGATGTAGAGTAATTTAAATCGACACGCCACAAATTCCCGCCGCGAATAATTACGATCGAGGCTGAAGAAAGGACTTTTCGGCCGGGCACAGATAATTGCGGGTTGCGCAACGTTCAAGGTCGCGCTAGCTAGAGGTGTTCGAAGATTACATCTTAATGATAGCGTGTTATCCCTTCCCTTTCCTTCTTCTCCCCGACTCTCTCTCTCTCTCTCTCTCTCTCGTTCTTCGGGGCGAAAGACCCCTGTATCGATCTTCAAGGCCTTCAACGCTTAACGAAACTGTTCGACGTCTCCGATACTCCTTCACCCTCGCGAACGTTATCGATCATACATAAATTATGCGAATTAATTAAAAAGAATTGCAGCACGAGTTCCGCGAGTCCCAAGAAAAACAGCGAAATGGAACATGGCAATAAATTTTCGCTCCTCCTGCGTGCTACAATGACGTACAACGTCGCAGTATTTCATGCATCCTATCGACGAAGTGTCATCCGTATTTTAAAATTCTGCCGTTAACTGAATTTTTAGGTCAATCGTTACGGTGTCCACACGTGCGCCATGTAACAACTACTATAATAACGCCAAGGGTGCCACAGGGGGTGGCTTGATACAAGTTCGGGTTACATTTCGCGCATCGGCGTCTTATTTGCATCGCGATTAATACTTTTATGCAAATGAATGCCCGATCCGTGGCCAATTGTACTCGTGTCCGACCCTAACGTACGTGTACGGTAGCTGCATCCTTATATCATGCGTCTTATTCGTGAGTAGGTATCTCGATCGATCAGCCCTGCGCGCGCGTTATGGTCTTCTCTATTGATAAATTATAATAACGATCGTCGATTTCACAGTCGTCGACTGGGAGACATCGATGCTGCCTCCAGCAACATCGAACGCGAATTTTGCGACTCCTCTCTAAATAAACATTTCTGCTTTAGATATATATATTTAAATGTTATAGAAATAATTACCGGATGCGTCAACACAATTTCCAGTCAACCTAACTAGAAACTTTTATTTATTATGCGGTTTTGATTCTTTTTTTGATCTTTTGATTGACTATACAATCATTAAAAAGCTTGAAAGATAGTCACAACCGTGATTGACCGTACTTTCCGTACGCGCCTCGAGAGTGAGGGGCACGGAATCGTGAATTTTTTCCGTTGAGTGTGTGTAAGAGCGTGAAGGGTGAAAGAGCGCAGGTCCCTCACGGCTGACCGTGTCGACCGCGAACCCAAGAAAATGAACCCGAGGCACCAAGGGTGAGCGGTGGGCGGACGGTTGTGTGGAGCAAAGGCGAAACGTAGGGAGTCACGCGAAGCAACCCCCGTGAAACTGGTGGTGGCGGCTCGCGAGGAACCGCCGCGGTACTACGTTCCCCGGCGGATACCAGTCAGTCTGCAGGATGAGGCGCGCGACGTGGCTGCTTTTTGTGTCTACCTTGCTTCTCGTCCAGAGGACCCACGTTAGCCGCGCTCAGAGGACCCATGCGCGACAGGGTCTCAACCGCGAAAGCCCGACCGTTAGGATACCGAATCAGGGAAACGTCCTCGGCAAAGAGGTACGACATCGTGTTTCAATTTATCCCGGTCGGTCGGTCTTGGAATTTTACACATTAGTGTACTGAGACCTGTCATCCCGCGCTGTCGAAAGTTGACAGGAATTTAAATCCTCTAACGAAGATCGTCTACGAGCAAACAACTGGTTTTATGTCTGTTAATTCGGGTATTAATTTCATCAATTTCGCTGGTTTTTTTTTATTATAATTCCAAAGATAGAGATATAAAAATACTGTGTTATCAAGTTAAATATTTTTGCATTAATTCAATAAAATTCATTATCATTAAATTAAAATCGTTTATAAATATACAGTCAATTTTCTAATTTGATAGCGAAACAGTAATTGAACTAATTCGTTGCTCTTTTTATTTTAATTCTAGAAACACCAAGTAAACGATGAATTAAACTAATTGAAAGTAGGATTTTTAGTCCTCGATAAGTGCTTTTTTCATTTCATCTTCTGTGTACTCTTCTGAACTTTAGGTAGCCGTCAACTCGGTGAGATTGACGCAGTACCTCGGTATCCCTTACGCGCAACCCCCGGTTGGCAAACTTCGCTTCACGCGACCGGTGACAGATCCTCTCCCCTCTTGGAACGACGTGAAAAATGCAACGCAGTTCGCGCCGTCCTGCCAGCAGGCTTCGGGTCAGCTTAAATTGCACGAAAGGCTCTACAAGCGATTGCTACCACCGGACATGCCCGATCCGGGATTCAGCGAGGATTGTCTCTTCTTAAATATCTTCGTCCCGAGCGAAGGTATGCGTTCAATCGTCCATGCGGACTAGAGTTGTAATTAGAGAATTTATACAAAATTCTATATAGCTCTCGGAAATCGGAAGTTTATTTCCAAATTGTTTCAAATTTCTTTTAAGCATGTATTTAGACTAAATTTAAATATATTTATTTTTTAAATATTATTTTCGTTCCGGACTCTTAACTTATTTTACTCGTGCTCTCTCCTCCGGAAAGAATTCAAACGTACAAAAGGAACGAAAAAGAGTCAGATTACCTTCGTCAGATTACATTCTCGCAGGCAGGCTGCGATTTTTGCGACGCGAAAATTTTTTCTCGCGATAAATATAATTGACAAGGAGAACGGTGGTTGATGACAGTCCTTGATACTGTCTACGTGATATTTCTTTTCTGCGCGAACTTCGACAACGTTAGGGCACGCAACACGCGGCGAAGAAACGACGCACGGTCAACGGCGAAGTTCGTTCCCAATAAAGTGCGAGATAATGCTCGCCCTCAAGTTCTCGGAGACTGATTCTTATCGTCCGAGAGAAAGAGGGTGATTACGGTGATTACTCGCGGGAGGGGGCGAGCATTATATACCAGCGCGATCAGATAAAAGTGGACCAAAGCAAAAAATTAATAATGTGCCGTGCGAAGTGTTGTGCGGAGAAGATTTATCATGTCGCATAAAAAGTATAAAGGTGAACATTCATTATGTTTATTACTCGATATGATTGACTTAGATTAGATAATTCTTCCGTGAAGTTTGCGTATCGTTCACGCTGTGATTGTTCTCGATGATTAATTCTTTCAAGATTTTTTTAAATTATTCGAAAGACTTATTCCATTTTACACCGAGAATAATACGACCCTGAAAAATACATCGTCGATAAGTAAAGTAGAAAAATAATAATAATAATATTATACTGTCCTTTTATAATTAGTTCGAATACAGAATTACCTGAAATGTAGCAAGATAAATATAAAGAAACGCTCTCTTAAAGAACTTTAAATGAATAATTTAAAACTTTAAGAAGTTATTTAAGCTTGCGAAAAAGCATTTACGTTACAATTCTTAATAGATTTGTCGAAAATAATATAGTTTTGCCCTTACGAAATGTATTTTGTTTCATAAGTTTGTCTAGAAGTTTAATGCAAACCCATTTAACGTAGATAAACATTTTAATTGCTTTCGCATTGCGCACTGTGTTTTTCCACTTGCCCTAGTCCTACCCTAATACAAATTTAATGAGGTACGACGAGGAAATATATATATAGAGCTTTAAGAAGCTTTCCGAGCTCAAATATGCATACACAAACGAAAAGTTCAATGGGTGAATGGGTAAAGCTGAATGCAAACCAAAAATGCAACACACTTCGACCGTCATTGATGAAATCGTTATCGGGAACCGCTAAACGGCGTCTCTCTCTCTCTCTCTTTCTGTCTTTCTCTTCCTCAAAAGAGAGGAAAAAGAGAAGGAGGTCTGATCTCGGAGTCGCGAAATCGTGGCACAAAACCACGTATGACGACGACAACGATAGTCGGGGTCGATATATAACGTAGGGCTGGCAAGAGTAGTAACAGTAACTAGCGCGCCCACGGTGGCACGCGATCTCCCAGGGCCTCGGTCTGAGATGCGGAGATACCAGAAAGCCGGTCACGAAAGCTCACCCTCTCGCTCTTACCTTCTCTTTTCGTTCCTTCGGTCGTCTCTCGGCGAGGAAGTCGTTGAATCGTCACGACTTGCCGTCGTGAGTCATTGATTCGCGTAAGAAAGCTATGTACCGGATACGTTAGCGATCGGAAGCTTGCGGAAGGTCCGCGTCGCGCGACATTGGAGAAATATCTGGAACCCATTTCGCCCCGATGACATCGGTAATGCGAATGCGGAAAACGCCGAAAGAAATACGTATGCAAGTCTGCCAAGGTCGTCGCTAAGAGACCGACAGAACGATAACGCGGGACGGGACGTCCGTGTTCAGGAAACCGCAGGGGGGCCAGGGAATCTCCGTACCGGTCCCCGTGTTATCGTAACATGCCGGGTTGGAAATAGAATCTTCGATATGTACGAAATTATTCGCGGTGGCTTCACATAAATTCTCTCTCCCACTCTCTTTCGATCTATATGATAGAATTACAATATAAAAAGAAGGAATAAAACTTCGCTCGATTCGCAGCCTATTTTTGGAGCAAGTCGAGTCTTAATAAAACATCCAAGTTTCCTATTTTTAAATAAAAGAGATGTTTCTAGTTCAAGAATAAAAATCATAAAAGAAATGATATTAGATTCGTCATTGTTAATATTGATTTCGTCTATTTCCGTTAATACGATGTCAAGGGAATTAGGGCTTAAGAAATTGACGATTAGTTGGGGGATAAGGGTTATGAGGTATGAGTAAAAAATTAGAGGAGAAAGGAAATATAAGTGGATAAAGAACTATTGGATGGAAATGGAAAAGAATGAATAGAAGAATGCGTACAGTAAAGAAAACCTACAATATAGAAATGGCCGGAGTACAGAAGCTTTGGAAGTTTTAAGAGATGAAAGGGTGGATTTAAGGAAAGAGCTAATTAGCAGAGATTTCAAGAGGGCAACAAATATATATTAGAGGAGGATAAAACGTATGTATATGTTTTGCGGACAAGGGAGGGATTAGCCAGTAAGTAGCCACTATAATGTAGAGAAATGTAATAGAACCAAGTATTGGTTTATGGAGTTAGGTAAAAATAAGAGAAATATTAGATAGAATATGGAATCTGGATAGCGTAAAAGGGAACGTGCTGAGGAAATTATGGCAGGAGAAAGAGACTATTAGAGTAGGAAAAAAATAGGTAGTATTAATTAAGTTCGATGGTTGCATGGATGGTATGACTGTGCTAAGTAAATATGTTGTAAACCAAGTCCACTTCTTGAGTATAAGTTGAAGTTAATAAATTATATTTCCGTTAGTATTTGAGCGATCCTAAAAGAATTCCAACTTGGATCGTCAAGGTGGATCAGACCTGTCTAAATAGCGAGTGCGATTAAGCTCGCGTGCAGCTTACAATCAAATAAAACCGTCTTGTTAAGTTAACATCCCTCTTTCGATGAGTTGATGGCTCTGACAGTTAACGAATATTTCATGTGTGTAGGAAACCGCCAGGGTGACCGATGGCCAGTGATGGTTTGGTTCCACGGTGGCGACTTCAACACCGGAACTCCAGCGATCTGGGACGCCTCTATATTCGTTAGCAGACAAAAGGTGCGATTGCGCGCTGTCGCGCGAAAAAATACCTACCTTGCGAAACAGCCGGAAAATCGGAATACGAAATTGAAATTAACGTAACTCGGTCGGCGATCTAATCGATACCGATATAATCACGAGGTATTGGAGGAGAGAGGATGATTAACGTGTATTTTTAACGATGTTCATTCAATCAACTTCCCGGACGGACGTAAAATCGAAAGGAATCGAATCGGACCGAGTATTTTCTCTGCCTCATCTCGCGTGCCGTCACTTCGAGAATAGAACCGCACCCTTTGATATTCGGCCGCGATGCATCATTAATGGAGCTTTCGTTACACATCGTGGCGTAATGCGGTATATTGTTTTACGGCTCTTGGGAACGATTCGCGGTGGGGAAGGGAGGAGGGCAAATTGATCGCTTGCATGGCACGAAAATAAATCTCGAAAACTTTTTCGGTAACGATTGCTCGTGAGATTTTATCGCGCGCACGCTAAAAAAAAAAGAAAAAGAAATGAAAAGAGAGGAAAGCCTACAACAGTCCGAGAGATTAAATGGGGGTGACTTTTGCGGCCGGCAGGTGCTAGTGGTGACGGTGGCGTATCGATTAAACATCCTCGGATTCTTCACGACGACGGACAGCGAGGCGTCCGGCAATTACGGCATGTTCGATCAGATCGCCGCCCTTGACTGGATAAAGCGGAACATCAAGCACTTCAACGGCTCGCCCAGCAACATCGTCATCTACGGCCACAGTTCCGGCGCGATAAGCGTGGGCCTGCACATGCTGAGTCCGCTCAGCAAAGGCAAGTTCCACAAGGCGATCGCCATGAGCGGGGACGCCATCGGTTCCGTCGGCACGCTAGACAGGGAGAAACCGGTCGTGGACATCATCGCCGACAGATTCGGCTGCGACCGACGACCGAGCGGCGCGCTGATGGAATGCCTGCGACGGTTGCAGGCCGACTTCCTGATCAAGCACTCGTCCGACATCGAGACTTGGGGCCCGATCGTGGACGCAGAGACGAACAACGAGACGGAACCGTTTCTCGCGCAACATCCCAAGGACATCTTGGAAAATGGTAATTGCCGAAGTGACTCAATAACAATTATATGACGAGTCTTTAAAATCGATCTTCTAAAGATACGCGAAGATATCTAAGAAGTATATGATGTAAGTGTAGTATCTTCTAGAGATGTGTGAATCAAGGATTTTTTTATATTGAATAAACAAATCGACATAATTTCATTCAAATAGAAGCGAATTGAATTGAGTGGTTGAAATAAAATTTTCAATTAACAATATATTATTATTAGATTGAATTTTAACTCGTAGATAATAAGAAATATTTTGATGTAAAAAAATATAATATTGATTATATAATATAAATTCTTTTTAACACAAAAAACATTTAAATATTTAATATAAAACTAATAAAACATGGTTTATTTTAATGTCGCAGTAACTGAAACAATTAGGCGAAAAATCGTAGATAAATTATTAAAATACTCCAATGTAGTATCCAATAACATTATCCAATTGCATACATAGAAATTAAAATAAAATAATATTAGTTTATTTTATTATCAATACTTATACTGTAAGAACTAATCATATTTGACTGCAACTTAGCCGCTCAGTGAGCGGTTGTAACACTGAATGCACCTGTTAACATGACCATACAATTTTGCTTATTAATGGGAAATATGAGATTTTATAAAATTGACAATATATATGATTCGTATTTAAACCATCTAGATTCGAAAATTTTAAATAGTTCAGATTCGAATAGTTCGCACATCTCTAATATCTTCTTACTGTAGGACTTTGTACTTCGACACTGACAAAAAATCTTAGTATTGATCTAAAGATACGCCAAGATATTTAAGAAACGTACTCAAATAATTCTTAAATATTTATTCTTTTAAGAGTTTGAGTTTTTAAAAATATTCTCTTAATCCTTGTATCTCTTTCGGTATAACGATTTAAATTTAAACCTTCCCTTAACTTTGATTAGGTAACTTCAACGCGGTGCCACTGATTGTCGGATACACGAATAACGAGCAAGTTTTGGCGTACATGGAGACCACCAGTGGCCAGAATCCAGAGGGCGGACTCTCTTCGGAGAACTTCGAGACGATGATCACAGACGAATTTACGGCGGCGGTACAGACTCCGGATGATAACAGCACCTGCGAGTCGAAGCCCGAAATGGTGACAAACGCGGTGCTGTTCTTCTATAGACCGTACCCATCCACGACGAACACGACGGTGTTTCGCGACAGATACCTGGATCTGCAAACGGAAAAGAACTACGCGGCTGGCCTGACGTTGCTGGCCGGCAAAGTGGCGAAGGGAAGAACGACGGCTTTCGTATACCGATTCGATTATCGTCCCAAAACACAACCGGTCGCGAAGGACGTGCCGGAATGGGCGGGCGTGCCGCACATGTTCGAGCTCCCGTTCGTCTGGGGTTTGCCGCATCTGATGGGCCCCGGCACGACGCAATGGATCTTCAACGACAAGAAGATGTCCGACGTGATGATGTCGATGCTGGCGACGTTTGCCAGGACCGGGGATCCATCCTTGATGAGCGGGACAGGATCAATCAAGTGGGAGTCCTATACGCAGGACAATCCGAGAATTCTGATAATTGACAAGAACGTAGAGATGAACGAGCCAGATGCGGTGGACTACAAGGCACTGGCGTTTTGGAACGAGTATTATCCGCAAATCGTGATGGAGGCGACGAACAATTGTTGCAACGTCACCAGCACGGCGACGACATGGAGGATATTCTCTCGTAGCGTGTGTCTCAGCGGCGCGATGGCTACGTTGGCGCTGCATCACTTCTGGTTCTAGCTACGGTCACAGCGTGAAATATTATAAATACTGAATTTAAAAAAAAAACGTGTTGCGCTCGCTGTTGTATATTTTTTAATAGACCAATAACGAAAGAAGACGAAACGGCGTCGTCGGATTTTGCAATTTTATAACAAGATCTCTTCCCACACTCTACTTTTTAAAAGCAAACGCAATAACAATCTTGTTATACTCTTGTAGAATATATGTATATTTTCGCGAAATTTCGCATTTTCTCGTGTGAATAGATTCTGCGTACGTAGTCGCGATAATTATTTCACAATGTTGTACGTATTTAATTGAGAGTTCTCGCACTCGTACGTCTGTATTTATTGCGATATGGTAATCGTATTAAAAATTTCCTACGTTCACATTTGATATCTCAATTACATTGCGTATATCACAAAGTTATTTTATTCCGTTCTTCTTATCTTACATGTTACTTGATGTAGATTATACGAAACAAGGAGAAATTATCTACAGACTAATCACGTGAACGGCTGAACATGGTTCACAAATGAGACAAAGGGGGCTCGGAATGAAATAAAATGAAATCCAGGTTGCATTACAAGAGTAGAAAACTTGGGCCCTTTTTTTTAACATTCACTGATTTTTTTTTATTATTTGCCTTAATACGGAGAGATATAGAAAAACATACTTTGTTTGAGAAACAAACAGTTTGATAACTTATGAATATTTTGATGATCCGATAATAATTAATAATTAATTAATATTAATAATAATAGCAATAATCATGTTCAAGTACCATCTATGTATAATTATTATATTATATAAGAGAGAGAGAGGTGCGCGGCGAGAGCGCGATGCATGGGGGCTGGTGGCTTGCGCACGCGCACGTCCACAAACGTTTCTTTTTTTCTTATCTCTTCCTTTCTCCTAAATATATACTATTAATTAATCATTTTTTCTCCCTTCACTTATTCATGCAAAACTCCTACAGTGATAACCGATGCTGCGGGGTCTCGTATCCTACTTTGTGCGCCGTTGCTTGCGCGTGCACACGAGCCATCCCGGAACCAATGTTATATACAATATTTCCTTCGACTTATCGCTGCGTTCCCTTTCCACGTATCTCTTCGTTCTTCGCTCCGCTGCGTTACCTTGTGCCCTTATATGCCCTTATTCTCCCGTTTCTCTACCATCGTTTTACAACCATTCGGATTTCAGTACCGTAGACTCCCGTTTTAACCCGTTGCCTAATATTCCGTCAGCCCCCTCCTCCTCTTTTGTCATTAGTATCTTTCTTGTCTTATAACCGCTCCGATCCGTTTTTTTTTTCCACTGGTATCCTCGGATTTTCATGTAGGAGAATATGGGCTCCGCCACATATACCTTACAGAAGTAGGCACAGCGATTTCTTCTTCTGCTTCATCTTCTTCTCTGGCGATTTCTTGTTTATTTGCCGCACCAGGTCGTAGAAAATCTGAAAGCGAAAGATGACGAAGTTGTTAAAGCTGTGTGTCAACTGTATTGTCAGCTAGAATTCGATTATTAGCGTTAAAATATTGTATAAAATATTGTGCGAGCTATAACCACTTATTTTCATTAAAATATATTTAGCTACGAGATTGTAAAGCGCGATTTGTAAAATGCTCAAATCAGAATAAATGGAATTGTGAGTTCAACTTACATCGCGAACGTTAATTTTAGCTTTGGCAGAGGTCTCCATAAACACACAATTGAATTGCCGGGCAAGGTTGACACCCTGATCCTTTCCTACTACCCTCTCGTCCTCCAGGTCGCACTTGTTACCTACTAGCACCATCGGCACATCATCTGTGTCCTTTACCCGCAGGATCTGTTCCCTGAGGTCTTGCAGGTCGTTGAAGGTTGATTGTGCTGTTATCGAATACACTAACACGAAGCCCTGCCCATTTTTCATATAAAGGTCCCTCATGGCTGTGAATTGTTCCTGCGAACGGACAAGAATAATAACGTCACTCAAAAATGTAATTCGTATCCGTTACAATCGTAAAATGAAAGAGAAAGTTACGCGACGCGTTAAAAGATAAGCGAAGCAGCGTGTCTTCGTGCTATTTCATGTTGCTATTGAAGAATTCCGTTCGCGTTGCGAAAGAAAATAGGAAATATAAAAGAGAAACAAGACAAACTCATATATTCAGGCAAAAATGGACGAAATTTCACATCTCAACAGTGCATTCGCGTATTCGAGGTGAAGAAACGGCAGACGTGTGTTACGGAGGAAGATTACTTACCGTGCCGGCTGTGTCTAGAATTTCTAACATACATTGTTGACCGTCGACCTCGACTTGCTTGCGGTAACTGTCCTCGATCGTCGGGTCATACTTCTCTACGAAGATTTCCTGCACGAACTGGACAGTGAGGGCGGACTTGCCTACACCTCCGCTGCCCAGCACCACTATTTTATATTCGCGCATCTCCTTTGCCCTACCTACTGCCTATGGGCCTGATCACAGTCGAGGGGTCACCGAATCCGCCACGTTTTGCCTCGATTTGCTCTCAGTGAGACGGACCTGAAACAACAATCGTGCAACCGTCCAGTTAAAGGCCACGGACATTACACAACGGGTTAATTTTAATGACACACCTTCCTCAGGACGACTCACAGCCTTTATGACTCAATGCTTTTTACGCGTATATACGGTGATTTCACGCGAAATAAAGCCAAGATCGTATATACACGATTATGGTAAATTACTAGGCTCGTTACATACACACGTGCAAAAAGGTAATCATATTCTTCCACGAAGATGTAATAGTCTTTACAATTTCTAATCGCATCAAGTTAAGAATTTATTAAATACAAAAAATTATTCATATGGATAACGTCGAGAATGTAAACATTTAATCTTTTATATTTAAATATAATTAAATATGATTGTATTTAAATACATTTAAATACATATAATTAAATGTAAAAGAGATGTTGGCTCAATTTTATGTTATTACATTTCGGGGTGCGTCGTTCAAGTTTTAAATTCAAACTCTGTACTACGTAGTGTCTCGCAAAATAAGTTTTCTCTTTTAAGTCGGCTTCCTAAAGCCGAAAGATTATATTGCTATCGTGCAAAATTCAGGCATCCGGAAACGGAAGCGGTATGGTTAATTGTTTCACGGGAAAGCAATACCATTTGCTCCACAAAGTCACGCGTTGCGTCGCGGCTCGTGTTTTGCTTCGGCGAAGCGCGTTGTTTCGCGCGACGAATGGCAGAGCGAGAGGGAAAACGCGGACGCCGCAAATGGGATGTCGATTGGCCGGCGGTGGCATCATGGCGACGCGTCGCGGCCAATCGACGGCCGCGGAATTCTTTGCGCCAATCCGTCATTGATTTTACCTTATGAATGGACCTGTACTGATGAAAGCCGCCGCCACTCTCGGACTTTCGGCACGTTACAGCGTTTGATAAAGTTACGCCTCTCGAAGGCGTAACGTTGCTACAATGCAATTTGAAATTTTATAACAACAGGCTCCTCTCGATGTTTTTTATGCATGGAAGAAAACTTTATAAAAACCTACGCATCGTATCCAATTTTCGTCTGCGTTTCTGTTTCGACAATTTGAAACAATTCAAATTTTTCATCGAAATTGCATTCAATATTTTTATTTCTCGGTTGGTTATTATTTATTATACATATATGCATCGAACGCTCTGAAACCGCATTTAATTCCATTTGTTTATTTATCGTTATTTTTATTTACCTTGTAAAAAGAATTGAATTTTGTTGGCTGGCTATCGTTACGAGAATGAGCAGCTTTCTTTCGTGAATATTTAATATGAGGTGGAAATATACGGTGGCGTGCTTCTGAATAACTTCGTATGAGGTATCATTCCGACCGGGTTGATCGTGAATAAATAATTCGCCGAAATGTCACTTGACGAATTTGCGAAATCGTTATCTATCTTCGAACGGTCGTAAGTCACCGCGACGGCGGACCGACTTCAAATGTAGTTCCCGAACACACATGGCAATCTCTTCGAGAAAGAGGCAGGCAAAAGCTTTTGCACTGGAATGGAACTTGAAAGTTTCTCAGTATTTTCTTGGAAAACACGCTTTCTTTTTCTGATCTTTACAGAACGGGATTAACCACGATTACAAATGTTTCGAGAAAAAACGAGCACGTTGTGGGCAAAAATGAGAACTCGTGGAGAGAAACACGTACGGCAGGAAATAACTTCGTTATCTTTTACGAGCGTATCTTTCCCGGAAATAGCTCTCAAGCTCTTTTTTTCTCCACGATTTTCCTTGCTCGCTGCGATGTACTCCGATCGTGTTTAATTTTTCGCCAACTTTCCTCTGTTCTCCAGGCCAAGCCTGCGGTAGCGTTGTTCTCCTGTAAGTTTGTTAACGAAGACCAAACAGTATCTATAATAACACGACGTGCCGATATCGCGAGGCAACATCGATCCGGATATTTCGCGGAATAATGGGCTCCGCGGGAGAGAGAAGCACGGGTCGCTCGTTTATAACTTCGTTATAACGTATTTACAATCCGCAATTTCGTTATAATACGCCGCATACGGTACAATTTAGTGCGCCGTGAATTAATGGGCGTCGCACAAGTGCGGGCACGTACGTAGCAGGCAACAAGTTGACGTTCCAGGAGTAACCAGGCGGATCGAACTTTTAGCGCTGCTCCAATTTATCTCCGCGACCGAAAAAAATATCGAATACAAAGCTACAAACACATATATATACATATATATGTATACACACACACACACACACGGTTACAGACTAGAGGAAAGCTCGCCAGAGCTCTTCTGACCTAGTTATTAAGCTTTGGCATGTGACAACGGCGGGTAAATCTCCATCCGCATCTTCCATCCGAGATTTAAGACTTCGTCGATATAGAAATCGAGGGGGCCGGCCTTCCCAAAACACGTACACGTGCGGGTTTTCTCCGGGAAAAGGGAAACCTCCGGCCCGATTTGCGCCCTGTATTCATTTCTCTCGAGGGATAAAGGTAACCCGAGGTAACCGCAGCGATGGTTTACTTTGTTAAGAACACCCGAACTCTCCGTACGACGTGATATCAGAGGATTGGGACGTCATGGAAACCGAGACGGAATTCTGGCGAATTTATACACGATGTACAAAAACGAAAACGATCCCTTCGTTCGTGTTTTGTGGAAGTTCACAACGACTTGCGAATTCTTGATCTTGAATTTCTGACCTTGAGATGTCATCTCTCATCTGTTCTTTTTAACCCTTTTTAACCCTTCACGTTCATTTCTCTCGACTGTCTCTGAGCATCCACTTGTTGACAAACTCGTTTTCCGTGCGATACGCACGAGGTTCTTTGTACGTTTATCTCGCGCTGGAAGCTGGCTCGAATGAACTTTGATCAACCTCCGTCTTTGACTTTAATTAAGCGTATTTTACTGCCAGGAGATGTCAGACTGTGACAATTAAAGTCGCTAAACGCGGGAATTAGAAAGCAAGGCTCCTCGCGGAGTTTCTTGTTCTCGTAACGTACGTATTTCAGCCGTACAGAAAACGTAACTCGCAGAGATAAATGTTGCAGTTACGTCACTTCGCGCTGTGTAATTTTTACTGTGTACTCGTATGTGAGTAATTCGTCATTTACCATTTTATTATTTCCGACTCATTGAGGGTCAAGTTTCGAAGTTTTCCTCGTTCTCTGCACTGTTAAACAATGTTGAAGCATGAAATTTAAACCCAATACCTTGAGTTAATAATAACATTTTGTTATTTTTAACCAACATGTAGGTGTGTCGAAATTTATTATTTTAACACAAAAGAGTATTATTTTATAACTCCATTAATTTAGTTAAATTAATAATATTAGCAATAATAGGAGCAATGACAATCTATAAAAATGGTTAAAAATGACTCAAATTGAGTCTAATTTGACACTACGAATTTAACAGTCTGATGCTAATTGTAGAGCTTATTTTTCAAACCGTCGCATTTCAAGAATACGAGATTATAACAAGCAAGCACGTAGTCTTTACTTTTTAAAAATTCAGGATCAACTAAAAGATCATAAGATATTTAAGAAAATATGGATTCCCGAGAAAAGACGGTCGCGCTCTCCGACTCCGCTGATATCTCCGGTTAAGCTTTCTCACTCCTTACTTCTGCCAACTCCACGATCCTCTTACGAATTTATTGGAATGGAACGAAATTGACTCGACCTTGCGCGCGTTTACGATCTGCGTCCCGTGAGATTTCCCTCAAGATGTTCGCGTAAGTACTTCGCTAATCGCCGCAGACCTAGACCGATTTACCGTCGAAACGCCGACGAAAACTCGTTACACAAAGCTCGCGTATAGTCTCGTGTATGCCTATACGTGTGTGAGGGTGTTTTGCAGCGTAAACGTGCGCGCATACATGACCCTCGCGCGCAGCTGACACGTACATATCGGCGAGTGCTACGAGGCGCAATCGCCGTTGTCGTACATCCCGGACGCGTGCAAGGACCTGTGTCTGTCACGCCCGTGTGTGTGTGCCCGCGGTGGTTTACACACAGGGCACAGGAGGGATGTATCGCACACGTATGTACACCGACGCGCCGCCAATCACTTTGACCTGTAAATACGTTATCTGCTCCAGCGACTCCCGATACACTTGATTGCACTCGGTCACCTCTACCGACATCGAGTCACTTCACCCAACCGGGTCTTTACTCCTCGAAGGCGAAGCGGGTATCGTCATCGACGTGCACGTCGCCCGTTGTTACGCACGCACGCAAACATGCATGCATACACACATACACACACACACATATGCCGCGAGAGCGTCGCCGTCGCATCACGTCGCGTCTCGCTCGGAAGGTGGAACGACCGAAACCAATCATCGCCGTTGCGGGAGACACCCGGCCAGACGCGATGGATTCAGAATGAAAGCAAAATAAGCCCGCGATTCAGATCTTATTATTAACTGCTCCGCAATTCTTTTCTCATCGCGTTCTTCGGGCGATTGAAATCCAGAGCTTTACACGCTTGCACTTTCATCCTCGTACCTCACATTCGAGGCAGACACTCCGCAAATTATAAATTATAAATTCGCTCCACTTGAGCGCGACGATACTTAATCGTAGCACGTGTAACGCACGTATTTACGGAGCCCGCTTGTCTTTTTTGGATCTCGCGTTTCAGAGATTGGCTCTTTGAAGCTTACAGATCCATTCTCGTCGCTCTGATTGCGAAAAACCCATCGGTGCCTTCCCAAGTTCGCTTACTCTCTACCTCAGGGACCGTGTGGCCGATATTTTCTGTTACGCGACTGAAGATTGATCGCCGGAGAAAGAGAGCGCGTCAAAGACGGGGCGGCGAAAAAAGCTTTGGAAAGTATCGGTGCGAAACGCGGTCAATCTCGCGATCTCGGAGATCTGGCTTGCGCCGTGGCTGCGCGGCTGATGGCGTGGACGTACGCTTAGGGCACGTGTGTGTCGAAACGGACAATACAGAAGGCGTATTATCAATCCCTCCCGTTGCGTCACGCGTGATATTAAACGTAATTTCCAAGGATAGCGTGGGCCCCGCTGCTATCCTTGCTCCAGAAATACGCGGCGGTATATGGCAGAAGATATATATATATGACGGAATGAAGCCTTAATATCAACAGGCATGTTCGGCGATCGTCTCGAGCAACTTGACTATCGATTATTGATTCATTCAATTCTATTACCGCGTACGAATCGTGGAGACGATGGACTGTAAGCGCGACCGCTGATAGCCGGTTGAAGGAGACCTCGATTCGAAATTGAGAAAGATGGCGAGGATAAGGTGCGGTATTCGCAAATGTTTAATCACTTCGTTAGCCTGAAGAAGTCTCGAGCCGAGCCTCGAGGTATATTAGAGTGTCCTTATCGGGCGCTGACATTGATACGAGTAAAAAAATGAAACTCGCGCAACAAACTCTTCTATTTATACTTCCCGTATATACCTTACGCACGGCGTAGTAGTCGTTCCCCTCGAATCTTACACGACGTATGATTCCCCCGAAGAGGGAAGTCCTTCGTGCGCGGGGAGAGCTATGAAGTTGGAAGGGTAAGCACCTTTCTATAAAAGGCACATCGCCACGACGATGATTGCAAACGACCTGACGATATGAGAAAGGGGGAACGCGCGCGGCAATCATTCTGCAATATATAGGGCGTCTTAGAATAACTACTGTCGTCCCGGTCTACCATTTCGAGATGGAGCATGGAGCCTCCCTTAGCGAATGTTGAAACGTTCGGCGAGAGTATTTTGCGCCCGATTCGTTATTTTCAGATTAAGATATAATAATAACACGACCAATATGGGTTTATTTCTGTACTAATCCTCGTATCGTTTTTACAATAAAACATCTTCTATTTGAAATGTTTGCTAGGTCAAATATGTGTGTGATCGAGCTTTGTCGCACACGCGAAAAATATTTCTCGATGATATTTTTCTCGTTAAGCATTTTTAAGTTCCTTAACGTTCGCTAGACACAAACGGCTAAATATAGAAAATCACTTTCATTTAGGTCTACGTCTCGGAAAGTCCGTCTCACCTCTGAAATGCCCACTGAAGCGGGACGCGTGTACGGAACGATCGCGGTGGTGCCTGCAGGTTTTATCTCGTCTCACAGATTTCATTCCCTATCGCCTGACGCATGCCACGCGCGTATCACGCGAGAGAGTCGCGTTCGTTCGATTATCGGGCCTCGACGGGCGCGGCGCGGCGTGTGCGCGTATATATCACGTCTCTCTTCGCAGGCATCCCGGCAATCTGCCAGTCCGGTTCGGTTTCCGGTTTCTAGGCTACCAGTTTCCGGCCCCCGCGCGTCCACAGATCGGCCCGCGGACTTGTCTGTCGCCAGGGGGGGTCCGGAGACGCGCGTGTGACCCAATTGCTCGCCTCGCGCCGACTAACGTTTCTTCAACGTCTCGTCCCGTGTGCGAGTGAATTTGTATCTCTCGTGTCTTCCGTATCTCGACATTAATTCCGCAGGGAGTTAATCCTGGGATGTATAATGGAAGCTATATGCTGCGACGTATCTAAACGGAAATACCATAAATACGATTTACGACGAACGTTTAAGATACGAGATGGTAAAATAAAATGACAATATCCCTCTTTTCTATAAATTTCATTCACATTCTATAAATTTCTTGAAATATTATTTTCTGGATAATTCTCTTGTTAACTCTACGCTTCAATATTATCGAACTATTCTCGCAATTTTTTTATTCAGGCTCCATACCGTAAATAAATTCTTTTCCTTCATACGTTGCTCATTCGTGCTGGTTTGTGGACATTGGTTCCATCGGATAAACACGGTCAATCAAACAGCTTGCTGCAGTGGTATGTCGACGTCGGACATTCATATAGAATTTTTACCGTACAAATAGTTCTGCGTTTGCCATTGAAACACGATTTTATTGCCACAACATGATCGATTGTTTGCGATCAATCGGCCGTGTATTAGTATATGCACGCTAGACTACACAGATTTTCGCCAAATATTGTTATTAATGGAATGGCACGCGCCAGACGGGCAGTTGCCAAGCTTAAAATCCGCGGATCGAAGGAAATAAACAGGAACGCTTGCCAGTGCATGTTCCTCTGCTGTCTCGGTCAGGTTCGATTTGACCCATTTTCCTGTTTAAAATATGGTAACTCCGTATAAACGTTGCTTTTTATTCTTTCATATTCCATGCTCCGTGAAATTAGTTTCTAAACGAATATTTGTATAATGCGAAAAAATGGAAAAATATTCAATTAAAATTACATCGATTAAAATTATATGTATAAGTGCTTATTTAAATTTATACCTATACAGGAAACAAACGAAACAGTTGAATAGAAGTTCAGTTAAACAGAAACGGTTCAGCAACCAAGTTCTATGAAGCGCGAAACTGTCGCCTCATCGTCAGAAGTCTCAAGAAACTTGTGAAAGCCGCGTCAGGCTTCGTAAGTTTCTCTTCTTAAAATATCACCTAAAGCTGTAATACTTTAATGGAGCGGCGAGATGTGATTCTTAATTACCGCGTACTGAAAATGCACTGATAAAAGAAACTTCGCCCGTAAAAAACGATTTGGTGCGCAGATTTTTGTACGTTTTGTAAGTTTTCTGTTAAATAATAAAACAAATCCTTGGATTGCCGGTTTTCACCGTGGAAAAGCTATCGGTATTTTGTCTCATAGTCAGTGTGAAGTGATCAATAGAGTCCGTAAATCTCCCATCCAACTACGAACTTTTTGCGAGTTCTCCAGAAAAAAAAAATATCGCAGAAAATATCCCGTTGTTTGTACAACATCCTACATAGCTATATCTGCGATAAATAATATCTGCATAAATCGATCGTTGTTCCTTTGTGTGTTTAAAATTATTCATATTAATATCAAGATATCCCCCTCTCCCCCCACGCGCGCATAATAATTTATTTCCATTATACCGTGAGATCGTACGTTACTAATTCCGATTAGCGTAGCTCGCCCCGATTCACAAGTGCAAACAGTGGAGAAACTTATCTTTAACTTCACTTTAATAATCGAATAAATAACTAAGGAATCTCATTTGGGAATTAATGTCCCGTTTCTCACTCGCATGTTTCTCATATACTTAGCGAGCAGTCACGAGGGTTAATCCTGTGTGAAAACGTATCGCATTTGATTAACAGAGAGCAAATTGCGTGCACGTACGTTGCGCAACAGTAGTTAAGCGACATTCACACGGAACGCGGTCGCGAGAGAGAGAGAGCAGCCTCAGTTTTATTTCTGTCGTTGACGCGGCGTTACAGTCGTGGTAAATAGTGGCAGGCGCATATACACTCGCAAACCAAACTACGCGATACCGCGAAGACAATGCAGTAGTGCTGAAGCGCGCATTATCATATAGCCGCAGCGATAATCGCGCGGGACTTGCCTTATCGTGCAGTCAGCTAATTATCCGCGTGCGCGCGTTTCTTCTTTTATAATACCTCCGTTGTTTAACTGATATACTCGGATAAATCGAGAATCTAGAACGGGCAGAGTCTCTGCTCTCATTAAAAATAGTGTAAACTCCCCCGAGAGGACAAAGGTGACACGATATCATTGATCTTTCCCAGTCGTAATGTTCCTTTCATTGGCCGCGCGTGTCCATCCCTCGAGCGAAAAGCTAAAATCGAAGGAACTGACCGAACGGTGGTCTTAACCCACTTTTACTCGATTATCGGAATCTGATCCGAGAGAATAGAATTTTCATTAATTTCATTAGTTTCGTCCAGAAACGAGTTTAAATATTGCCGTGGAATTTAACTAGATTTCAGTTTTTACTCCATTTATCAATTTACTCTATTTATTAATCGGATCATTCAACATGCCACCGCAAAACGTTCAAGAGTCATATATCGACGTTTTTGCAGCGTGAGAGAGAAAGAGAGGCCGGGGAGGATTCTGCACGGGAAGGACATACGATGCAGATTCCCATCGCTGCATTAGACAGCTAATAGATGGTCCCAATGTGTCAGCTACCGTTTGACCGCGTGTAACATCGCTGTCTGAAACCGATACGAGGTCTACGTCGTGTCTGCCGGTGGACGAACACCGTCGTTAATTACGTTAAACGCGAGTCCCGAATTAACTCTCGATAATTTCGGGATTTGTAAGATTGACGGTGAAATATCAAATGTCTCGATAAATTTCAAACAACGCTAGAATTGGTAATTTCAATTACACGTTCTACCCCGTCTCCCACTCCCTCCCTGAACGGTCCAATTTACCCGCGTTGCACGTTTACGCGTCAACGTAGACATAGACGTGATTATTATCGTTACAGTGTGGCGTACAGACGCGTGCTCGAACTAATGCGGCCAATTACCTTCGCAATTTAAGTTGATCGCGTTAATTATCGCGGGCACACTTTTATTTTCGACAAATCCCCGACGTGTTTAACGCGTTAGTAAACGAGAGCCAATTAAATCACGCGCTTCGCAACTTGTTCACGATTACGCTACGTCAAATTGTTCATTTATCACAAGAATATCAGGCCCAGATCTTACGATTTCTTTTTCTCTAATAATTCTTGCTTATAATTGATATTCCTCGAGGCTCTCTCTTAGCTAATAAATCCCGAATAATCCTGTATAATGCTGTATTTCAATTCATAACGCCTCGCGTTTCGAATAATTTTACGCGGAAAGGCAGAATAATGTCGGCAGAATAATATCGCGTAGCCTCTTCTGCGGGAAGAGCTTACACATTGATTTTGTGCCTGAAGAATTCATATGTTAATCGGACGAGTAGGATCACCACGTGCTGCCTACGCGAGACAAATGCAGGAAATCACTCGCCTTCCTAAGGCCGGCTTCGTCGCGTATATAGGGCACGTATTATGCATCGCCGTAATAATGCGTGATATGAAACCTCGCGCTTAACACCGTAAACGTTTAGCTGAAAGAGAGTCGACAGTTATTTAATAAAACAATTATGTATATTCTATTATATACGCGCCGTGAAATAATACAATTAATTAATTGGTAGCTTTTACTCTGCTTTCACTCCTTGTATCGCTAGTGCTGATTACAAATCTATATGAGAATGCAGGTTTCGTGGCTGTGAAAAAAATGCTTTGCGGTTAAAACGACTGGTGTAACCGGTTTTCATAATGCAAACCGCTAATATACTGTAAGATTATTAGATACAAAATGATGAATGTGTATATTGAATGTTAAGATAAATAGTATTACTCTCGCGTGTGTCATGTTATTTAACATTAACAAGCATGTTTTATCAATTTATATGTTTAATACAGGATCGTTAAAGGCTTACAATTTACTTTACAATAAACTCTTAATTTATTGCAGATTTTATAATTAAAGCCTTTGATAACTTTCTTATTACTATATTTTAATAGTAGTAAATTTATTTACTGCTTCTATTTTTATTATTAAAAGGTTACATTAATTTTAGCAGTAAGTGTTATAAATATATGGAAAGAAGTCGTGGAACGAAAGACACCGTGACACCTCATCCCTAGAAAAAAAATTTCCATAATCCGTATCATTGCGTGTCGCGCAATGAGTCATGCTTCGTGAACCTTATGGTGCGTAACCCTCAGAGGGCCTTTATTAAGCTTCCCAGTGAAGCGTCCATGTTGTACATTTCATGGAAATTATGAAACGTCATCCTTTACACGTTCTTTTTAATTTTACCGACGCGCGCACCCCTTTAATTGAATAAACGTTATTACGTTACGAACAACGTTAAAAACCAATATTTATTTAATCGAACGACTCGGAATATTTTCTCGAGTCTTCGGGTGGATTCGCATTTATGGAGGTTTAAACGGAATCGGATGCGACGATCGAGAGACCCGTACGATTTTTCTTTCCTCGAGGTGCAAAAGCGCAAAACCGAATCACCATCAAGAAGCGCGAAAACTTCACCTCGAAATAGCTCGATATTGGCGCGTAAACACCGATGTTTACGCGTCGCTATTTCGAAGACGGGACGAGACGGGGACGGCAAGTCGGAGGGCGACTATCGAGTTCAAAGTCGAGCGAAGTCTCGTTTTCGCGCAGCCGAGTAACGCTCCCAACGCTCCTATACGTATTCAACAGGCGCGATCGTTTGTAGCGGCGAATTTACGCAGTCGCGACTGGCAGTTGCTCGGCTTCGCGTTTATCAATGGAAATGTTTACGGAACGATATATCATAACGGACACGGTTCTCAGCTTGCGTAGCTTTTCAAAAGAGAGAGAGATTGCAGGTGTCGACGATAAAGCTCCGAACAACTTTGCCCATTTATTTATTTTTTTTTAAACCAAGATTTTTTTACTTCTCACGTAACCTGCTCACCGGACCGCGTTAATTCCGACGATCCGGAACGTGCGTCAGCTCGCGTGTAAAATCTCGCCCGACGAAAATCAAATTGTCACAAACGAATGGACGATTACGGTAAATTGAATAGGCTTAACGAGTTTCCAGGAGATTAGCGGAAATGGCGAGCGTCGTAAGAGCGTGAAACACGCGGCGAACGCGGAGAGCCAGGAGACGCAGCTGGGGACCCCGCTTGCTGATCGAAGGGGGCTTTGCGAGCGAAAGAGAGAAAAAGGATGCCGAGTATCTTATTAAGAAAAAAAAAAAAAAACTGCAACTCCATTCTATTATAAAGATACAAATTGCGAGACACGGTGACACGATGTATCGATCATTACTATTATTATTCTACTTATTACTTATCTATTTTTGTTGGCAGGATTCTAGACGCTAAAGACACCAAATCGATTGCAAATTGCACCGGTGCATTATAAATCAATCTACATAAACCAAATCTATACTCGTTTGTAACGAAGAAGCAGCGTGCTCGTGTAATATTTTCGCGAACAATGCATCCCAGAATGAAACGGGCGATATTGTGAGAGAAAAAAAACTATACTCTATTACGGGAACGAGATCCGTGTAAGTGCGGCATCAATCTTGATAATCGTTCGTAACCATCGATCAAACAACGCGGAGTAAGATTTCTTGTTTCAGCTTTCAAGGATGAACGCGGTCCGCGTTGGCGGGTTTTATCGCTTAAATAAAATGCTTTATCGTTTTTACCACGCGATACGCGACGATATCGTATTCGCTAATTGTGCGCCTGGTCTTCCTCTAGCGTCACGTTGACACATACGCACACACGTGTCGATTGACATATCGGACGATACCGCGCGGAAATTATTATCGACGTACTTTCCTCGCAATTTCGCGCCTTGAGAGCACAGAGCACTCGATTTATCTTTGGGATCTACAAGGATATTTCGGAACGTTCAAAGTGGCTTATCCCTTAACTTCTTGAGTGCATCGGTATCATTTAATATGGCACGCATTAACGCCGCGCCGCGCCGCAGCGTTCAACGTGCTATCTAATGCCAGTAATGTCATTCGGTTCAACAAGTCGCAAATAACGCGAAAGTAAAATTGGCGAACGCGCCCGCGAATCGCGAACCAGAGATCTTACGCGGCATTACGACGTTCGATATTCGAATTGAATTCGCGTTTTCTCGCCGTGTACTTTTACATTGCCGTAAAAATACACGGGAAAAATATCGGTCGTGACGCGTGACATTTCAAGACACCCCAAAGTGGAAAATTTTATAAAATTTACATCGTGTTCGATCATCCGCAATTTGCCCGCGCATTTATCCACGCTGGAAAAAAATTATAAACAAAGAATATTCTTCCATCTCTCGACGCGTAAATGGAATCTCTCGCACCAAGTGAGAATACTCGATCAGCATTATGTGTTCGACATTCTTGCCGTCTTTCTTCCCAGAAGCCACTTCCTGCGCGTCGCCGATGACTCACGTGAGTCGACTATGGATTAAAACACGTTACGGTTTCTTCGGTGATCTTTGTTGAAAAGGCCGTGGAAAAGACCAATCACAAAATTGTCCACGGGTGTAAAAATATACGTAAAGAGAGCGAATCAAGGCCGTCCAGCTTAAAAGCTCCAAAGCTCCGCACGTCAAAAGAGATTTTTAATTTCGCTCCTAAGCTCCCGCGATCCGTGAATACAATTCTGCCTGCAGTTTTAGATTATTTCTTGCATGTGAGTGTATTGGGAAATCAAATGTTCCTCGTAATACAGAGCACGTAAAAATATAAATGGGATTTTATCGCGAATTAGGTCATCTCTAAAGTGGGCTAAAATTTTAGTTCATTCTATCCTACGTTAAAAAGCTTCAATTTGAATTTTTTACTTAGATTTCGACTTTTATAGATTTTGATTTTAATATTTTAAGAAATATAGCAGGTAGACTGGTTTCTTTAATAAATTAGTACAAATATGAATAAATTAAAAATAATTAGAAACGTTAATTGACCCTCTTTCGAAATCGATTTAAGTGAGTGTCAACAATTTTACCACGTAATGTCTTCTATCTGTCTTTTTCCTGGATCGATAACATTTTAAACATTATACATATCTCATTCTAGTGCGCTGCTTCCCTCGTGTTCGGCACCCTCCCTAGTCTCTTCGATATTAAAACGATTAATCCCTATTCTTTTTTTTTCTCCCGTCGCCGCATTACGGGCTTAAATTGATGAGATTCGTGTCAACGCTTCAGATTTGAAAGACCCTATAACTTCAGATTGATATATCGGACGTAGGGATCATCTTCATCGTTCCGTTAAAAAACTTTAATAGACAAATTTTTCAAGTGAGCGAGCTCAACAATTGGCAGATGACAAAGAGGTAACTTCAACTCGGGTTTATCTAGGTTCTTTTTTCCGCCACGGAAAGAAAATATGTGTAAGGCCCCTTGTGTCCACACGATGCTAGAAATCGCTCCGAGATCTCGGACGGGGAAAGAATTGACCAATCACATTTCAACAATTTGGCCAATTGACCAACGCGATTACTTAATTCTTTCTCCGTCCGAGATCTCGGAGCGATTTCTAGCATCGTGGACACACAAGGCTTTACACAAACGGAAAGAGAGACGGGGGGAAAAAAAAAACAAGCGAAGACTGAATTAATCGCACTTAATTTCACCACTCTCTCCGATCGTATTTTCCTGCGTTACTGTACATACACTCACTCTTGTTTCCTCTTTCTCCCCTCGTCAAATCCCCGTTAGCGTGTACGGCGCGGCGTTTATTTTATTTTAAACGTCGAGAAAGAGAGAGAGAGAGAGTGCAAGGAACTACGGGCCGAAAAGAACCCGCACACGCCTTTGTTTCGGCGATCTACCTCCGAGCGAGCGAACGAGCCGATTTATTTCTTCGTCGCATTAGTCACGCAGAAGCCCCTGCGTGACATTCCTACGGACGCTCGTTAGTGACCAATTACAGTGCAGCCGCGTTTCCACGTATATCCACGTGCGAAAACGGCAGGACCGGAAACGGGGGACGGGGGAGAGACGGAGAAACGTGAGGATCGGTCTAAACCGCTCGGAGTTGGATTCCACCTGAACCGTTTCTTTCCGGACCTCGTGAAAAACCCCCGTCATCGTCGGCGTACAATACATCATCGGCGAGCGCGGCTCAGCTCGGGCGGGCCGTGACCGTAAGAGGAAACGCTAGTTGCCCGGTGTGGAGAACGAGGCGAGCGAGCGAGCGAGCGAGCGAGCCGGGCGATCCTCGTTCGCGCGCGCACGCACGCGTCCTCTCGCTCGCTCGGGGAAAATATCACGCGGCGAGATAACACGAGAGGAAGAGAAACAACGCCCGGGGTTTCCTCGCGGGGTTTCTTCCCGGAGGCGGCGGCTCGTCCGGAGACGAGGCGCGGGGGGAGCGAGGGGAACCGCGACGGCCACGCCGGTGTCGCAGACGCGCGCGAAGGCGATTCCCCCCGCGGATCGTCGTCGCGCTGCCGATCCCGACGGTTCCCGGCGTTTTCCCCCGGCGCTCGCGAGAAAGAAGGGGAACGGGGAATCCGAATCGCGGGCGAAATTACGCGGCCGATCGTACGAGGCGACCGGGGACGATTCCCCGTCGTGAAGGCGCGCGCG
The DNA here is from genome assembly GCF_030848805.1 of Temnothorax longispinosus. Classification (NCBI taxonomy): domain Eukaryota; kingdom Metazoa; phylum Arthropoda; class Insecta; order Hymenoptera; family Formicidae; genus Temnothorax; species Temnothorax longispinosus. Next base: position 24,239,128 of record NC_092358.1, read on the forward strand.
GGCGGCCGCCGACGCCGTCGAGCGATTTCCGGTCGGTTCGGCATGCCACGCCAACGGCGCGATGCACGGCGCCTTCGGCGGACGCGGGGGAGAGGAGGAGGAGGACGAAGCGGGACGGGACGGGGCGGGGGAGGAGAGGGAGGATTCTTTTTTTAGAAGCCGCGCGCTCCCCGGTCTCGTGCCGGAATAAAATCCTTACCTCTCGTGCCTCCTGAATGCCCCACGCTCCTCGCTCGCGGGACACGGTTATCTCCCAGGGTTTCACTCGATAAATTCTCTCCGTCGTACTCGTTCCCTCGCCGTCTCTCTTGTCTCCTTCCTTCTGGTCGGTCTCTGTCGCTCGCGCAAGTCGGCTTCGGCGGCTCTCTCAGGCGCGCATACACGTACACACGCACGCAAGAGGCAAGCCTGTACGCTTTCTCTATCTCTCTCTTTCTCTTTCTTTCCCCTTCACGTCCCTCGTCGCCACGACTGAGAGATCCTCGCCCCTCGGCGATTAATAAGCGCTACCTGGCCCGCCCGTGCTCTCTCTCTCTCACTCTCTCTCTTGTCTCTTCTTTTTACTCGGCTCGGCTTTTCCGTCTCTGCACTGTCACGAGTCCATGGGGAGAGCCGAGTACACAACGAAGTCGCTGTGCGTCGACGACCGTTCTCGCCGTCGGACGGTTCTCGCCGACTCAACTAGCCCGACTGACTTCACGACTTCACCCTGGTCGACGAGAGAGAGAGAGAGGTCGGAATTCGCGTCGCACGTTACTCACGCGCGCCAACCGGGTTCTCCGGCCGAGTTCTCTCGTCTCGTCGCCGAGGTTTGTGGCTCGCACACGCAGCACACGCCTGATATATCGGCACCGTGCGTACCGATCGATCCGCAACCGCAGGCACACGCGACTCGCTCGCGGTTCACGAGGGCAACGCGAACCTCGAAGAAGGCGACGACGACGCTGATTACGCAGACGGACGCGCCTCTCTCACTCTCTTTCTCTCTCTTTCTCTCCTGTCGCCGCCTGCCTTTCCTATACCCCCGCCGCCTAGATTTTCACACTCGCGAGAAGACAACGCGACACCACTGCGCGATTCTACCGTTATCTAGGGCGATGCCTCTCCGCCGTTCGCCGCCGCGCCGCCGCCGTGCCCTCTAGGATGCGAACACGCACCGCCGCCATTGCCGTCGGCGCAGCCGACCGGGCGATTCCGCCGCCGTCCTGCCTTACCGACGGAGTCTAGGGAAAATCGCTAGGCGCGGTCATCGGCGCGAAGTGCGCGCAGCCGGCGCAGCGTATCGTTGACGGTCGTTTCATTTGAAATGGTAGCAACAATATGGCGCGCGCAATCGAACACGTTTATTTCCTTTCTTATCCCTCTCGTCTGTAATTTACATTATGCCCCCCCCTCTCTCTCTCTCTTGTACGCGCACGCCGATAAAATTTACATGCAAATTAACTTTAATCTCGATTTCGATTTAACTTATTTTTTACTCTTTTTTAGTTTTAAAAATTAAATTTAAATTTATTTACATTTACTACTCCGCGTAAACGATTGTTAGAAATGAACATCAAATCATAATTAGTCCATTAACTGTCCAACTGAAAGATTACTAATTATTCGTGGACACACGGAGCTACGCGTCGTCGCCGTCCTCCCCGGACGAGGACAACTCTAGGGGAAGGTAAATATGGGTAAATAAAGCGAGTGAACCTAGCGTTACCTTCCACGCTCGGAATGTTCTAAATCGGAACATCGAGAATGTTTTGGACCTTGAACGAAACTGAACGAAACTGTTTTTTTTAGAGTTCGCGCATGACTTCGCCTTTTACTATCGCGCGCCTCCTCGCACTCCGACACGTGCGTAATCGTACTCTACGTGCTGCGACCACGAGAGAATGGGAACCAACGAGAATTGGCCCAGCCGCAAGCTGAAGTGCGCGAGTCAGGCGGAAATATTGCGATCGCATCAACGGGATGACGATTTCGTTAAATATCTGCGGGAGAAACTCTCCGAGATATCGCAGAATTTCGGAGTGCACGGAACGTTAATTCAACACATTCGGTCTGACATTCCGCTCAAGCTGTTATACTTTGTTTTCACGTCGGGCATGGGCAATCAGACGTTGGGCGAGGAGTACACCGGTATAGTGCAGGCCAATCTTGAGCAGCGTAGAGTTCCAACGTTAACTGTACGTTCAGCCCGAGAGATTCATCACAGCAAGCTCTCCGATAACTCAATTAAATTCTGGCTTCTGTTTCTCCTTATTAGGTGAGGGTATTGGCCGCAGTTTTAGAATGCCTTGGTGAGAGAACGTTGCTCAAATTACTGGAACGGTTACAAGCGCGCGTGAATCATCCAAACAGCGAGCTGACTCCAGCGGCAATAACGTTTTTGAACACCTTGTTGTCAAGGTTGCGGACAATGATACCCATAATTGTATTGTTCCACAAAGGGTTGTTTTACATTTGTGGCAGATACTACAGCCTAGGTAGGAGAATTGCCGGATTAGATTATACAAAGGTAAATTTGAAGTTCTGTGGACAGATATTGATAATATTGTAAACCCATTGTTATACTTACCTAATGATTTCAAGGTATACGGTCCTCGACCAGTAGACACTGTCAGCTGGGGATTAAGATTATTGGGAGTTGCTACTCTAATTCAGTGTCTGTTAAGAATTTGGCAGAGCGGCACATTGCAAGACACTACCGCTGTAAATAATGCTAAATGCATCAGTCACAATTGTCAATTGTGTCTCGAAGCAACGGCAACGACTGCGACGCTATGCGGTCATCTGTTTTGCTGGAGCTGTCTTAGTGAGTGGTTGCGCGTTAAACCGCAATGTCCATTTTGTAGAGAATATGTTCCACCGTCGAGAATTGTCCACGTAATGAATCTGTAATTTTCTGTGATAATAGATTATATTTCTTCCATATATACATTATACATAATGTAAAAACTGTATATATTTATTTACATATATATTATATAATTACAAATAATTAATATATTTTTAAACAAATGTCTTCATCTCTTTAAAATAAAAAGAATCTATTCAGTAATTTTACCTTTTTTTCTTTTTGAAAAATTTATTGTCTCAAAATATGAGATTATGTGGAATTTATGAAGAGATTGATAAATCAATTGGTAAAAATTAATATTAATTTTATATAGAAAGAAATGTGAAAGTGATAATAACATATTTGCCTATGTAGACATACAAAAATATCAAGTTTTATTCAATTATTTCTGCACATATCGTGCTACATCTTGTATAACAGTCCAATTTTGAGACAAACAATAATGTACAATCGTCTCATTTTTATTTTATAAATTCAGTTTATAAAATTATTAATTGGACAAAAGTATTATATTAACAATATAATCGACTTTTAATATTCTAAGATCCTTTGTTCTATATTTTTCCGTTATAAGCTAAATTTCTTTTAAATTACAATTTTCTTGCTTTCTTATTTACATCTGATCATGGATTAGATAAAACAAGTTAAAAACAAGGCATGCCAATCTTTTTATATACGCAAGAAAATTCTGCATATCGGAGAAAATAAGAAATAATTAGAACAGAAGCAATGTCCTAATGATCTTAGAATAGAAAAAATCGACTATAAATTCATGCTCTTGGAAAGTCACTCAATAACATTCGTCACTAGGATGTGCGTTGAATGGAAGTCATCCCAACAATATTTCCAAAATATTGGCTGATTCCACCTGATTCGTCCTTCAATCGAAATCCATGAGGTCCATAAGCCTTATAAAATATATTTCGAAGACAATGCAACCGTTCTCTACGTCTGGAATCAAATTTTTAATATAAGTTGCAAATTATATAAAAGAAACAAATGCGATTCAACTGAGAAATTTGCACTAAAGACTCACTGGGATACACAAGTCTCATCGTCATTTAGGTTCGCGCTACGTTCTTGCGACGTACGCCATGTTCTACGGCAAGTAGCACATGATGGCTTGCAATCTGAATCGGGCGCTGATACGTTGTCTAGATGTAGGGCATTAGCAGTCGTGGAACCACATAAGCTACCAGTCCCTGTTACCAATTGCCACGAATCTCCTGAAGACGTCGAATCGTTTCGTTGTCGAACATGCGAATTGCGTGGTATGGGAACACCAATCGGAGATGTACGATTTGCAGGCAACGGTGAACGCGGTTCTTGTGCAGCACCACCATCTTTATTTGGCGATGTGTTAAGTGTCCCGTGTGCAACATTTCTATAACATATAATATATAAAGATATGTTAGAAACCTGATCGAAATATATAACAGGTGACGTTAATATAAAAATAAAAAATTCCTGAAAATAAATAATTAAAATAATCATACACATTGTTTCGTGAGTCCTCTTGATTGTCCAATGAGTCAGGAAGAAACACAGCTGGCGATGAATCACCATCTACGCTATTTTGTTCAATAGAACTGGATGAGCTGTTCTTAGGACTGAAACTAGAGTTTGTAATGATTTCGAAAGAATCGCTGTCAATCACAAAAGTGTCCGATTCACTATGCTTCGACGTTCTCTCGTAACGTTTGTGTATGCTGAAGTGTTCGTTTTCAATGTACTTTAAGAAATCAAAACAGAAAAACAGTATCTCCTCTCCTTTGTTGAGTCGATCTGCTAAATCGTGTCCAAAAAGCATCCAGTCATAGGCGATGGTATAATACAGTAGTTGATACGAATCCAATGTCGTATGAATGACCCCATCAGCCCACAGACTAATTCTCAGTAATGAAATAAATAGCGGTGTGCGGTCCCAACCTACAAATAACACATTATTAATCTCATTATAAAATATTTATTTTGGACATTTTAATAGAACGATATGTCCATACCTGAGATACAGTGAATCAGTAATCCGTTATTACTATCACTCAGATATCTCAGTATTAATCTTAAATAGTTCTGCGTTAATTTGACTAGATTCCATTCCGTATACTGATCCCAGTTGACTCGTAATTGACTGGAGATTGGGTCTTCAGGTACACATATTGGCGCGTCTATGTAGTTCTGGCGCCAGTTGAAAACCAGATCCTTCGATCGGTAATCTTGGTCTCTAAATTCCTTGAAGAATTCACATCCAGGATATGGCAGTGAAATGAGTTTAAAGTTGCTGTACCGCCTCTCTTGGTCTACCTTCTCCGACGAAGTTACGCTGAGTACCGAACAAAAGAGCTCTGTTTAAGGGCCTCTAAAAGTGGATTCGTAGAATAAAACAGACCGCTCATACTAAGGACTATTATTATGGAACTTTACTGTTTTTAAAGATGAACGTCTTCTTATTGGAATAGTTATTCTCTATGTATGCAGTTTTCTTCTGGAAAAGCTGTACATGCTTCATACTAAACATTATTATTACTATGATTTTCACTCATCGTTTACAATGATTTAATGAAATAAATAGTTTTATAGAGCCATCTTGTTTTTCTTCTATTCTTCTTACACATAAACAACTTTTTATATTTCTTTTAATAATTATACTACTAACAAGTCGGTTACCTTCTTTTTAAGGGAACATTCAGAAACAACGCCACCCATAGAAATATATGCAAATGCAATTACTAGTTTAGGTGGTAGATCCCACCATGCTCCCGACAATGATTCCGAATTCTGGTGCTCCTGGGAATTTTGCAGCAAATCTGACTAGCTTTAAATGATCCTGAGGCATGCCTAAATCATTCCCTAAAGTCTCCTTTCAATCGCGAGGGTAGAAGGTAACCGGCTTACTTGTAAGTTCTTGCTATTACTAAATTTTAAAACAGATAGTAAAGCCTAGTCCTCAACAAGTATTTGCTTCATGTAACGTACAAATACAAGAGACTTAGTATCATCCTTACGTCATTCCATATTTAACTTTCTTCTTCTCCACCATGAAGTCTACGATGGTTCCTACATTAAGAGTCTTGAGAAGTTCTATATCGTGATATCTAACTTTATTTTTCAAGTCAGTGAGCTTCGATTCTTCCTCGGGTAGGCTTTCCTCCACCTGTGTGTCTGGCTGCGCTGAACTGGCGCTGCTGCTGGCTACACTAGATAGCAAGAAATCTAATCCGGCTCTACCGAACATTTCCGGGCCGCTGGATAACGTTGAGGATCTGCATACGTGCCTACCCTTGTAAAATATCACTGGCACCGGAAATCTTGAACGACATCTGGCAAATCTTGATTGTGTCATCAGTTTGACGAGCTTGCTTCTTAACAATATGCTCTCGTACGTATTTTCCATCACGCATGGAACCGGCGCAGCGGCTAGCGCGTCAAAGTTTTTCGAATTTCGAAACTTGTCATGTTCTAATATTATAAGGTAACTGGGATAATGCGCGCAAAGTTCACCTCCGCTGTTGTCTATTGTAGAATATTCGTAATCAAAGGCCGCAAGCAGCACACATCTCTGCATAATTTCCTGATTCTGCAAAAAGATATGGGATCCATTAATTTCACTAAGAGTCCAATACGGATGTGCTTAATCGTATAAAATATATTAATGGGACAACTACTGTAACATCCGCATCCTTGGTCCTGTACGTGTTCTTAGCGAAGTGCGTGATGAGATTTCGTAGACTATCTATACCAATCTCAGTCATGATTCGCTGTGGCGTGAACTAGACGCGTTTTCTCACTTGCAGTAGAAAATTGCTCGTGATATCTTCCCAAGGAGGCACTAGATTCTTATTACGATATAAATTCACGGGATCAGTAGTTGCTAGTATCTTGCCATTATTTTGCATGACAAAGACACGGCACAAGCACTGAATTTAAGGTATGTACGCGCGGCCTGCGTGGCATTGCAAATTAATATTTATCAAATTCTTTTCGTCACAATCCATCTTCAAACGTCGACAACAGGATCTTCCATGAATGTACAACGGTATAACATGTTAATTCTGTAGATAATAAATTTTACCTGTGTTACGTGCTGACTTATAAAATATATTTCATTTTACTCGAGACATTCTGTCGCACTTATATCTACGATTTCATATCTATTGCTGTCTACAGTTTGTATCTACAGTGTTATCGAAACATCGGGGAAACTTCAGAGAACGAAAACAATACAAAAACTTTCAAAACACTCCACGTCGAAGGAAACATGCGCGTGATTTATGCCACATATTTGCTAAAACGGAAAATGCGTGAAAAATTGGAGGGTGAGAAAAGAAATGTATATTATAATTTATTTTTTAATAAAAATAAATATATTTTTGCGAATCTTGTACTCCTCGAAGGCTCAATCGCGAGAGATCAAGAGCCGCGGGCGCGATTAATTCCTCGTTGCGATCATGATTCTTTTCCTGCGAGCACTGCAAAAGCGTGTATAACCTATATCAACACCGCCGCGTGTGCCATCGGTGTCGCTGAGAAAACATGCGGCGTTTAAATCCCCGCCACGTAGGGAACGGAGACGTTACGACGACGTGTCGTAAGGGCTATTGTACGGTCCGCGTGTTTCCGCAACAATGGGCGATGCATTTCCGGAATTCCGATAACTCGGGGAAAATCTGCGACGCGAGTGCACGAGGGTCCGCGAGCATCTTCGAATCGGGAATGATCGCGGCTTCGGCTTCAGCTGAGAAATACCCGTGAATACTCGCATGCTCCTCCCCCGCGGCTCTCGAGAGACGAAGGGCGTCGCTCCTCGCGCGCACGTTCCGGCACGTTTGAACCGCTCGAACGGTTTTGGAACTGTCAATCGGGACGAGTCACGAGTCGTCCGAACCCGATTATCACGCGGTCCGCGGTCGTCCTATCGCGGTCACGTTCCCGTACTTTTAAGGTTATCCGCGAGACCACGGCGGCCCTCTTCGACGGCGGAGGGGGATCGATTACAGCGCCGCCTGCCGTCACGAGCGAATTGAAATCTGTCACGTGACGATTACTCACGCATATTCGAATTTATGCGCGTGTCTATATATAAAAACATTTATATATCTTTTAAAGAAGAAATGTATATATAAATGTATACAAATATATGCATGTTACTTTAAGATTATCCACGTTTCTATACGTTATATCTAATAAATTGAAAAATTAGAGGAGAGCATTGTCCGATCCATATCAATGTTTTAATTCCGCAAAGTTGGAATTTTTTTTTTAAAGCAAGGTATTTACGTGTAAAATATTTAATAATCTACATTTGCATTATGCAGTGTAAACTATGTACAACGTATCATCTATGTAAATAATGAATGATCTATAAAGATTATTATCGAAGATTTATATTTCGTCAGAAATATTGGAAATTTGAATAATGCGTTTTCTATTTTGTTTGCAATTTTATTTTTAGAGCCATTATTTAGATTGAGCATAATTTTTCAAATGTTAGAAAAAATTAACAATGGTTTTAAAGATTTTGATTATACCTGTGAAGAAAGAAAATATACATTATGCATATTGTGTCGCAATTGTGAGCTAAACAATATACTGCTTTTTATCTTTTAAAAGCTGTTAAAGACCAGCGTAATTAATATTTCTATATTAACATCATACATCTTCTATGGCATTGTATAATTAAGAAATAAATTAAAATTGAAATACATCTAACCTAATCTATATAATCTAGTTTAAACCTACTCTTTATTTTTGTATTATTATTTTTCGCCAAAATACAGTTTAAAGAAATCACGTAATCATTCTTTATAATAATTTACATTGGTCATATTGTCTACATGAAATCTTCTTCGTGCAGACAATACGTAAACGTGATCTTGAAATTTGAAATTTCCCGCAAAACGAAAATAAACTTGTCGGACCGGCGCTGACCGGCGCCGGCGACGAGCCACGGGCGGGAACGGCGCGATGGCGCCAGGCGCGTCGCCGGCGGCGACGCGCGCACGCGCGGTCGCGCCCGACACGGCGGACCGGCGGAATCGAACCGCGGCGCGGTCCGATACTCCGAGCGCGAGGAACGCGACCGCGGCTCCGCTCGGCAATATGGCGAGTGTGCGATGAGGGGTTGTCGCGTCGTGCGTGCCTCGCCTCGTCTCTCGCGCGCCTGCAGTGACGTTCGTTGATCGTGTGTCGTTCAACCGTGAGATATGCCGACGCCGACGGTGACGCGGATTCGCGGCCGCCCGTCTTGAATCGGCGCGCGCGCCTCTCGCGTGATCGTGTCAACGCCGACGGCGACGAGGGCGACGGCGGCGGCGTCGACGACGACGACGACGTCGGTCCGTCGTACGTCTCCCCGAAGACGTGGGGGTGAAACAACGTTCGCGCGACGTTCTCGCACGCGCGCGCGAGAGAGGAAGAGCGCGAGGATCGGAGGTAAACAAACGGCATGAGCGCGGTGCTCGGCGGCAGCGTCGGCAGCGTCGGCGAGTCGGCCGCGCCGGCGGGCGCCCTCCTGGACCCGGACGTCGAGGGCATCCTCGAGGAGAAGAACCAGCTCATCAGCCGGCAGTACGCCGAGATCGAGAGGCTGCAGCGCGAGCTCGCCGAGGTCTCCGGCGAGCGGGACGCCCTGCTCTGCGAGGTGTCGAAAATCAAGTTCGAGCGCGAGATGACCGACCTCAAGCGGCTGCACGATGACAGGTAGGCGCTCCGAATACTCCGATACTCATTCCCCTCGCTCGTGCCTTCTTGACCGCTCGTCCTCCCACTCGTGGCCTCCCAATCTGAGAGAAGGTAGAAACAAGGAATCGCACTCCGCGTACGCTTGTTTTTTTTTCTCTTTACTCCGCGATTCCGTCCAGTTTTCTTTCCCTCCGCGAGGGAGTTGAATCGCCTTTCAATTTGAGCGCGGAATGTGTGACGCGAACGCGGCCTGCATGCGAGGGCCGGGCCTGGTCGCGATACTCGCGATATAGAAATTCAGTTTTACCGGCGTGAAAGTGCTCTCCTTTTCTTTGTCTCTCTCGTAAGTTTGCTTTTTTATTCTTAATAAATGCGATCTTCGGCGCGTTTCCCACGCCTTTTGTACCTGAACCGCGCGAAACGGCGCGCGGTTTTAAGGCGGGACGAAGCGACGGAGATGAAAAGGTATATCCGAGATGCGAGGAACTCTCGCGAGAGAGAGAGACAGTTCTGTCCATCTCAGTCGCATTCTTCTATACTTTTCGCGCTTAAAGCGAGACGAGGGTGCAGCGGGGTAGCTGAATGCCACACGAAAACCCACATTTTATTTCCCCTCTTTCGAATGAAATAATGGAAGGTACGAAAAGAAATTGTGTAGCGCGGACAGCGCGGTAGCTTCTTAACGTATAACGTTCTCGTTTATTCGCGCTTCTGCGACGGGAACGGGGCAAACCGGGAAAACGCGGAAACCGAAAAAGGGCGTATCCGCCTTTTTCCCGCGCATTTAGGGCGCGTTGTTCTTTTTATTTCTTTTTCATCCCTCGACCCACTCGGTCAGGGTTTTCCCGATCGTCGTTTATTTCCCGGTTTTCTCCCCGTGTAGAAAATCCAGCGCGAATCGAACCGAGGGGGTGGCGGCAGTTCGCCCTCCCTCGCGCGCGTCGCCTTGTCCCTCCTCCCCCTTTCCTCCCCCTCTAGAAAAAGCCATCAGATGTCAATCATCGCGGAATTGATATTGCACCGGCGGCGAGCGTGCCGATCGCGGGGGCGGGCGTCCTCGCGCAAATTTTCCCGTCGCGTCTGATGAGTATCGCGAAATACAGGGGGGCGGGGGGATGCAATTCGCGCGCGCACGAATACGCACGGAACGATATATGCACCGTTTCTCGTCGGATTAACCCTTTGTTTCGCGACGTCGTTGTTTCCGCCTATTACGGCTATTACGATCGAACGCCGGCCGACGTTGCCGCGCACACACGCATCGCGAGCTCTCTCTCATCGGTCAGTCTTTTTCTCTCCCCTCTGGTTCAACAAGTAGCCGAGTGTAGATCAACCGAAAGAGTTAAAACGGAAAAAGCGAAACGTAATCTTCGCACGTATTTCTCTACTAGTTCTGGGGGAAAAAAACGGAGCACTCGCGGAAGGATATTTTCCTTTCAGCTTGGATTCTATTCCTGTTGAATAAACGGTCAATTTGAGCGTCTACACGGATAATACGCAAGATTAATGCGCTTGTCGCATCATTTCCTCTGAGTGATATTGCCTTTGATTAATTCCGTGATTATCTCCTCTCGTCGGAAGTGCAATGTCGAGACACTAGGTTATCGTTTATCGCACTGTTTCGATTTTTTGTATTGTATATATCTTCGCGCAAATAAGATTGAACGTAGCATTTCCTTAAATCGATACTTATCCGAAACTAATTGTAAAATGTACGATTTTATCGTTTACTTCCTCTCCTCAGGTCTAATTCTTTTCATTTCCTTTAAATCATCTGAGAACTACAGATATTCCGCAATATCGTAAAAAAAAATCGACCCGAAATATGTTGAAGATTCTACGTAGCGAAAGGAATATCCGACGGTTTTGAGGCTATTCGATTTATACATTATAAAAATATCGATGACTAGCCGTCGATGATTCGTCATTGTGTTTGGCCGTGCGTTTCGTCCCATTGACGTTTACATCAATGACGTTTCCCGGGGAGTGCTTAATACGCTGTCGCGCGCATGAAACCGTGACAATAACGCGAATCATTAAAGCGTACGCGAAAGAGAGGATCCCGCGCGCGCTTGTTCGCCGCTATCAATGTGCAAGCGCGTGCCCAGATAAATTGATAATCTACGACGGGGTGGGGGGAGGGGGCGCGAAGTACCACCTCGCATCGTGTCCGAGCCATCGAATTATAGATAGAGGCTGCGCCCGACCGCCTAGTCGCTAATGCGATACGCATTCATTCGACGTAGCCGCGAAATGTCGTGGAATATGATTATCCGGCCCACGGTTTAAATTCCCGTCCTCTCTCCCACCTTGCGAAACGCCGAACGCGAACGCGGTAAGAGACAGAAATTTTGTCTCTCCACGAGGTCGAACGACAGTTCGGGAACCAGTATCGCCGGGGAGCGAGAGACGTTTAATTAGCACACCAATTACCAGCCAAGTGAATATAAGCTGATTCTCAAGCCGCATTTTCCTAATCGCCTCGATTTCTAGGAAGGAAAATTTCCAACGCAATTCGAAACGCACCGATGAGACTCGCTCGTCACGAATATTATTACGATTAATTTGATATCACATTGCTCCATATATGCTTTTTCGAGGATAATAGAATTTATAATGTAGAAATTCTCTGCTCAGCTCTCCGTTGACAGTCGTGCGATACGTTTGTTCCTGCGCCGCGGATACGCCGCGCTTAATTAAAAGCGTTATTAAGTGCGCTCGTCAGAAGGAAACGGACCGCGTTGCCAAGACCGCATCATACCTTAATAAGGACAACTCGAATGCGTACGTCGCATTCATAAGCGTGTACACTCCCCTAACGCATTGTCGTGAGAGTGCCGCGCGCGTAGGGAGTAGTAGTAGACGCAACGACCTGGTAAAGCAAGGCGCGTATCGTCCATCTGGAAGAAAAGAGTCCGCGTGCGCGCGCGCACAACGCCGCGTAGACGTTCCCACAAGATAGGCCCCTAGACGGGATACAAGCGCGTTACGCGCGTTCTTATACGCGCCGTACGCTATAATGATAATAATTGATAATTGCATATCGGGCACCTTGCAACTCGCCCCGCAACTTCCCCGCCGTCGATCCTTACCGCGACAGATACGTAATTTTTCTCTTCCGACGCGCTCGTCGATTCGCCACCGTTTACGAGAACGTAATAACGAGAACGTAATAAGCCTCTGCAATGGCTGCTTCCTGATATTTTAACATTTATGTTTTCCTTCGCGCTTAATGCGATATAATAATCCTATATAATATTTTCGAAAGCAGATGCTAAACGACCGCGAAACGAGATCGGTTCGCGCGACTTCAAGTCGGGAAGAAAAATCATCGGTCGCAGATCACCATATGCGCTTAGCATTAGGATCGCGGCGGTAAAAGGAGAGGTCCCCAAAAGCGGTGACCTTGAGGCCATCCTATTGACCTGCTGGGGGATCCCGCTTTGAAGCCGTCTCTAACTTTACTACTAAGCTCATGATTTAATACATCTGGGTTGCAGAACCGGTCCGTCCCAGAACTTCGGAAACTTCTTCTCTCCCGTGCGTCTCGCGTGAGCTCTTTATCTCGCGTCCGCGCGCACGCCCAATTGTAAGCATAGTGTCGCGGGACGCGCGTGGAAATCCCACCGGCTTGCTCTCTCCTGCAAAATGCTAATCGAGCAAACACGCGTGACGCGAGCGCGACGTGGCCGAATCTCTCATTCTTTCTCCAGCGCTGTTCGAGACCTCCGAAAAACGTATCTTATGAAAAAAAAAAAACGGATTCTTCTGTGGCGCGATATTCAATATCTTCGTCCGTTAAAAAGAAAGCTCGCGAATCGTTCGATTACATCGTTACAACGACGCGAGGTCGACCGGTCACGCCAAATATATCCCGCACATAATTGGTGTTCTGCCTCCGTACAATCTCGGGCGGTCGAGAGATATTTGACACAGATTCGCGGTCGTTCGCGGTTCGCGCTGCATCTGACGTGTCCATTGTTCCCGGAAATTTATTGCGTCCGCGCGATGTCGCGAGGATTAGACGAATTTCAGACTTCCACGCGCGTTATCGAGCGGGCGTTTCTCGCACGAAAAAGAATCTTTTCAGAATTCGATAATTAATTTTCCAGCGTCATTGTGCCCGCTCCGCGCGTTTTATTCTTAACCTTATCAGCTGTGCAAACAGTTTGCCTCGAATGTCTCTCTTAAATGAGTCCTTTCTTTCGACGCTTGACGCTTGACGTCAATTCTTATCAAGGTTGGGTATTACGCAAAATGAAAAAATATGCAGTTTTTACAGTATCCGCTATTTCGTAAAAGAAGAGAAAAAAGATAAATAATCATGATTATGTATGATATGACCATTGCATAATTAAGATTTTGATTAATACGTGACAGTGAACAAACACTTGTAAATATTACCAATTTACGATTCGAGGACGCTTAATTTAATTTTACGAAGATTATGCAAACGCGAGTTTTACATACAGAAATATTTAAATGGAGAGACGGCGTCCGTTTGCGGCTTGCGACGAGAAAACTGCTTATTCTTACAGATTAAACGTCTCTTCGGCGGTTTTTCGTCTTCTTTGTGCAAGATCGTGGTAACAGACATACGTTTCCTTGTCTGCGGCGAAAAAAAAAGAAGAATCGACTTGGTCACGGCTCGGAAAAACGTAATACACGGTCGAAAAGAGATTTATGCTTCCAAGAAGCGGCGAACGTTCTGTCCAAACGCTCGTGTGTCCTCTCTTACATCTGGTACGAACATGTTAAAGCGATGCTCTCGGCATCCACACACGACGCATACCCTCAAGCCTTACTAAACGGTAACAAGGTTTTTTCCTACGTCTATTCTCGTGATATTTTCCGGGGACAGTCGTAGATTTTCCTAAAGGGACCATCTTCCTTCCATGACGATGAATTATGTCATGTGAACTTTCTAGATGCGCTTTAATTTCTCTTTAATTATTTTATTATTACTCCGAACTACTTTGACAACGTTCGGTCTGATTATTTAAGCGAACGCTTTAAGAATATTCAACGTACAACCATAAGATTGCATCTAAAGTCATGACTCTTCGTTGCACAGTCCTTCGATGTTGATTGCATCCTACGTGAATAGCTCTGCTATACTCTTTTTGTCTTCATTGAGCAACATTTACGCGCCCGATTGACTCCGGATCACCTTTATCGGATGTGGGCAAGGTTTCTATGGCTCCAAAGTTCGGTTTCGAGTTTCCAACGGAACGATTGGCTGCGTCTCTTGCGCGACTAATTGGCGCTGATTAGCATCGATTGCAAAACTGTTAATCGTCGATGCAATGCGTACGCGTAGGAAAAATACAGGAACGGGAATGCCGATGTGTTCTTGTTGTCATCGCCTGGTGCGTTTCTCTTTCTCTCTCCTTCACTTCTCCGGGGACGACGAAAATAGTTTATTTCCCTGTGGACCACTGCAAGGAGGACTTCGGACTTTTAATCCCACTTTGCTGCTGCACGCGACAAAGTATTGCACTCGCTTGACTGAAATCCACTCTATTTGCGGAATATATAAAGATTATAAAGCTTCAAATGCAGCATTATTGATCATCTCTCTTTTGAAATTCCTTAATTAACAAACTTTTTATCCTTTTTAATGCACCGGCAATAATAATCGCGCGGTCACGATTATTATTATTATTATAAACTTTTCTTTTCAATAAAAAAAATAATGATCGTATAAGCTCCTCTTTTTCGGCGGTTCTACGAAATTTGTACGCACCCATGTACATCTGAAAAATTAATTTCTCTATCAAAAAGATTTAATTCTACTCAAAATTCTATATAAATTTAATTTAGATCGAGACCTCCCGATGAAATAAATAACCAAAAGGTCATCAAGAATTAATAACTTAACAGCGAAGGATAAAATTATCATAATTACAGTGCTTAAAAATACTACCTCGCCGTAAGCAGTTTAAGTTACGAATATACGCTTGCTACGAATTGCTTGCTACGAATATACGACCGGACAGAAGGAGTCGATTTAGCGAGAAATTGGAAATTTTCAGCGAGCATTAGTACGGTAGGCGTGGTATAAATCGCATTACCAGATGGCAGATAAACAGGTTCGGCATTTCGGCCAAGGTTGTTGCTCGCAGCGGCGCGGCGGAGCGTCACTGCCGCTGCTGTCACTACCGCATCCTCGCGTCGCGTCGTGTGCGTGGGAAAACGGCGCGTGTTGCGCATCTCGACACTACTGGTGTGTACGTGAAATCGTCGCCTTGGAGTTGTCCAGTGACGCTCAGTCAGCCTGCGCGTAAAACGAGCCGTGCGCGGAGTCAAGCGGGTCGAGCCGTGCTGCGTGAGCGAATCGCGAGAGTTCAAGGGAAGCCCGTTCCCATTTTGCAAAAGCTTTCCCGTATTCGGTATTGCTATTTATACCCGAGAGGAAAAATAGGATCGAACGGCCTCCGGAGATTGGAACTCCACGAGAGAGAGTTCTGATCTCTTCCTCTCTTTATGGACTCCGTAAATGATCCACTTATGCGCTTCTATAGTTAGCCGCTATAGACCACACGGAATGGAGTCTAAATCTAAAGCTTCCCGTGACTACTTTTAAACTCTCTCCATAGGGCCCTTTGTATACCCGCGAGGAGAGCGAGCGCGTGGGCTCTCAGGCACCAGCGTGTCGCAGACATCGCCGTCCGCGTCCGACAGATAAAACGCGCGCATGCCGATCCGAAACCCCGTATCGTATCGGGGTATCTCCCCGAATGGTCGATAAACGGAAGCGGGCTGCGAGAATCGATGCATGAAGGACTAAAAATGCGAATTGTGCGCGAGACGCGGAACCGACGATGTTAAACTCCGACACGTAGGGAATTTCTACGTCACCGTCCGCGTTCTCCGCGTAATCCGCTTGCGCAATATAGTTATCGTCCTGCAATATCGCTTGCGAGGAGGAACGGGGAAATAGCGACTGTCAGAGACCGGGTAGAATGGATCGCTTTATGCGATTTTCCGGCTGTCGCGTGATTGCCGGTGTTTCGACGCGTCTCGCCGAATGTCTGAGATACTTGAGATGGACGATGATTTAAATATGGAAATGGGGCAAGTATGGATTCGCCGCTTTTTTCGATCCTCCTTTCTGACTGAATTTGATACACAGACGTATACATAATACACTAGACTTGTAATAACACCGATCTCCAGACACTTCAGGAAAATACGCAACATATATTATACTTGTATAGTTGCCTTATTATACAGTACATTGCCGTGGCTCTTGTATTTATGCGGCTCTTGAATTCCATATTTGATACGCAAGAGGCATCAGCTACATATTTTTCATAAATTTCTCCCTCTATTTTCCATCTAACCGTTTCTGCATTTATTTCTATTAACAGTGCGCGCATGAAAAATGTGCATCGCGAGTCTCGCTGCGGCGAGCCTCAGGATTCATCATGAGACGCTCGCTCGACATTAATTAAATTTTTCCTCGCGCAGAGAATCACGGTCAAGCACAGTGAGCTTAACCCCATTACTCTTATTTCACAGTACGTGGTGGGTGTATCCTGCAGGGTTGATTCTCTACATAGAGTCGGTTACATTGAGAGAGAGTAGAGCGGTTAACTGCCCGGTGTGTTACAGTACACGCGCGCGCGGGCTAAATGGATCGCAGTATCAAAGCGGCCGTTTGCCGCTTGGCCGAAATATTGCATCGGAGCTGTGCCGGTATCGATTACTGATTGAAAGTATTTTGGCTCAGTTTAGGTATAGCGGCAGGACGGATACGTAGCGCGCGAATCTGGGACATTCTAACCGAGTACGGTAGCGGGCACTTGGAGACGACCGGTTGATAAGCACTTATAAGGACACGTATCTCTCTCTCTCCTCGATCACTCCTAATGCAATCAACGTCGAGCACACGAAATCGCACGGCAAGTGTGTCAACTATACAAGGTGTTCGATAGACAGCGGCGGGAGACACGGCGATGTCTCCCTTGGAAAAACTCGTACATATACATTTCTCTTCTTTCGTGAAAATCTTATTCAATTGTACGGATATCTTGTTAATTATCTTTCCCGCATTCTGTCAAAGTCCACCTAAATAATTAGCCGAGAAAAACAAGATTGCGTTACTTTATATCTCTGTAGGAGTAGCGATACGCTGAAAAGCATGTTTCTTTTATTACTTCGAGGAAATATCCATGTCGCGATATCTCTTTTATGAAGAGGGATTGTCACGATTTGTGACAAGAAGCATCGTCACGTACAGCCAACCACGCCTATCGCCGAGCACTCTGTAATTTATGACGCGTCAAACTCGGGAACTATTGACACGTAATCGTAACGCGATACACGAAACTAAGAGACAAGTGTGATAAATCACCAGATTCTTCGCCGGCTATTGCCGTCGTATTACGCGTCGGCGGCTGGTTTATTGTTATAACACGCCGCGGTGTTATTCTATGCAGGGAGATAGACTCGCACGCGCGTGTATCGTTTGTACAATGCGCGCGGAACTAAGGCGTTGAAAGATTTCTATCTGCCACTATAGGTACGTGCATTGGGCAAAGTTGCTGATAGGGGACGTGTAGGACATTCTTGTAGTATGTAGTTTCATTGACATAGTATAAAATCGATATTTCCCTCCGTGAACTGCCTCGCCTCGTAAACAGCACTGTGATTCTACGGGAAGAAAGAGATTTCCTAGTCTCGAGCACTTAACATCCGTACGCACTGTTAAATATTAAAGGATGAAATTTAAACCAATATCTTGAGTTAAATAACATTTTGTTATTTTTAATAAATTTATTATTTTAGTACAAAACATTATTTTAACTCCATTGGTTAAATTAACATTGTTTTAGTTAAATTAACGACATATTGAGAGTAGGAGCAGTGGCGACTTATAGGAATGGTTAAAAATGACTCAAATTGAGTATAATTTGATATTACGAATTTAACAATGCAGTGCTCAAATAGAAAAGTCTTGTTATTATATTTGTCAAGTAAGCCAACAACAATATTTTATAATGTAACATACATTTTATTGATAAAATTTAATTATGTGGAATTTAATTTGTAAAAAATCTACATACATTGCATAAACCAACTTCAATATGATCGCATACTTTTTCAGGCTTTCAATATTTCACTTCGTGATATCTCTATTTTTCGTTTACGTCAGCTTTGCGTTTCTCGGTGCTGCATTCATCTCTGTAGCAGCAACTAACAATTCATTCGCTTTTATTCAACGTGGACAGAAATTACTGTAGTTGCGCCAGGAATGACGCGGTTGCTTTTGAATTTGAGAATTGTACAGGGTTGAAACAGGGACGAGAAAGGGAGAAAAAGGTCGTGAGAAGGGTAGAGTGTCCTCTCCATAGCGACGTTGCAATTACGCGAGTGCTTTAATGTCTTTGGTCACGCGAGTGCCGAGGATTGTCGATCTCCCTTCTTTTTTTTTTTATTTTCATGGAAATGCAGCGGACAAAATTCTCAAATTTGCATCGCTCCGTAAAGAATATGCGAATTACTCGGGATTACATTTTTATCTCTGCAACCTGCACTCTCTCTCGTGCCTCAGTTGCTTCTCGCAATGTATAGTATCGAAGGCCGTATTCATCGAAGCTGTACGTGCCTTTTCCGATCCTGGCCTTTGTACTCGATGAACGCCACGATTGGTCTTACAATCTCGCCCCGATAGGATCGTCTAGCCGGCAATTAATGCACCCGGGAGCCTTTCCGGGGTGATGACGAGGGACGCGCGGAGGAGATCTACCGTTTTCATCTCTACGAGCGAGGAGGCGTAGCTCTCTCTCTCTCTCTCTCTCTCTCTCTTTCTCTCTCTCTCTCTCTCTCGTATACGAAAGAGAGCAACAGAGCGACGCGGACGTCGGCGTCGCGATGCGAGAAAGACCGCGAGCGTCGCAGTGCAAGAAAGAGGGGAAAGAGAAAGAGAGAAAGGGCGAGAAGGAGGAGAAGAGAGGAAGCTAGGTGAGAGAGATTCGTGGGGACAAAGGGACGTCGTCGTGACGGCGCAGACTCGGGCGAACGCCGGGCGTCCCGACGCCTTCTCGCGTCCCTTTTATATCGCGTCGCCGCCAGTACATCTCTAACGATTCACGTCGCACTTTCCCCATTCACGCGCACCGCGGAAAAACGGCGCGGCGTCGGGCGACGCGTCTCCACCCCTTCGCCCTCCACCTCCTCTCTTCCTTCTCCTCGTCTCTTATCTTCTTCATTTCTCCGAGAGCGAAATTTGCGTCTCGATTCTGTCCGTCTGATTGTTTCGCGAGTGTGCGAATGTTCATTACGTACATTTATACGCGGTTGCACACGCGACACGCGCGTGCCCACCGACGTGCGCGTGTGACATAACGAGTGCAACGACTGTGTGCGTCATAATCCCTTCCACGACGATAGACTTCGGTCTTGCGATCGAAAGTTGTCCCGGCTTCTTTCCGCCGACTGCTAGGGTATCGCCACAGGTAGATATAGTACCCGTAAGAGTAACGTTAACATTTAATAATCTTCCTCCTCTCAGCGTTTATGAACCTCTCCCTTAATCTCTGATACTTTCGCCATTCATTACTGTCGCTCGTCGAGCGATTTATTTACGCTCGATTTTCCGCGAGCTGCATGATGATGTTAATCGCGCGTTAGCGATACGCATATCTGGGAAAATAAATAGCCATTCAGGCTGCGGGAGCGCACCCTCGTCGCCCACGCAGCGCACGCAGGCACCAGGCACTCGCGCACTCGCCGCGGGAGTGCACCGTGCGGCAGGAGATACAGATGCGGATTTGCACGGTAACGTCCCGGAGCGGTTTGCGTGAATGGTGGTGCGACCTTGCGGTTGGAATGTAAAGTGCTAAACCGGCAAAAGGATCGTGCAGCCGCGACGGATAAATCGACGTGCGCGAACCGACACCGCCACGTGCACGACGTGTGTTGCAATTATGCGTCGTGCATGTAACACGGTGACCCTATTTCGCAAATGACAACCTTGCATTTTTTTTCGGTTATATCGCCTTTTCCCCCGAGATTTGCGACGAATCGAGGCTCACTCGCGTTTCCTTCGCGATTTCTGAGAAACGCCGGCGGTTTATCATATATTTCGCCCCGTTCGCTCGATATTCGTCGAAATATTCGGCTGAAATCAATCTCGATCGCTGTTTTTTTTCCCTCTCCTCTCGTGAAAGGCCATCTGCGGAAAAGCAGATGGATGATTTATCGCGCGCGCACACACATTTTGCCGAGCGCGCTCGACAGCGGTTTATCGGGGATTATGACGAGCCCGGGCTGCAATATGAACGCGTTAAAATCACTGTCGATGCGCTACCGGAGGTTTTGCATGGAGATTCTCGGTTCGCTCAAGTGGGCGTCCCGCGAAGAGATAGCCCGTAGCTTTCTACGCGGTTTCCACCGAGAAATCGTACATCCCATTTGATAGGACGGCTCGTTAATTATACATTTTTTTTCCCTCGAGTTTGCTCGTTATACTCGCGCGTATCTTAAAAGATGGATTACATTATAGTTTAATGACATTATTTACTCCTACGCGCGTTTACGAGCACGTGGGTAAAATCAGCGCCGAGGGAACGGCCGATCAAGGCGAGCCTCTACGTGTGGGTCGCGAGCGTGAACCACAAATGGTCACACGACCGTTCGCCGTCGCCATATTGCCAAATTGTCCGTGCATCCGCGGCTGTTTCTGCTACTTGACTCGTATATCGCATACCAGAAAGAAAATAAGTGTCAAATCAAAACTTATATATTCAAGTTAATGCGTTTATTGTTTCGTGTATACGCAACAATCTATAATCTTCTTATAAGAGTTTCAACTTTTCATTCCAATTTCTTTTCTTGAGCTATAAAATGATTTCATTCAAGCAAGTTTTCTTCGTTTAACGCAATATAATCTTATTTCAAGATTTCCACGTTGAAACTAAAGATACTTTCAAATCAAGAACATTCTTTTTTTCTGTGTACTATCATCTAGTTTATGTAAACTTTTCAAGGCGATCAACATTGCACATCGCGAACGGATGTACGTCCGTCTCGCTCTCCGTCTTAAAATGAATATTGAAAAAAAAATTGGTTTAAATATAGACCGAACGGCGAGGTTCTTTCGCTGCCGGAAGAAAAATCCTGAGGACGCGAAAGAAATAAAATCGACCATAATTCAATCGAACCTGGGTGCTCGTTTTAACGAAATCTAAGTGACAAATCTTTCGTATTAAGAGCTGCCTCTCTGCGGAACTGCGCGCTGAGTGAAACTTGAGTCCGTGCCAGTTCCTGGCTCTCCGAGTAGGTAGTTCGAGTTCCAGCACGACACGATAAAATAATTGGATTGTCGTGAAAAAGGGCCAATGTCAATAAGTACCTTGGGATTTCCTGGAATAGGGCGCGCATGCCTGCGCGTTTCGTTACTCGCGATAGAATCAGTTCTTTGACATTCCGTTCTCGAATTAAGCTTCACAAAAGTATCTCTCGAAAAGGCTACTCGATGATAAAGCGCAACGAATCTCAATGTTCTCGTCATTTCGTCTGCCGGCCGGCGGCAATAATATACAAGCGCGAATTTAAGGTAGCGGAAGCACGACGGTCTTGGAGACCGGTGTTTTGTTTCGGTTACTGTGCTATTGATTTTTACCGTTTGTTTCGTCGACCCCTACGCACCCTTACGATTCCACCCTTCTGAATCATTCACCATTACGACGGCGATGGTGGTTGGCGGCGGGCCGGGCCCTCCTTAATAGCGATCCCAGCGCGGCGGTCTCGCGTGCCTTGTTCCGTCACGTTTCGCTAATTTCGATCGAAATGACTCACCGAATTAACGACGGCAATGCCGTGTCGTGTCATTTATCGTTTATCGCACCCGAGGATTTTGCGATTTGACAAAACTTGACGTGCGTGGGTGTATCCGCGTCACACGCCGCGGTCACGGCCGATCACCCGAATCCTGAATTTCTGGGACGGCAGAGATTCGCGGAGATAAATGAGATCGATGGGCGGTCGTCCGTGACCGGCCACAATGCTGCACGCGCGGAATATTCAACGGCGAACGTTGAATTTTCGCTCCCGCGTGCGAAATAGAACGCGTCGAGAGACGAGAAAATTTATTGCCGCTGATACTCGTGTCGCGCCATCGTCCTCTCTTCCTCTTTTTGCCGTTTTTCTTTTGTACCGCTTGTACTAGCGCGCGTTAAAAGACACCGAGTACACGAGGCGCTTCATGGACGCGCGCTTTCGGAGTATATCGATCGGCTTGGACTTTACGACCCCGACGAGGAGGATGTTACACCCCCGTGTGATCGCCATACGTCACGCACGTTGTCATGGTACGCACGCATGGTGTTCGTATACGAAGATCTGTCGCTGATTACCCGCTCCGTTGCCGCCGCACCGGTAGAGCGGCCGATAACGGTTCGGTGACAGAGAGATAAAAATAAACCGAGTCATTTTGCTTTGGGGAAAGTATTGTTCCGGAATCTTCGCTCGCGCGATAACGACTCGGATTGCGTCGAGCAAGTGGGAGGAAACCTGTGGGCGTAATCGACAAAACAACGTTGTTTTGTCGTTATCAACCGCGCTATAATATGCCATAATCTAAATTCCAATTTTCTGAGACTGACATTAAAAATACATATTGCAGATGCGCAACGAAAGGAGTATTTACTCGTAAATAGCATTGATATCAATCAAATCTCTCTTTTGCCATTTTTTATTTAATTTGTTGACATAAATATGAAGGAAGAGTAAGATTATATGTGTGTGACATTATTGATAATAAGAGATACCGTATCATCGATTCTATTAATAAATATGATATTTCCACTTCTCGTTCTATCGATTGATTGAATTTGTGCAAATGATCGGCCGAAAAACCCGATTTGGTTGCCACGGCGTCTCTTTTTCTTTACGTATGCGATTGTATCGTACGATACAAAAGAGAGATAAGATAATGGTATGTAAGTTTGCTTCGCGAAGTATCTATTGTTCACGAGTTTCACGTTCATCGCTGTGCAGTAATACGCGCAAAGTTTGGCACTTTTCGGCCGTGCATGGGCTTAGCGTGTGGATCGATGTGTTTTCTAAATGTGTGTTGTAGGAGAGGTAGTTACAGGTACATACTTTTATATTTTAGCACTCAAATAAGTATAGATACGCGTGAGTGAGTGTGAAATGTGAAGTGAAAGCAAAATTGATAGCCACCATATTGAAGGCTTTTAATTAGCAAATGTATCGTACGTATACTTGAATACATATTATTGAATACATGTTAAAATTCTATATTATTGTAGACTAGCTGCTATTAAATTGTATTGATAATTATATAATTTATTATCTTAATTAATATAATTATAAACGCTTCTTTAATATACGTAGGTATTATTTAAAGTGTCGTGACTCGCTCGAGATACCCAAGTTTTTATCATATCGTTAAATTCACGCAAATTTACAGTAGAAAGCCAGTTCGCGTGTTTAGCTCGATAATTAAAAGTTATCATGACGCGCGTAAATTATTAACTTTTGATATTCCTTCAAAATCGTTTATTCCCTATTTTAATAGCTGCAGAGAATTAGCTTTGGCGTAATTACTCGAAAGTTACAAGTATTTCGACGTTTTCGCCGATCGTGAACTCAAGTTGGCCGAAGAATCTGTTGTTCAAATAAAAACGTAACGCGTTAGGAACTTCGACGTAACATCGCTAACGGATGTTGCGTATCCCGATGATGCTATCGACATGCAACAATTCCGGGGCGGAGATCCTCGCGGCGACGATCGGCATAAGCGTGCCTTTAAGGCACAACTTATAAGTAACTGCATCGGTGAATGGTACGCTCAGACTAGGTCAGCCCATAACTATCGTGCTATTATAGACAAGGTCGGTCCTCCCTCCCTTCCATCTCCTTCTTCCTCGAATGCACGGCAATGCGCCGTAATATTGCGTTATTGTATAGTTTATCGTAGCGGCAAAAGGCGTAAGAAAAATGAGACGACCCGCCTGGAGGAGTATCTCGCGCTTTCGAAAAATCGCCATCTCGGTAACTGCACAGGTATTATACCGTATGAACAGTCGCGGCTGTTGAAACGGTTCGCGTCAAAGGATACTGGATTTACTGGAAATACCGGATTATTTTATACGTGTCAGAGCGAACATTGCGCGGACTAATCGAATCGAAAAATCGGCGACCGAATCGACGGCGGCGACTTCTTGGTACTTTGTGTCAAAAATCGACTGCTCTGTCTCAAACTGGAGTGTCGATTACGTTATTATCACGTATGAAAAGTATAAAAAGCTATGCGTTAGATGCGTGTAAAAAATTAATAGATATAAACCAATTATTTAACAATTTTCAATTTTTTTCCGGAAATTTATCTTCGTAGAGGGAATTGCAGGTTTATTTTGGTGAAGTTGGTTCTCGAAGAGCCTCATAAATTTCATGTTAAGGTAATTATACGTAATTCGATCGGGCTACAGCCCACGGTGCACGATATACTTCATAAACGACATTACGCGTATTTAAAGGACTTCCGAGCGTAGTAAAACGAGAGATATTAAACGCCATGGGAATCGCTCTTTATACCCAGGCTCATCGTAACCGTCATTGTGCCGGGTAGGAAGTGCATAATAGAGCAGAAAGTGAGACAGTCCTCTTCCTGAAAAAGCGATAGCGATACTACTTGTAATCCGCCGAGAGAACAATGGTCGCGGCAAATCGCGGGCCGGAAGATCTCTTACGGCTCTTCGCCGTGTGTTACACGCGTACATGCGTACGTTTCCTGTGTTCAATTTTTCAGAAGTAGTACAACAGAGTCCTACGGCACTGAGCGCGCCTGCGTGGCTAGACATGCATAATCTGTTCGTTAATGTTGATTTGCAGACGCGTCGTATCTGAATATGTTCATGGTCCACGAGTTAAGTGGATCGCGTAAAAAAAAAGCGAGGCGTTTTAGCGGCACAAAACGCATACTTGAGAAAACCTTATTACCCCTCACAAAGCACTTTTTCTCGACGTTTCTATTAAACGTCAGTGCAGATTTATTTCGTGTTCATATAATAACTGTATTTGGAATGAGAAAAGATTCAAAGTCTTACGAAACCAAACTCGTGTTGTCGCATAATTTAGCAGATTATAATTATTATTATTATTTAATTGCCTAGCGAAGTAATGATGCGCGTACAACAGCAGTGAGTGGTCTATTTCAATATCAAAAGAGAAAATGTCGAGGGAGCCGGCTGGAAGGAGCTAAAAGCGTCATTGACTTGGAGCCAGCTTGAGAATATTTTCACATCAGACAGAAGTATGCGAAGGCGACGAGCGCCACTTTCCGTGGTTCGATGCTTCAGAGGGAATAATTACATGCTTATGATAATTGATGTTGACATTTTCATGATGTACACGGATAATAAGAAAATTCGTAGCCCCCGTTCGTTTATAACTCCGATAACGCTCTCACACGTCGTAAACGGACGGTATATTAGAAGAAAGTTGATAATTCACTTCACTTCGATCTTGTGTTAATGTGAAAAATAATAAAAATCGCGCTGTCTAACATCCCGGATGTGGTTGGTTGAGCGGCGAATGAAATCGATACACACAAAAAAACGGAAGAAATTTGTGTTATCATAACTTTCACCTACTCGAACGGGTTTGTATACGTGAGATTCGTGATGCTTTATCGAGTGATAGGGTGACGATTTCAGTTAGATTTTTTTTTTCAATTTTCGCTAATATAATTTAGAATTGCACATACGAGTTTGTGAGAGCCATCGAAAATTTCAAGGTACCTTCTATTTAAAATTTCATATTTTGCAATTCAGCAAACCAGATTTAAATTCGGATTTTGCAATCGTGTTCTATGTATTATGCATTCTTACGGAAAAACATGTTTTGAGGAATACATATTTTTGCCGGGGTCAAAAATATCCGAGAGACCCGGTGTGCATGGTCCACGTACACAAAAATATAGTGGCGAAATATAGGGTTAAATCTTTCTTGCCTTTGGGCCGATAAATTTCATCGCTACCGTGGACGAGCCGGTTGCTTTAGGCGAATGATGTATTTCTGCTTCGAGTCTGCCTCGGCGGTACGTAGCAGTAGTCGACCTCGATTTCCATCCATCTATACCGGTACTTGAACTTCCTACGTTTATTTGATCGCGCACCGCGGAGAAAATTGATTATGCTCACTGTGGGGCTGAATATCAAAACCGTTTTCGCGATTTGATTAATAACGCCTTATTTTCGCAGTTTGTATGCACTGCGCGTGCGGGCAAAGATTGAATGCAATGGAGTGCTACCTTGAGCATGGACAACCCAGCACATAAATCATTCCGTATACGTGACGAATGTTATTTTTATGATCGAATCATTATGATTAGTTGTGCTTATTTCCTATCTGAACCTGAACCTTGGACGACCCATCAAACTTCCGGCCTTTTATATCTCCGTTCTCTTAATAAAAATAAGGCATGAAAAATTAATGTGTAGTATCTATACCGATAGGAAGTTTCTACATCTAATAAATCATCATAATACGTAAAAAAAATCTGGAAACAGATATACGTTAAAGTATCAGGCGTTGAAATCATTTTTTCGGATCGTCGTTTGCACCACATTAAAATGTAGAATTACGACGCACGATGTATATACTCATCATGATCACATGAGGTCGCAGACGAAAATCGCGATTCTCGCTGGACCGGTTAAGTGATCGTATTAAGCCGCGCTGTCCCGGGAGTCCACGGTGGCGCGAGATCGACGGTAAGGGGGAGGATTACCTCGGTGAGAGTAGTTTCCCGCGCGCCATATAGTCCTAAATACTGATTTCGTGCGGCAAGTTCGCCGGCACAGAGCAACCCGCAAATTTACGATCATTAAACCTGAGAAATTGCCTCCTTATCTCGACGCATCTCAATTTATGGCAACGACTTGTTTGCCATAATTTAATGCGCGTCGTTCAATTTAATCCTGCTTACATTGTGTTGTGTGTCAATCGCGATGTTTGGATCGCTCAAGCCTCGTGATGTCTTTGATAACAATGTACCGAAGATTTGCGGTGATTAAATCCGAGAGACAAATAGTTTCGACAGATTTAGATCAGATATGCTGCGGGAAAGCAGTTTAAGATCGATCAAAATAAAAGAATTTATATATTATTAATAATTTATATTAAAATAATCAGTTTGATATATAACTAATAATGTAGATATATATAATTGTCAAGATGTATATTAAAAGATTTTATTTTGTATAATTAATAGTATCTATAATTTAATTAATAAAACGTCATAAACACACATTGCGGGGTTTCAATGAACCATCTTATGCATTCTCAGGTTTCTTCCTGTTCTTCACGCTTCTTCGCAATAATGGACGCACCGCATCGCGCCGGTGTGCACTTAATTCTCTCGTTACCGTTTCAATTCAGTGTATATTAGCGTTTCGAGCAAGTTACCCGAGCATAAATGCAATTCAGACACGGCTATATTCTGCTGGCCGCGCCGCGCCGGCCGCGGCGACCGACGCGAGCGCGCGCTCCCGTCATGTTGAAGACACTCTCCGGTCTAAAGCGAAAGTCGAACGCGATCTCTTTCGTTCCCGACCTCTCCTCACCTTCGTCCGACCTCCCTCGATCCTTCTTCGCATGCACGCTCTGGCCCGTCTGCTGTCCTTACTTCTTCGTTTTCCGGAATATCTCCGATATCGTCTCTCTTCTCTTTCTCCCTCTCTTTCTCTGTCTCTCTCCCTCTTGTGTAATGACAGACCGTCTCCGCCTGGTACGAGCTAATCGGTACTCGTTATATAAAGCGACGACCGCGCGACACTATGTCAAGAACTTATCGCTTGGCAAGCAGAAAGGAGCAAGTCTAAAATATCATTAATTTTGACATGACAAAGAACAAAAAGAGTTGGTTATTTTGGGGATTTAAAGAGAGAAAAAAATGTTTTCGTAAAAGTGCGAAAAAAATCATAGTTTTGTTTGCATTTCAATGAATAATGTAGTGAGTTTATATAAACTATAAAAAGAGATATATTGCAAGCTGTAATTTTTTATATAAACGAATTGTTTTTAAAGTGGAAGAGATGAAATTTAAAAAATTGCGAATCAATCTTATTCTGAAAAATCTTAAGTTTCGACTGAATTTATGATATGTATATTAATTTATTTAATCTAATATTCTAAAGATATAAGCATTTTCCTGCAGCTTCTGAGTTTCTTCGTAGGGTCCGTGAGGAAATGGATCATTTTACATTGGACTTTTTACATTCTTCCTGGCAGACATGGAAGCGTCCGTCCCGAAATCGTTTCACAAGAATATCTCGGAACGTGACATAAACCATTCGCACTCACCAAAACGTTCCACAATGTTTTAACATGGACAACGTGCGTCGGGGCGAACTGTTTGTGATACAACGATGAGGAAACGAGTGCTTAACCGTTTCTTTGAATTGCACGAAAGAAAGTTTGGTTGAAGATTATATTCAGACGAAATTTCACTAAATTTTATTGCATTGCTGATCTCGTAACAGTCATAACGATCATAAGTCGGATCATAAGAAATAGAAGATTGTATTATATGATGAAATTTTTATTACATTAGATTCAGCAATTATAAAAAAAATATTGAGTTAATGAATAAAATCATAAAATTATGAGAAACGATGAATAAAATTTATATGAAGGCAGCTAACAATATAACGATCACAGCAAGATAAGAAACTCCAGGATTATATTATATCGTGATAAAATTCTTATCGTATTAGATGCTATTAATGATTATAAAAATTCTTGCGGATAAAATTGCTAATAATATCAAGCATCGATATTTCCTCATTATTTACATGAGTAATTCGCGGATGCGATTTATCATAAACGGAAACATACGTTTTCCACAATATTAACTTTTTAACAGTGTAAATATTTGCTGTTACGAAAGACTCGATAAATATCTGTCGGTTTTATATCACTTTTGCGTAAAATGCCGCGTCACGGCATTTTAAATTACACCGTACCTAAAACCACTAACCGAAAAATGTTTTACACCCCAACTTTCTTTAATGAACGAAAATTCTGCGGTAATATACACGAAACGAGAAGTCGTTATCGATATTTTCGTCCACATATCTCCGCGATATACGTCGGAACAATTATGGGAGAATGAACGGCGTCGCGAGACGTGTTGCAGCGAAATCTGTTGCGATATCTGTCTGGATCGGGCAGGCAAAGTAGCGAATTCCGGTCGCGAGATAATTTATAATTTCCGTTGCCTGGCATCGAGAAGGAACTTTTATTTGTTGCACAATTAAAGGAGCGCTGTTCCCTCAGCGCTCTTTGATTCTATACGATAAGTGTGCCTCTCGTTGCACGCACGTCGCAGGTGGAACCAATCGGTGACAATAATCAAAACCGCAGTTGAATAGCATCGAGACGCGATCGCGAATCGAAGCGTAACGTCAGTAACAATGAGTGAAAGTTCCTCGGCTGGCCATCTCGACGAGAAAGCTAATGAGAAAACGTCGCTTGTTTTGCAAGTTGAAATATCGAGTCGCGTGACAGAAATAGAACGTATCTCGAAAGCTATAATTCCATTTACGGCGATATCAATCCAAATTAAATACAATTGGACGGCAACGGTTCCGTTAATGCGAAAACTGTATCTCAAAGGTATATACTTTTTTTATTCCTTCCGAAAAGAGAGAGGGACATACCAGATTAAAGTTCAAATTGCTAAATACGGATTCCGCGAGCTAATCTAGACGGTGGACACTTCCGAAAACCCTATTTTCAGGCCGAAGGTTATTCCGTTCGTCGGTAGATTTACTTGTCCAAAAATATCATTGATCAACGGGCCATTTCGTCAAATAGACTCGCAAAAGGCACGCGAAGCGCGCCTCGTCATCCAGGTTCTAGTCGCGAGAAGAACGGATCCGTCATCGTCGTCGTCGTGTAACGTCACGTCGCGTCTATCAGAGCGGCGGTGGAGGCCGAGCGCGAGGTGGGGTATCACCGCTCGACGGTTTCGACGTGAACATCCAGCTCGGCGCCGACTGCCTGGCTCAGTCAAGCTGAAACCGCGAAGGCCCGCGATAGAGCGAAGCGAGCGAGCGAGCGGGCGCGCGCGTGCCTTACTAGGTACCTCTCGCGAACGTTTCACCGTTTCTCCGATGCCGCTCGTTCGCCGCCGGCCGCGGGAGAAAAACTCCACGTTTTACGTCGTGCGCCGTCAAATCGGCCGCGATACTCGAAGACGACGCGACGACGACAAGTGAGCGAATCCTCGCGGATCCTCCCGCGCGATAACGCGCGTAACCATGCTCCGGGGGTACGGCGAGTGCGACGCGATAACGCGCGGATTTTTCGCGTAAACGCGATAAGACGGGTGTGCGCGATACCGTGATTCGCAGTGGCGGAATAAACAACGGGGCGAATCCTCGCGGCGATTCCGCGCGGCCGCCACGATGCTCCCGTCGCGGTCTTCACGACTAACCAGGCGGAACTCGCTTACGGGATATGATGTCAGTGGAATAAACGGAAGACGTGTATGCCGTGTACGCCTTATCGGTAGTTACCGTATCGGTGCGCCTTAAAAAGCGCGCTGAATCATCGCGCGGTAAAATTGACGGTGCGCGCCGCGGTGTGCCGTCGTTTACGCGATTGGCTCTCTCTCTGTTACGAGGCAAGGTGTTGTGCGGAGTTGCACAATAAACGACGAGGAGAAACAATCAGCCGCGCGCTCCGAGACGGGCAAGAGAGGAGTGAGAAGATTCGCCTTCTGCCGCGAAAGTCGCGCATCGAGCCGACCGTGATCTCGGTGTTTAAAGGTCACCGAATCAACGAGACAGAGATCAAAGGATCGAAGCATCTATTAAGCCCGCTCTGCTCTCTTCCACGCGTTATACGCGCGGAAAATCACGACGGTGGGGAGAGCGGGCAGCGCGAGACTTGCTTGTCTCTCTCTTTCTCTCTCAGTCGGTCGCCACGGCTCGCCACGGCTTTCACGACGGTATTTACACTCGACTGCATTCTGAAAATCGCACGCTGTCACTACGCGACGATGAAAAAGAGGAAAGAGTTTCGTTTAAAACGCCGATTAAGAACACTAGATAAGAATGCTAAGGCCGTGAGAAGAGTATAAACGCGGAAAGAAAATTTCATGCTTATTTAAAATAATCTTCTGTTTAAGGACTAATAATAAGTCACGACTG
Source organism: Temnothorax longispinosus (assembly GCF_030848805.1). Classification (NCBI taxonomy): domain Eukaryota; kingdom Metazoa; phylum Arthropoda; class Insecta; order Hymenoptera; family Formicidae; genus Temnothorax; species Temnothorax longispinosus. The sequence continues at coordinate 24,270,856 of NC_092358.1, forward strand.
ATGATAAGAATATCAAAGTTATACAAGAAAACTGACAAAAGAGAATATAGATTATTTAAAAAAAAAAATGATTTTTTTTCCTTAGCTCATTATTAATTTTTATTTAAAATTTTCATTAGACCTAAATAAAAAATTTCTAACATAATTATATATTAAGGAAATATTTATTCTCTAAATTAAACTTTCTAAATGCTTTCTAAAATTAATATCTTCTTTATAATACACATATATAGATATATATCTATTAAAAAAAGTTATATACAGAATTTGAAGATTCTAAATCAAATTTAATAATGAGCTAAAAATAACGATGAAATAACTAAAATTGTATAATAATACAATAAACAGGAAAATACATTCTTAAAAATGTAATTTAAAATATTTTTTTATACAAGCGCATTAAATATGTATTTAAAAATATCAGAGTCTGTTGATTAAATAGGGAATAATAAATGATCACAAATATCACATAACAATCTATAAAAGGCGATGACTAATAGGGATAGTCGTTTTCCTAATAGACAGAATACGGGATAAAAGAATGAAAATACTGAAGCAACGATCTCGCAGGAATTTGCCTGCCTAATCGATATAAATATTTACAAATTACTATTGAATGGCTACTTTAACATATTTTTCCATCAAGATAAAGCAGTCGCTGTCGATTTGAATAAAATATTTCGTCGCGTCTCCGGGTTCTCCGTTCGTGAAAAATGCGAGCTACTCTCCATCGGCGGTTCCGGCTTTTAAAAATATTGCAAATTCGTGCGCGCGGCTGGCTGGCGAGATAAAAGCAAGCAGTAAAAACGAGAAGCTGTCGACAAAGTCTCCGTGCGCGGCGGTCATGTATATATTATACGGGCCGTCAATATAACGCTACGATAATGATACGTATTAAATTCACGCCGTGTGCGTCACGAAAACGGGCGCGTCTATCGCCGACGTCGCGTCGCGTCGCACGCTCCGCTCCGTTTCGGCATTGAAAGCAATTTTGGACAGTAACCCATTTGGGTGCGTGCGCGAGTGTGCGGCACACATGTGCGCGTATGTACGTGACGTTTCTCGGCGGTTGTCCGTTTAAATCAATCGCGAGTGCATCGACATGCATGCGCGCGGCGCCGTCAGACAACGACACAGTGACGCGTTAATGGAAAAGTGTCCGCGCGTTTTCATTATTAAACAGTACAATGCGTATAGGAGAAATAATGCAGAAATAGATACAATTCACCTTGGCGATGGAGGATCTCGATTTGAGCCTAACAAATGGCGCGTACGTAATACTTTTCACGTGTCTGCCACGCAAGAATGAGAAGATACGCGCAATTTAAAGTTTATACGTACATATGTAACTCGATTGGCGTAAAATTTGGCAGTTTAAATTTTTCTCAAATTATTACTTGATCGATTTATTTTTTGATGTGTTAAAAAAACAATATTTTTATTTCTTAAGAAATTGCATTTGGTTTTCTTATCTCGATAAAGTGAAAAAATGACAAAATCGGTACGCGATCGTGTCGAAAATGCCGAAAGATTTATAGCGGCGAACACGTTCCATCGGATATACAAATGTCTGCGTATGGAGTGATATTAATGGGCCGTTAAGGGCGATCGTAAAACGGGGAATAACGTCGTTAAATTTTGTGTTAAAAATATTATTACTGGTATCCTTATTTATCGTTTCGCATTATCCACCCTTTGAGCCCTTTACCCTTTATTGGGACACATCTGTGCGAGCGCGCCGTTAAAAATACTCCTACAAAGTGTCTCTCCTCGGTGATCGTAATCGGAGAATTATGCATCTGTGACGCGGGGCTGACCTTCCTTCGCTCTGACGTTTGCGGCGTCGCCGTCGCCGCAAGCGAACGTCCAATGTAATAGTTGATTGGTAATATCGCGAGTGTGCGCCGAGATATACGCGGGTTTAGAATGATATCGGTATGTCGAAGCTCCGGATACGTTCAACATCGGCGTGTATATATCATCGTGAGGAACTGTTAGCGCAACGTACGAGCGCGATAACTATGTTAACAGCATCTCTTGTGCACACACGCATCGAGCACGTGGGGCACCAGGCACGTAGTACGAATAGTATTGCCGGTACCGTTAATACCATTCGCGCGATATCTAGTCGCTCAAGAGAGTGCACACACGGGCACGCGGAATCGCCGCCGCCGCCGCGTGTGGGAGCGCGCGAGTGACGCCATTTCCCGACCCCCTCGTACCCCCTCGCGTCCCCCTGCCTTTTTCGCGTGAGAACAAAACTCGGATATAATGATATCGAGTAATCGAGCCCGGCGCGCTTTCGGCCATCCTATATACGCAAGCGAGTTTCGCTAACTGTGCTTGAAAAATGCAGGAAACTCCTATACGATGGAGGTGGCGTGAGCCATATACTCGTCTTCCACGGAATCTCACACTTAACTTTCGGCTGGTCTTTGTTTTTTTTTCGTTACTTCCCGTTCCTTCCCGCTGAAATCTAAATATATACCCTTGCTGTTATTCTACGTGAGGAAAGTGCAACGAAAACGGACAGATCGTACGCCTGAATAATTGGAAAATTAAATATCTGTTAAATATACCGAAAATAATACATGGTATAATTATAGCAAACATATTTTGGTATTAATTTCCACGAGCTATTCGTGTTAATTAAGTTAGTCGTTAGACATTTTAATAACTTACATCGTTATAAATTTTGCGAGGCGATGTTGGACGAATCCGAAACCGGGGAGATACTCTTCTATCATAATTCAAAGCACCATCTTGTGCGGTCTTCAACCGCGAGGAAAAGTCTTTTCAGAAATCGATTGCCCGTTCACTACGCGTTTTATTATTCACTCGAACGTCTTGGCACGTTCTCCCGGGGGTATCCGATCCACACGTTTTCACCAGGATTTCGAAGATAAATTTATCCTTCCGACGATACCAAATGAAAACCGCGCGACCGTACATTTCCTACGTTGCATTTTACGGACCGTTATCCAGAACCGGACATTTTCGCTCGCGTTTAGTCAACCGAGAATTCACGCGTGCGTATGTGTATGTACGCGAGAAAATAAAATTTGCCGAGTACACATTCGTGTGCGAAGGGACATGAGGAAAAATTTTCCTGCCGAGTGCAGTGCTCGAAAATTTCATGAGAGAGAGAGAGAGAGAGAGACTCTTGTTAATTGACATACCACGCGGTGTAAAATTTAATTAAATTTAGGGAGGTAAAAATACATTGTAACGCTTATATTAAAAATTCATTGTACGTTAAAGATTTTAAATTAAGAGATAAGACTTGAACTAATGAGAAGTAATCAGCTTGAACTATTAAATTATTATGTATTTTTCCGATAATATCTTCGCACGATTTGAATTCGAGGTTAATGTATTTAATACACGTAATTCCGAAGCGAGAGAGGATGCGCGAGGCATTTGTATTCCACCGTACATAACACTTTTGTTCGCTAATATTGAGCAAATCTCACACTGCACGCCAGTTTAGAAACCCGCTCGCGGCTTCCGCGGCGCGTATTGGTTCTTCTTCTCCCGCTATTCTTCATTACGCTCGGGAATACCATCACCGTGTCATTAGGGAATGAGAAAAGCGGATAATAAAGGAATGCAGAAAAGAATCGCGGCTTTCTTGACTCGCGTGCGCGCAACTTATTATCCTACGTGTGTACCCGATAGTATGCCGACGTGAACTTGTTATTAGAGTGTGACGTTTCGCCGAAGCGAACGTTGAACGCCCGTTACTTAGGGCTCTCTTGTTACAGCTGTTAAAATTGAGGAAAAATGTTCGGCTCGGCGAGGTAGAAGTCTGGCGACTTATTCTGTGAACGAGTGCCACTTTTGGAACTCGGCAATCGGTACAAAAATAAGAAAATAGAATCCTTTTCGTTCATTGGGTTGCTTTCGCGCGGCTTACTCTCGATTCCTCTTCCTCGGCGAACTCGCTCGCGGGCTCTGCTTTCCGCAGAAATCACCTGTAACCTTTGCCACTTGCAATTCATGCGCCTAGACCGGTCCCACACAGCCGCCCGCGTCTAGTCGCGGAGCGCATACGCTCGACCGAAGCTTTCTCCCGATCGCTAACTTTTACTTTTGCCACAGGCAAATTGAGGATCTCGACGTGTCCGCGCTCTCGTAAGTACGTCCGCCGCTCGCGCATGACGCCGCTGCGAAACTAGTATCCGATCCGCGAAGGGAGGATGAAGTCGGACTCGCGTGTGAAACTGGTGAAACTGGTGTTTGTTCCTCGTTAGCACGTGCGAAGAAATTCGGTAAATTGTGCCGATTAGAGCGCTGAGGAAAATTAAAATGTTTAACGGTGCTTAAGGCGATGGCTTTGTCAAGGCAATTCTGTTTTCGCGAACGTATTCGTGAATGCGGCCGTGTGAAGTGAAAATACGACTTTAATCGTTTCTATGTGAGAAACTCAATGTGTTATTGAAGGACTAATCGTGACGTAAAAATCAGAGCGGGTTTTATAATCTTGAGAGATCAACACTGTTATAAGGATGAAATTTAAACCAATATCTTGAGCTAAATAACATTTTGTTATTTTTAACAACCATATGTGTCGAAATTTATTTTAACACTTCGTTGGTTTAGTTTAATTAACTATAAATTGAGTGCCCTATAGGAATACTTAAAAATGACTCAAATTGAATATAATTTGACACTATGATGAATTTTAACAGTAAAGAGATAGTAGCAAACACATATCGCGCCAAATATATCCATAAAAAAATACTACCGTATATCTATCTTTTCTAGAGTGTGATGACATTTTGGAAAATACTGGATTGTATTTTTGAATTAGATTGTTGTATGCAAAGTCGAAAATAGAGTCGGATAGATTTAGTTGTAAACAAAATCTCGCACAGACTTGACGGACCACCCTTGAAAAAGATATACGTTAGCGAGTACGCGACCGCATATAGTTCCCATCTCTCGATGTTGCGCGGAACGATATTTCGCTTGCGTGCTCTTCAACAAACCGGGAAAAAAAAACGCAATAGCCCGCACATAGGCGGTGCGAAATTAAAACTGGAACACGCGCGCTCGTTGAAAACTGTCGCCGTGTATTGACGCGAAATCCCTATCGCCCCGACATTAACATACGTGAAAGTACAGCCGGTACGCGGATATACCTGTTGTACGCTATTATTTTTCTATTTACAGTTCAGCTGGCGGTACGAGCGCGCGTACCATTCAAAGAGGGATAAATTTATCGTCAACACGTAGAGGTACACCAAGCGTTCAATAAAAATCGCGCGAGAAACGCGGCCGCGACCGTATTTCGGACGGTATTCTGACTTTTGTTCTATTTTCCCGATTAACTTGTCGAGCGCCGTAATTAGACAATACGAAAATTCGAAGGACATTAATTTCTTTCCGGATACTCTTTATCCCAGGCAATCTCTCGAGTCGCTTTTATCGCTGTTCGGGCTCCTGGTACAAATGGGAAATTCTGTTCCGCGGAATATATATAGACACGGTGGATTAACGCGGATCAATCGGTGCGAGCGCAATTGCATGAGATCGCCGTTGGAAATCGTTTGTGCGCCATAAATCGATCGGGATTCTTTCCTGTCTCGCGCTTTAAAGTGGATCTCCCCCTTCGTGGGTGCAATGACCTCTCGTGCCGGTCCTGTCTCGGCGCTAACTCTCCTCTTTTTAACGTAGATTCAGAAATATATATATATATATATATATACACACGCCGATCGCGCACGGCCAGAGTGAATTGACCTGTATTTCCGAGCGGTAGCAGCGTCGAGACGAGCGTAACAATGTATATGCGCGCGGCCGTTGAAATCGCCGCCGGTGGGAGGCCGCTGCCCCACCTTTCATTCGACTTTGACAGTTCCATTATGGTATCGAAGCTAACGGCAAACAGAACGGGTGTAGTTGACGATTGTGAATCAACGTGCTCGCCGGTTCGTCAAGGTATTTTTATTGTTCCCCCCTTATTTTTTTGTTGTTTCGCGCCGGAGCACTGAGCACAAGATGCCGATCCACGCTCGGCGTGGAAAACGGGCAGTTCCGTTGTTCGTTTCCTCGTAGCCTAGTGTCGCAGCTGTGAAATTGAATCGCGATAAACGCGAAAAGTGCATCCCCCCGTGACCCGTGACGTCGATCTACTTCGCGCGAATGGAATCTGAATCGATTCGATTCAGGGTGCAACGAGCCTCGCGTTCGCCTCCTTGGATCAATTCGGCGAGCGCATCCGGTGGAGTGTTCCGCCATTGTCGTGGTTGGATTAATTCAATCAATTTCGCGTTTGTCTACCGGCGAGCCCCGGGGAGGCTCGAGACAAGTTTTCGCCACACGAAAGAGAGCAAAGTGGATCGCGTTAACGAGTTGTGCGACGAGTCGACGTGTTGTAAAGGACTTACTTCGCTGTATATGTCGCACCGTTAAAAACGTTTCACGTGCGGTCTCGTTTGCAAGAAGGATTTCTGTGCTCATTATTATTCGCCGTCTTTGACTTTTTCGTACGTGCGTCCCCGATACGAGCGTAAAGACGAACGACAAACGGTATCCATCGGCGCACTCGTCGGTCATAAACTAATTGCGTTAATTCCGCGAGAAAAGTTTACCTCGATTTTGCAAATCGCATTCCACCGAATCCGTTTTTAACCGCCAAACATAAGTATTATTCATGACAATCGATCGTGCGAATGTTCATAAATTCTGTTGCCATGGAGAATGTCAACCGTGTAATAAAAATAACGTTGCAATTTCGAATTTTTGTCCTCGCATAATATGCACTATTACAAAATAAAATGAAAATCGATATACGATATAAAATTTAACTGAAAAGAAAAGAAAAGGTTCGTGATTTTTTAAAATTTATTAAAGGCGTTTTGACCGCTAAGAACGAGTTTTAATTTTTGTTGGGGTAGTTTGGTTTTACTTTTGTTGGATATTCAGGGGTTACTTAGGTCGCACACTTCGACAAAGTTCGCCCTCTGCGCGAGTAAATTGTGGAAAAATATGAAAAATATTTATATGTAATTACAGATACATTTTTCCCGTATATCATATGTATAATATCGACTCAGCCTTTACACATAAATATACGTGTAAATATAAAATACTTTCATTAAAGAGAGATCATTGATTGATAAAAACATCGCACGTAGATATCGTACGTGATATACTTAACTGTTACGCATATTAATCAAGTATCGTTAGAAAGTTTTAACGATTGCCCGTGATTCCCGTGAATCAACCGGAAAAGGCGGACGAGTGAAAACGGCACTATTGATCGCTGCCGAGAGTAGCTCAGTAATAGTTAACCCAATTACTTAGTGTCAAACGTTGAGGCTTAAGTCCAAATGAAATTCAAGGTGGTCTCTGTGCTTGAGAATTCAATTTAGATTTCAAGAATTATTAATAAAGACCGAGTCCGATGTGCTTTGATGTGCGAATTATTAACTTACTAACCTAAATTTTTATGACGATTATGACGACGTAACTGAATAAATAACTTTTAACTCATTATCAGCAATTATCTGGTTACTTTAAAGACTGCGACTCTCCGATTTTATTTTACGCCTACAACGGTTGCAACAATTTCAAGTGAACGCAACAGGATATTACATTCACGCCGGAAATCTTTTCCTTAATTCGCGCCACAACCGACCGAGATATAACGGGGTTTCTGCTTTAATCGGATTTAGGTCCGTTGGATACCGAGCGTATCTTCTCTAACGTGATTCCTTCTGCCAGTTAACCAAAGAATACCTGTGGTAATTCGCGAATATTGTTTACGAATTGAATTGAAACGTATATATGCTGTGCGAAGAACGATGGGCTCGAATCGAAGCGGGACTCACGCCCCGGAACGGTGAACACTCTCGTGACGAACAGTGATGATCGCGTACACGATGATCGAGCCACGCAGTGATAGGGTGACGGTCTGCTCACCTCAAACTCAGCACCAATGTTATCAAGTGATACGAACCACCAGAGTGCACCAGAGTTCGCGAAGCTCGAGGATGGTGACCGTTCAGGAGAAGGTCGTCAGGTCGCGTCTTCAGTTGGGTTACTCCACGCCGACGTCGTTCATCAATCGGTATCTATTTATTATTTCTATTTCACCAGAATAAACTAACGACCTATCGAATTTGATGGTGACGGATGACCGTTATCAATTCACTATTTGTAATCGAACGGCAAAATCGAATATGTCATTCCATCGTGTATTATTTCGTCGGAGCTGTTATGTCTACGTCACTAAAGAAAAACTAATCTTCAAGTCGTCTTAAACTTATATTTTTTAAAATGTAACTATAGAAGACCTTGCCATGCATAATTTCCATTTTCTTAAAATATAGTGTAAGATGTTTCAAAAAGATAACTCTTTGATTACAATTTGTTTATTGCTCGTATCCTTTAATGCTTTCACTTAATTTTCCTTTACGGAATCTACAAATTTATCCAATTCGTTAAGTACTATATATCGTGAATCTACAGAAACGCAAATTTGTATGTAAACGGAAGGAACTAGACGAATTCTATTGAAGAAAAGGAAACTGCGTCAGCGATGCTAACATCCTACCGGCGTTATCTCGACGAGATTCGCACGAATGTAATTATCATAGTGGAGGAAACGTAATCTCTCTAAAGCGGCATCATCTCCTCGCCTCTTCCTCTCTAACACATGGATAGACTATCGCGAACGCACGCACACACACACACACACACATGAACGGCAACGCACATGCTCACCGCCGCCGGTAGAGAGCAAAATTATTTCAGGTAGAAGGTAGGATCGCTCGATGCTCGCGCAAGCGTGCGCGCTCGCGCACCCACGCCGGTAATGGCAATCAACGGTTGTTAATTGCTCGATGATAATTAGTCCACGGCGGCACACGAGCAGCACCGCCGCGCGAACAGCGCTTGCGATAATGGAGCACGCTTTAATAATTTCCGTAATGAATTCGAGACACCGTGTACACAGACTTTTTCTCCGCACGATACACCTCATAGCACACTTACCTGACCACCTGACTTCCTCTCGATGTCAGAAATGTTACGTGCCGAAAATTGCACCAGCGATCAGGCATACAGCTAATAATGTACCGTTAATTTTATTTACGGCCCCGAACCGAGGGGCCGTAATTGAAGTAATTCAATTTTCTTGATATCCGTCTTTTCTTTTCATTTATTCATACATATTTTTATTTTTTATGTTTCTACACGGAGAAAATTTTCTCTTATACCCTGAAATCATGGTAGTTGTGGGACATGTATTACCAAGAATTTTATGCTATTCTGATTAATATCCACCATAATACAAAATATTTATCTATTACATTAAAATGTAAAATATGTTTGATTAATTTTACTAAAATATATCTAGGAAATTTCAATAATTTTTCAAAATTTACCAATCTGCTTGGTAATTTTCATCACATTGTTTGTAAAATGTCTTTTGTATATTTTAAAAATTCCTTGGTTGCCAAGTTGTCCCAAGTTTGTAGTGAATTTAAGGGTAAAATATAACAAAAAATTCTATCCGTGTATATATTTCTTATACTTATCTTTACATCTGCTTTTTTTTATTTGTGTCCTGAGAAAATTATTCCTGCAAAACATCCCGTAAAAGGCACCGTAATGTCAGAAAATATTTACGTACATATCAAGAGAATATTTCGTTTATATCTTGATGCCTCGTCAAGTCACACGAATGGGATTAAGAACTTCTCGGAATGATTTTTGCGTGAGTCTGCGCAAGTTTATTAGTATTACTCCGATAAAATGTGCCGTAACTGCGTGCCGTGAATAAACGACGTTAGGCGTAATTGACAGGAGCGATGGACACTTGCGCAAATCCTCTATGCATCTGCATCTGCCGAGGCGTCGCGTAAGTGGAGCAAAGACGTCCTTAAACGCGCCTCTCCGTCAGTCTTCGTGGAAATGAGCTGTCAGCTGATTTCCACATCGTAATTGATCGTGAGAGAGCTTTTATCAAACTGTCGTCACTTACGGTCCAAAGTTCCGTGATTGTATAATTCACAATACAAAACATTTTCATTTCATATACTCATCTTTACATTTTTTATAAATATATATGTATATAATTATGTATATATATATAAAAAGGAAATGAGGAACATATATATTTTTATGTTATACATGTACACGTATGCATTATGCAACTAATACGGTTAATTCTCAAGCGAATGTGATATGACGACCGTGTCATCCGTCTGGGGAGTTCGCAATATGCAAATGGCTTATATTGTGCGCATTTAGGCCAATGATAATGAACGTAAGCTATCGCTACACGGTAATTCAATTCTCTCCTCTCTAGGAACAAAGGACGTTTGCATGTACTTCGGAGATATATCAAGTTACATGTTAAGAAGTTAACGAGATGCTACGTGTCTATTGCTTTCAACGGTGAAACTTGATTAAATTGTAAGTGCGTTGTATCGTTATCGTCACGTAAGATGCACCGATAATCCTTAATTTACATACCACGTGCGCGATGCATGGATATTGCAACATTCTCCTCAAGTAACTGCATTTATAGAGATACTGTGAGGTTGTTTTATGCAACTGTATTTATGGATTTAGCGAGTTAAATATTGAAAATACAAATTGACATTGTAATAATGTGATAATTACTAGCACGATTATTATCCAAAATTTAAAATGAAATGTCATACAATATCGCATTCAAATATATGAAATATGAATAAAATATGACATTAAATATACTTATAAAGGAAATATTATTTCATCTTCATTTGATTCGGGATTGGTGTTTGTATAGTGGTTTTCACCGGCCAATCCTATTACATTTTCGTAATGCTATTAAACGCCTGCAGGATCTCTTTCATCGAAAAATACATTTTGAAGATATTTTACGAGATATTTTATTAAAAAACGCAGTTGTGTTAAATACTATCTGTCTTATCTATTCATTCTCTGATACATCCCTAATAATTTTCTTCCTTTTAAATTGATTGAAAAGTTTGTTTGCTTTCCTTTTTTCATTTTACGTAAAAGGGATATAAGGAAAATATATATGAACGAGTCTTTTAAATAATCTGATACTTTCTTAAGTAAGACGCGATCCGTTTTCGATGGATCAAAGTGGAATAAGGACTAGGTATAGACCATCGAGAAGCACCTCTTGAAAAAGGGGGGCAGGAAAGAAGCCAGCCGTGCATTTGGCCGCCCGTGGTATCTTCCTCAAAGAAAAAACATCGAGCCAGGTGCGTGTCGGGGCACCATCGGCACGGCAGGCAGGCGGCAGGGTCCCGTGCCGCTTCTGCGAAGCCGTGTCGGGGAGGCTCCGGATAGCACGCGCGCGTTGTGGCACGCGAGTCGCAGGCAGCCGACGATGGAGCAGATGTTCCTCCTCCTCCTCCTCCTTCTTCCCTGGGGAAGGCTCTAATGCCACATCGTCCCTCGCGTTTATTTCCCTTTATACGCAGGATCTCGACTCGCGTCTCTGGCGACGAGTGTTTGCTCCTATTACCGGGGCTCGCCGATGTTCTCCCCGAAAAGTTTCTGAACTCCAAACAGTCCAAACCGATTTTTAGTAAAAATACGATTGATAAAAAGTATCGATTCAATTTACTTGCAACTGCGACGTCGTCGGCATGTTCCTTCTGCCGGAAGATCTTACGTCCGTCGCGCACGTGCTTCCTCTTCTCCGGAAGCAGATGGTTCCGGGGACTTTCCAATGTTTGCGTTTAAGTTTCACAACTGATTTTATAAAAGCCCGATATGTAATAATATTTATTCCACTAGCAGTAGTAATGATGTTGAATATATTCCTTCTCCTAAACAGTTATGCTTTCCTATGCAGATACGCTTTCTGAATTTAAGTATATTCCTTTGTGCCGTAGAGGTACAACTTCTACTCTCCCGTAGGACGCGTAATATTTTTATTGAGGTTTCTGAACTTCGATTTAAAAGGGTACACTCTAGTAATACGTGTAATTCTGCTAATAAAATTAGCAATTATAATGTCGAATATCTTGGTTCTATGTTTCTATATTCTATATTTATATTGTTCTAAGTTATGATTAAAAACCCGTCAATTTGAGAATCGCTATTACACACGCGGTTACGTTGGCTCTATGTTACCCGCCGCATTTGTATTATTAAGACGCCGCATTATTGTTCAATTATCGTATAACATTTAATGGTACACGCACTGATTACGGCAGGGAAATATGGCTCAAACTTACGAGAATGATGCATTATAGCGGAGCGATATCATCGATTTCTCAACCACGCTCTAATTTTAATTATCTACCAATATTCTTACAAGGCCACAGAGATACGTTTCATTATTATTTCACCATATATTACAACATTAGGTACCTAAATATTTATTTTATCAAATGGAGGGAATTTTCGATCTCGCAAGGTTCGAGAGTCGGACGCGAATCGTGCATCGCTCCTTGGAACTCTCGCAGTTGCGTTGTCTCGCGTCTCATGACTCGTCTCTCCGGCGGCACGAGCATTTGTCATACGTCGCGCGTTCATTTGCTTAAGTTATGTTGGATCTTTACGTAAGTCATTTAATTGACGCGCGTTGCATAAGAAGCGTTCTCTGCCGCGGAAGGTTGAGTGTCACGGTCAGATACACCGTTGTCGATGCTGCTATCGCTGCCGCGTGCACCTGCCAGATGCACACCGGCGCGGCGGCGCGGCGAGGATACGTCGGAGATATACGGGCCATGTAATGTGCACCTTTGTGCCGTCCCGAGGGGGGAAGAGGACTACACCCCTCGTCCTCGATCCGAAATCCTTTCAGGGATTTCTCGTCCCAATGGTCCGAAAAAGCGGGGCCTCGAGAGCGCCAGCTGCTTCTCCTCCATCCTCCATCGCCAGTTCGTCTTCGGTGTTCGAGGTGGTCGACACGCGAGACGTGTGCCCCGTTCCTTGGGCGAGAGAAGAAACAGTTCCGTGGCGCAATCGCGTGGTGTAATTGCGCGCAAGAGCGAGCCGTGCATCGAGGACGTCCGTGGCACGCAACCACGCCGCATCATAGACGAAGATAGATCGCGCAATTTGATACACGTGGAAAATCGTCCGAGTCCTCGGCAGCACACACAAACATGATCATTTGCGTTTATTACTTCAGGGGGTGCGTCTTCACTTTGTTCTTACGAACGCCGCATACGTCGCGTATACGCGTCTGTCTAATAATTAAAGACACCTGGCGTTTGCAGCCGCGCGAACAGAGCGATGTCGTTTATCTGATTTCAATTATATCCCCGTACGGTCTTACCGCACAGTATTTCTTTATGTAGGCTGCCTTATAAACTGGTGGTACCATAGAAAGGATGATGATGAAAAACTAAATTGAAAATCTAGAGATAAAATCTCTTTATTCGACGTTCCGTTTTCGAGGACAACTGCGAAAATTGAAAAGTTGATATGAAATCCTTTTAGTCGATAGCATCTCTTCGGGTTTTTAACCGTCGATGATCTTCCGCAATTTCTTTCGTACCTTTCATCAAATTCTTTGAGACAATTTATCAGAAAAGTACTTTGCTATTGAGTCGTTGACTTTTGAGTTTCGGAAGTATAATGCTTTACGGGATGATGTCTCGAGCAAAAGCTAATTACACATGTGTCCGTCTCTTGTGCAGCTTCCCGACGAAGGTGGAGAGACCCATGGCGTCGCACAGCAGCACGGCCGCTAGCCAGATCCACGGCAACAGCATGCACGGCGCGTATTCCGGCAGTCAGACGTCCCTGTCGACGACATCGTACATCACCGGCCAGTCCTACATGCAGAGCCAGAATTACGCGCATGGGCCGCCGTATCCCGCTGCAGGCGTGCAGGTCTACTCGCACAACGCGACGGGTTACTCGCAGCCGCAGAGCTACGGCACCATGGTCCAGGGCTTCGGCGGGCAACCGCAGTCTGCCGGGTATCAGCAGAGTCATCTTAAGAAGGGCTCGGTCCGCAACGGCGACGTGCTCAAGCGGTGTCGCCTGCAGACCGCGTAAGTTGTAATTTTATACCCTCTTTCGCGACCGCGAACGAACAACAGATACGCGGAACCGTAACGATTCGCGTGCGGATGAAAAATCGTATATATCGAGGACGTATCACGGTCAGGAGGATGGATCGGTAGTTAAAAATTGCTTGATCTCGTTCCGTACAGATACGAGCTGTCGCAGGATCTGCTCGACAAGCAGATCGAGATGCTGGAGCGAAAATACGGCGGCGTGAAGGCGCGGAACGCGGCGCTGACGATTCAACGTGCCTTTCGGAGGTACACGTTGCTGAAGAAGTTCGCGGCGATCACGGCGATGGCCAAGGCGGAGAAGCGATTGAGTAGGAAACTTCAGGAGGCGGCGACGGATCGCAACCTCAATGATCACGAGAGAATGGTCTATCACAGTCAGATATATATTCAGCAGGCACAGTCCGCCAACAGGTAATCAAGACGTTTCTTTCCGCGCGCGCGTACTCTCGTTACGTTACAAAAAGTTTTTATCGCGCTAAATTGACTGCGAATATAACAGACCGATGCCGATCCGAAGCATGTCTCTCAGGGAGAGGCGGCACGTGGATAACTCGCAATCGCCTATACCGAGGAGTCAGAGCGGTAGATGCGAGGTTCAGGTCAGCGGCCATCAACACACGAATCACAATCTGCATCAAAGCGGTAGACACACGCCTTCATTGGCGCCCAGCCCGTGCAACCGACATCAGCAATTACCACCGAGCCCCTGCTGGGAGTCGAGCTCCCAAGAGAGCGGCTCCAGTATCCATTACTACAATCCACAGGTGAGCGTCGATAAACGTAACGTCATGTTAACTGGCAAAGGAATACTCGACAGTTTGAACGATCATTTTGTAAAATGAACGAGAATAATTTATTGCAGCAATTTCGTTTTAGCGCCTTAATTTGATAGAAAGACGCGATTTCTATTTAACACAGGAAGCTTTGTGTGGTCTGAGACAAGAGACGCCGCCAAGAGACTTGCTGCGGACACCGTGTACGTCGCCGTCGACGCCGCACAATCTGCAGACGACGATATCGCAAAATTGGAACAATGCCAATCAGCTTGGTCCTAGCAGAACGAGAAGTTCCGGCAAGAAAGTCCCGCCGGAGGTGCCGAAGAGAACGTCCTCCATCACCTCGAGATCTATGGAACCGCGACACAATGGTCTCAGTAAAAGCGTGGAGAATGGTAGT